>NC_052641.1:9393939-9696969 GCF_016161935.1 Mauremys reevesii | reverse complement strand
AGTTTATATACTTTCCAGTTCTTTGTTTGCTAGGCCTCTTTAATCAAGTCAAACCAGATTATGCAGCTTCCTTCAGGAGATGGGGCTTATTCAGACTTGTTACCTGCTTAGAGATTTGTATTAATCACTCTTTTCCCTTCCCAGCCCCTAATGATTTTGGTTCCTGTAGGAAATCCTGTAACTTCCCCACTGAGCTAGAATACACCCTTTAGACCATAAGGACCCATATAACACACATGAGGTTGATACAATAGTCTTTGCATAGTCCATATATCCATAGCATCTGTCACAGACACTATGGCTCACTTATTTCCAAGGAGGTGTTCATGTTCATTCATGTCTCCTTATTTTAATATTGCGTGCAGTGTGAGATAAAGGCAGGATCAAACAGAAGGGGCAGCCCAGTCCTTATGCTCTGTAGGGGCCATTAAATTCTCCTCCAAATCTCAGCTCAGAAATCAGTTGGTAAAGGATGGAAGCTGGGATCTTCAGGAGTTAGAGTGAGAGAACCTCTGGAAGTTAGTGTGTCAGGCAGCTATCTTTGCACTGCAGTATCACTCTTCCAGTCTTCTAAATTGGAAATGTCTTAGCTCATTAGTCCATAATGTAAAATAGAGACTGTGGGGATTTTGGAAATGGAAAACAAGTGAAATTCCTTCATCTGAAAGTGTGATTTACTGGGCAGGTGTAATTCCACACCCCACCCAGTTAAATATTAAGATCAAATATTAATCTCGTAAGGTTAGTGTGGGTGACTGGCATCTGTATTGGTGGAACAGATCATAACGGCTTCCTAAGATGTAGTGAAATAACAGTATTCTCCAAATTAGAACATGTATGAGAATATCCTTAGCCAGCCAACTACCTGACCAAGAAGGGCCAGTTCTTCCCTGGGAAGGACACTTAATTACATTCTTATTAAATTATTCCTGGTCTTCTCCTCTTTGCTTCCCCACATCCCTGGCTTTCTTAAGAAGACTTGACCTATTTTGTTTTGAAAGGAGAAATCTTCCTCCTTTTGCCCTCAATCGTACTCCTACTGAAGGGCGATTCTCCCTCTGACTTCAATGGGATAGGAATAGCAGGTTCTTCATTGTTCAGTTCTGAATAACAAAAGCACTTGAATGTGTGTCTCATGTCTCTGTGCTGATGTAGAGATGGACCATGCACAGAGGGGATCAAACGCCAGCCTGTCTGTTAGGTGGAGGTTGAGGTGCAGGTTAAAATGTACCCCGTACCTATCAGAAATCACTTAACGGGGCACAGCTGAGAGACACAAGTAATGAGACACAGAGAGGTAGTAAGAAGCCTTTAAAATCCAACTGTAGTTATGATAAATCAGTGGACTGCCTTGACTCCTGGATCACATGAAACACTCTGTCTTCAGAGTTTTGAGACATGATGCTCATTAGCCAAAGTCTTGTTAAATCAGCTCAGGATCCCAGATATGGCTACAAGTAATAACATCTCCAACTGGCATGGACTTTCTATCCTAGGCAAACCAGGAAGTGTGTGCCTGATGCCTGCGCAAATGAGGAGGTTCTGTCAGTCTACGGTTGGATGTGTCGGGGTGTGTGTGAGGGTTTGTTTTGTTTTTTTTAGTAAGTGTGGAACAATTAAGTCCCAATTCAAGAAAGTATCCCTGTAAAACCTCGTATATCGTTCAAAAATAACTTTAAACAAATGTTTTAATCCCCTTTGCTTAAATGGGACTTAACATGACTAACAGTAAGCACAAGTTGAACTGCTTTGCTGAATTGAGATGGGCTTAAAAACACAGGCTTCTGTGTTTTGCTGTACCTGGTCCCAAAGACAGCACTCTCAGCAATGCTCTCACAGCCTCATTTGTTCTCAATGTACATACTAGGGTGTCTTTCCTCTTTCTTTTTATTTCTTCCTTTCCTGCCTTCAGTTTCTTTGCCACAATAGTGGCTGAGTCCTGAGAAGATGCCATTATTATGTAAAGGCCGTTCCAAGATGGTAGGTCTTGCATTTAAACCAGAATGTGGTCAGGGTTAAACTCCAACTCATCTCCTTTGGGAATACGTCCACTGCTGGGGTCCTGCCTCTAAAAATGCTCTGTCTCTTGCACTCAACAGTCATACTCATGGGTTAGTTTTGTTGAAGGACTGCTGCATAGCTGTCTTGGAGGTAGCTCCAATCCAGCCTGTTAGGAATATGTAACCAGGGGAGTACTGACATGATGTGCTTATGTGATACACTGCTGGTTAGTAGGCAGGCTGCCGTGTGCTGCATGACTTTGTTTCCTGGTGACAGTCACTTTCATCCCAGCAAAGAGTGATATTCACTGAGCACGTGACTGCTCTGGTTAGTTTGATGCTTTATGAATCACCCTTCATTGTAAGGCAATGGAAGAAAGCAATTTTTGCTCTGTTTCATGCTTATATGAGAACTTATCTGGTCCTGATTCTCTTTGGCCTGGATGCAGGCGTTGCATTATCTATCTTGTGCACAGAACCTTACTTAAATTCACATCACATAGTGCAGAAGCGATGGGTACCAAACATTACCTGGCATACAGAAGCAATTCAAACTTTGTAGCATCCGAGGAAATGCTTTACTGTAACCGCTTTCAATTTGTGTGAGACAAATATTGACTTATTTCTTTGTGTGAGAAATAAGCTTGAGTGTTTGCAGTGTTCTTACTGCACTGATACGACAACAAAGCCTTATGTAGATGATCTGGCTTAATCCAAACATAGTAAAACTTTACCTTTGACCAGCCCTGAGGTCAAGAACTCACAGATGTAGATTGTATAACCTCTGGTGGTAACAAATGGCCCTTTAATATGTTGGTGCTGAAGAGATGAGGTGGTTATAATGGGTGTCACTTAGAAAACAGCCCAAGAAAATTGAGCATCTAACTCCCTCCTTCAAAGACCCCAGTTAACATTAATGAATTGGCTGCAATGACAGCCACAGCATTCCTAACTGATGAGTCGTCTTACTTGCCTGTTTTCATTCTCCCCAAATAATTTTCAGCAAATCCAATATCTCCCTTCCTGTAACTTACTGCTTGGTTGAGCTCACTTTCAAAGGAAAACAATAAATCTTTAATGTCCACTTTTTAAAAAGACCTTGATGTGAACATTTGGAGATCTTGTATTAGTTTTAAAAAGTCCTGCCTATGTTTTTTTTAATTATTATTATTATTCCTGTAATCAGGCATTACAGTGTCAGATTGGTGGATTCCAGCTATTTGCACTTCAGCCACATTGTTCACTTATGGGGCACGTTTTGATCCCCTTATTCATGTTGTGCAACACCTTCCTCCATAAGTAACCTTCTTGGCTTTATTGGGGCTGTTTGTGGAGGTACTATTGAGCCCGAATAAGGGGAAGCAGAAACTGGCCCTAGAAGATCTGACACTGGAATATGAGCCAGTCATCACCTTCTAAGCATATGATGTCCCTTTTCAAAGGTAAAACTTCCCAGAATTGGGTAAATCAAGATGGCAACTTTGCAAAGTTCAAAGGTACCTTGACATAGTCACAGAAAAGCCTCTTACTAACCCTGTGTTCAGAGTTGCCCAAACATTGTCAGACTAGTTCCCATGTACTTCTAGTTTACACCAATTCTCATAACCAGAACAAGTCCTATCCAGACTTTGCTGTCCCGTAATAATCAGATGAGCTCTTCAGAGGCTCAGTTTCCACACAGATCCTTCTTAGGGACACCCTGTATCAAGCTGTCCTGCAGTGGCTTAAAAGCATGAGTACCAGCCTCAGAACAGACTGTTCAGAAGCAGGGCATAAACCCCATATTGGTTGTGAATTCTATATTAGGTTTCACCAACCAAGTATCAAGTATGAGCACCTCCAAGCACCATAACAGCCTAACCATGGAGACACAGACAGTCACCTTGGCTATTCTGATCTGTCTTGTCACCTAGGCAAGCATGCCTTTGTGATAGATGGTTCCTTATTCCAAAAATCCCAGCAATATTCAGGTTACTCCCAGTCCCAGGGGACCAGTCATTTACCCCAGGTTGATTGCACCTTAAATCTCACACCAAAGAAGCTTGTAGCCAATAGAATAATACAGACATATTACTTAAGAAAAAGAAAGAGAATTATTTAAAAGTGAAAGCAGGTAAACATATATTCACACAAATGAGTTCCAGTCTTAAATCTCAAAAGATAATAAAAGCTTCTATAATAAGCAAACCCTATATGGCCTTTAAGGCTAACCCAGGCCAAGCACTGGGAACTTTTGCTTATGGTAAGTAATCCTTGCCACTCAGGGTATGTCTACACAGCAAAGAAAAACTTGTGACTGGCCCATGCCAGCCGGCTCTGGCTTGGGCTGCAGGGCTGCTTCATTGTGGTGTAGACTTCCGGACTCGGGCTGAAACCTGAGCTCTGAGACCCTCCCACCTCACAGGGTCCTTGGATCTGGGCTGCAGCCCGAGCCCAGACATCTACAAAGCAGTGAAATATCTCCGCAAGCATGGGTGGCATGTGAACACCCCGTTTGGGGAGGCTAGCCCCCCTGGCCCTGCCCCTTCTGCTCGCCCACCAGAGCCTCAAGCACCCACCCCCACTGCAGCCGGAGGAGCCCTGGCCATACTTCCCTGGGGTGCCGGGCTGATCTGAGTGCTGGGCTGACCCTGGGCCACTGGCTGAAGGGGACTGGCAACTGAGCGCCAGCTCCAGGCCACCAGTCCGAGTTGAGCCCCTGCCAGCTTCAGGGGGAGAGGGTAGAGATGAAGCCAGGATGGGCCATGGGCTGGGCTGTGGGCAGGGGCCATGGCGTGGGTTAGGGGGGAGGCTTTGCCTATGATACCTGCTGCCCATTCTTGCGAACCAGAATTAGCCACGGGTGTCTAGCTGCTGTGTAGACATTTCCTCAGAGTCCAAGCAGTAGAAGAGATACAGTTTTCCCCTGTTAGATCTTTTTATTCCTTCCCGCTTCTGCTTAGAGTTGCTAATTCAGCTGTTGTGAGGAATTCAGTCACACGTCTCCTCTTCACGGCATGGGGGGAGCAATCAACAGTCTTTTGTCTTCTGATGTTCCACAATGGTTTGTCTGGTTTTGATGGGCCTTCCATTGTTGGGCAGGAGATGAGACCTCCCAGCGGAAAGTAGTATTTCAGACATTAATGCCTCTCTCCTGGCTGGTGATTTACAGTTAGAGCAACCACTTAAATAGCATGGGCTGTGGCTATTATAAGTGAGAGATGCTTGCAAGTTGCTGCATGCATTAAAGACTCAACACCTTTTTATAACTCTAATACCTATCTTAGCAATAGTAACACACAGGTGAGCCAGGCTGCTTCCAGCTATGTACTTGCCAGTGTTCAGTAGAGACCTTGGAGCAGGTGTAGGAAAACTTTTTGTCCCGAGGGCCACATTGGGGTTCCAAAACTGTATGGAGGGGCGGATAGGGAAGGCTGTGCCTCCCCAAACAGCCTGGCCCCTGCCGCCTGTCCGCCCCCTCCCACTTCCTGCCCTCTGACTGCCCCCCTCAGAACTCCCGACCCATCCAACCCTCCCTGCTCCTTGTCCCATGACCACCCCCTCCCAGAACCCACTGCCCTAACTGTCCCCTGGGACTCCACCCTCTATCCACCCCCTCCCACTTCCTGCCCCCTGACTGCCCCCCTCAGGACCCCCCACCCATCCAACCGCCCTGCTCCTTATCCCCTAACCGCTCCCTCCTGGGACTCCCCACCCTATCCCTCGCTCCCACTCCCCTGACTGCCCTGACCTCTGTCCACACTCCTGCCCCCTAACAAGTCCTTTGGGACTCCCATGCCTATCCAATCCCCCCATTCCCCCTCCCCGGATGCCCGCCCCCCCAAAAACTCCACCCCATCCAACCACCCTCTGCTCCCTGTCCCCTAACTGTCCCCCTCGGACCCTCTGCCCCTTATCCAACCCCCTGCCCCCTTACCATGCTGCTCAGAGCAGCATGTCTGGCAGCCACGCCACCCGGCCGGAGCCAGCCACACCGCCATGCTGCCTGGCAGGAGCTTGCAGCTCTGCTGCCGAGTGCTGGCAGCACGGCGAGCTGAGGCTGCGGGGGAGAGGGGACAGCAGGGAAGGGGCCGGGGAATAGCCTCCCTGGCTGGCAGCTCAAGGGCCGGGCAGGATGGTCCCATGGGCCGGATGTGTCCCGTGGCCCTAGTTTGCCCACCTCTGCCTTGGAGCCTTGGCATGAGCTGGCACCTGATCTGCCAGCATCACACTCTTTATCCCAGGCGTGTGTAGCATTTTTATGGCTTCATCATGGCTCAGTATTTACCTGACCTCACACATGGAGAGTCTCTAATCTCAGCTGATGGAGGTTCCTGAGACCTGTCATATCTTATATATCATTCACAACCATTATTTGTGAAGTGTTGCTACCAAAGGAAGCTAACAAACTCTCTCTTTCCCAAGCTGCCCTTTCAGCTACTGCCTAAGCAGGCTTTTTAAAGCCAAGCCATTTGGGAGCCTCTCCACTTAAAATGTGTTCCAAATGGTTCTCCAAGAAGACACGGTTTACTTCAGTTTATACAGCAATGTTAGAGAGACACCCCCCCTAGACATTCTTATCTGGTGGAATTTGAGCTGCCCGGCTGGTGTTTAAATTGAAGCAGATTTTTTTTCCCTCTTGAACACACTGAGATGGGAATATCTGCAGCCATCTCAAAGACAGGGAGAGGCACGTTCTTATCAGTCCCCCTTTAGGAAACTAGCATGAAGGATTGCAGGTCTCAAACCCTGGTGTGCAAACTGTGACCAGGCGACCACCAGCTGTCTTCTCTCTGGAACCAGCAGGGAAAGAGACTAGAAGAACTGAGGCCCACCAGAGGCTCCACCGATGAAGCTCCCGATCAGAACAGGTGTCCAGCCCCACCAATTGGCCTGGATACACTACTTAAGTCAGAAGGAGGCACAGGAAGGTGTCTGAGTTTACTTTTGTCCTGCTGGTGTACTGGACCCGGATGCTGGCTTGACCCTGGCACTGTTCCCCAACTGCGGCTCAACCCTTGGCATGGATGTCTGACTCCAGTCCTGACCCTCAGTGTGAGTCCTGACCACGAACCTCGGAGCGATCCTGAGTCTGACCTTGGGTCTAACCACTAGGCATGATTGCCCATGCCTTGGTCCTTACACTTACCTTGAGACAAAGGAGTTGATTTACGTGTTCTGGAGGAATGGCTTACTGCCATGAGTCAGCCATATGATGCTGTGTAATGGACACACTAAAGGTGGAAACTGTTGTACAGATGCCCTGGACTTCATACTGTGCTTGTATTATCACATGCAACCTTAAATTACCTTGCAGGGTCCTCAGAAGTTGGGGATTTAAAAGGAAGGTCACAATCCCACTATGTGGTAGGCCCAAGATCCGCTTGCATTCACACTCTTAATTCCTGTTTAGAGGAAACCCACATCCATTGTTTTCCTTTCACCCAGGGAAATGAGTGGAATCACGACTAAGCACTAGGGTACTACTCTTCTAGCAGGAGGAATTTGAAAGGCAGATTTGAGGCACTGTGACCTAATGGATAGAACAGTGGCCAGGGGCTCAAGAGATCTGGATTTTATTCCCAGCTATGCTACTGGGTGATCTTAAGCAAATCACTTACTGCTCTGTTCCTCCATTGCCTGAGCTGCAAAATGGTGGAGATCTACCTATTGAAAAGTACTATATAACAGTTAAGTATTATCACCTGCACATTTGATCACAGTTGAATGGACAATGAATCAACTGCACAAGGTGTAAAAAGGTGTTTAATTTTCAGTGTAGGTTGTCTAAAAAGAACCCCAGGCCTCTGTAAACTATAAGAGTCCTGTATTCGACTACACAGGAAGTGCTGCTGAATGAAGAATGACGGATGTTGCAGTATTGCAGCAGATAACTGTGCTGTAGATGTGGAAGTGCTCTGTCTGCCAGGAATAGTCCACTGAACGCTGCTTGGTCTGTTGCCCGACTACCAAAGGCCCTGATTCAGGAAAACATGAAAGTATATGCTTAACCTCATGCTTAAGAGCCCTTACCGAATACAGATAGGTTCCACTTCAGGAAAGTACGAGATCACAGGTCAAGTCCTGACCCCACTGAAGTTCCTGACAAAACTTTATTGACTGGAACAGAGCCAGGATTTCTCCCATTCGTCTTGGGCATTAACATGACAGTTTGAGATCTGGGGAAATGTTGCTAACCGTCCCTAGATGTGAGTGTTTGAGTAGTTGGATGATGGCAAGGTCTTCTGTGGATGTCATTAGTTATTCTGGCATAAAACTGGGGTAAGAGTGGACAATTAGGCACAATAACTATGCTAACTAGTGACAAAATAAATAGGCCCATAACCCATTTAAGACAGTAAGAGACTGAATACATTCTTTGGTTCCTCCAACCAATATAGCTTTTGAATTGCTAAATATTAATGGCAGATGAGAAAAGGCAGAGTAGGTAAATAATGCAGCAGTGTGGAAAACTGCTTACGCTTTTGCTAACTGATTCTGCCTTTTTCTAATTATCTCTGAACAATGAAGTGCCAGAGTGATAACCCTAGGAAAAAAAGAATAAATCAAGCTATTCTTCTAAGTCTTTGCTGAAACGATACCAAAAGGTAGAAAGACTATTAGATTATAATGCTAATGTTAAAAATATGTGGACAAATGTCCTGAAGCAACAGTGGGAATCTGGAGGGGTAGAATGGAATAACTGTACTGCTAGTGGGAGAGTGGCTGGATAACTCCCAACCAGCTCATTGCCCTGAAAACACAAGAACATAAGAATTAACACACCAAGTCAGACCAGTGCTCTATATAGGCCTGCATTGTCCCCTGTGCTTAATTTGTAGTTAAAGATGTACTGGGGATCAAGCCGTTAATTAGGTGCTGAGGCTTGAGCAACTTTTTAACTTTCATAACTGATGCGGCAAGCCCAGAGATGCTGGGGTTATGAATGGCCACACCTAGAGGTGCTGGGGCTCAGCCCTGCCACAGTTAAACCTCTGAGAGAGGCAAGTACCAGATGCTTCCAGACATGGTGCCAGAAACCCTAAAGGGGACTGTGAGAGTTTGACTCACTCACAGAGCTCCCCTTTATGGCCAGGCATGGCGTTGCTGGGCTGTCTCCCTCAGTTGTCTCTGTCAAATGACCACTTAGGCCTGCTGATGGTTCATCTCTTCTTCTAGCTGGGTGTCACAGTCCCACTCTTTCTGGAGTAAACCAAGAGTCCAACCATCTGCCAGCCTCAAGTTCAGCCTTCAGCCTGACTCTAGACTCACTAGTCTTTGCCTTTTGTATGGGGGATTTCAGTAGCCCTTGCCCCTCATCTCAGAGAATTTCCACATCGCCTTCCTCAGTGGGCCACTAGGGGAGCCCCATCCCTCCCTCTCTGGGTTCTGGTCCACAGTCCCTTTTAAGAGCATCCAAGGCCTGACTATGCCAATCTCTTGCTGCCTCCCCAGACCACTTCCAAGACAGGATGACGTAAAGTCTTTCCCAGCTTCTTCCTGGGCTCACTACGTATAGTCATCTCTCTCTAGGCCTCTGCCAGAGGCCCACTGCAGAGCTTCTGAGCTCTTTCTGCCATCGAGCTGGTTCTGCTGCAGGAGAATCTCTCTGCACCCGGGCAGGGCAATTCTGGCACCAGTTACTGCAGTGCTACCTGCTGACCACCAGGATCCATGGGTCACATCAAGGCTATGGACAAGATTCTGCCTAAGAGCCCTCTACCTGCCGGATGGAGTGTGTTGAGGCCCGGGGGCAGTTCCTAGGAAGGGCATGCTAGAACGATATCTCTATTGCCCTATGAGAAAGTGGAGCTCGGATCAGGGGTTGGGTCATAGACTTGCCCTTCCCCTTCATTCCAGCAGTTAGTCAAAAGTGGGTTTGATGCTCCCCAACAAGGAGAACAAGGGAGGGAGGGATCCTGGTGCTGGGGCAAGCCAGAATCTGGCCCACATCAAGTGGCATCTATGTAGCTAGACCTCCTCTAAGATTGGGTGACAAAGGCCTTCTGGCTAATTCTGCTTGGAGCATCTGACAGCCAATGGTTGTCAGGGGTGTTTTCACAGTTGTATGCATATTACTGTAGAGTGTCTAGAAGAAGAAAGCCCACAATCTCTCACAGTATCCCTAAAATCACAGTAGAAGGAGTTAAATGGGTCAGCAAGAACCTGAGAGGGTCCAGAAGGTGACATGTACATGGATGTTAGAAAACCTGGGTGGGGAAAAAAAACAACTTATGAGTTGATTAAAAGATGACCACATCATCCAGTGGTAACTGTTTTAATTCATAGGAAAGAAGACTTGCATGATATCATAAACCACAGAATCATCAGTTTATTTTAGTCTTAAACAAGATCTTCCCTAGAGGATAGCTGAGTGCACTTCAGGGATTCCCTGTCTACCATCATCCAGGAGAGCAGATTGACTTGCTGTTTGTGAGCAAATTCCAGAGAAGGCTTCTCTGTTCAGCAAGCCACAGTGCACTGGCACTGATAGACCTCTTGAAGTGTTGAAAATGTTGACAAAAACATGGGGAGAAAATGGAGCAGAGGAGCCATGTGGGCAAATCATGAAACCCATTGATGTGAACAGCTGAGTGATGTTAAGGCCAGATCCATGCATGGGTTGTGGATCAAGAAGTCTTCTCAACTTTTCTCCCTTGCACAAAGCCCAGGAACACTCCCATGCCTGAGCTACCTTGAGTGCAGGGATTTCTCCTTTCTAGCTCGCTCTCAGGGCACTAGCTTCCCCAAAAGTGTAAAGAATGTTGGACGAAACAAAGGGGACCGCCTGATGGAGTCATCATTAAGGGTGCCCTCCTTCCCACCATTCCTGCGTGAGATGGCTCTGGTCTGTTGGAAACAGGATATTGGTGTAGATAGACTCCGGCTCTGATTGAGTCAGGCAGAATGTCCCAATATTCCTATTAAGGTCTCATTTTATGCTGGGTTTACACCAGTCTAACTCAGCTGATGTCAGTGGGACTAATTCCTTATATACACTGGCGTGACAGCAGAATGCGCCCTACTTTCATTCCTAATGTAGCTCCATTGGTTTCAGTCAAGTTACCCCATGGATGAATTTGTCCCGTGGTCCACAAAAGACCTAAAGGATCAACTCCTGCCTTCAGTTGCATGGATATAACTCTTATTAAAGTCAATGGGGGTCACAGCTATGTTACTGGGGCTCCCTAAAGTTCTGCTGGAACCCTAATTTATATGAAAGCTTAGTTTCCACTGATGTAAATTCAGCTAGTGACCTGTTGAAACCGAACCCCCTGCTGCAAGGCACGTATGGACCACTTGAAGGGGGTCAGGAAGAAACTGTTCCATATAGTATGTTGTAACTCGCTATTCCTGGGAAGTGAACACAGAAGGTCAGTGAACAAAGTTGATGTTAATGAAATATTTTATTTGAGAGAATATTCCTGTATTGAGGTATTTGGCCATTTCTAGCCTCAGTCACCTCTTTGTGCATCCTTAATGGTCACCTCCGCAGCTGTTCTCTTAACCATGTGCAGGAGGCACAGAACAGAGAAGCTTGCTCTTAGGTGCGACCAGAAACCTATAATCTGAGTTTTAATGTGAAAGGGCGTCATTAGCGAAATGTAAAAGGTGCAGAGGACTTCACTTAGCTCTTGTGTTGTTGTTAGATGGGTGTGAACAGTTTTATACCAGAAGTTCCCCTGTGCAGTGGCACCTTTGGGGCTCTGCAGATGCAAAATGGTGCTTTAAACTGGCTTATCCAACCCTTAAAGGATATCCCCTGCATGCAGAGCTAGGGATGCCCTGATTCTTGGAGACTGACACAGGAAACATATCCATGCAATCCGTATCCAAGGACGTAAGGTCCCTGCATCCCGGCCACTGGGATTGAGTTAACCTAACTCAATAGAAGGCATCTTCAAGCTAAAATAATAGTGGAGTTGCACTGAATTAATGTCTAAACCAATTTAGTTACATTAATGCAATGTTCTTGTGTAGGCGAGGCCCAAGGAGCTGTTAAGAGCTGCACTCAGAGAAACTGTCTGTAATGCATAACATCACCACCTTTATTAAACCTACTGCTTATGAATAATGCTACATATGCTTATATGCCAGCAGATGGTGCTACATATATGTATCTCACCACCTGAATTTACATATGCCACATTTACATATCTACTATAGAACACTTCCATAAAAAGCTTGTAGACAGCTCATGTAAGTTGGAGCAGCCTTCAGGTTTCTCTGAGTTGTCCTAGGGGACTAGCTTGATGTTGGATGGCCTTGAGTTTAGGAAAGTGAAAAGATTGTGTAAAGCCACCTTTATACCGCTATTCCTTTGCTGGGTTGAGTGCGCCTACAGTTCTATTCCAAAGACATAAATACATTTACTTCTGTTGTATCCCTAGGGAAGCAAGGGGATCAGACTCCTAATTGATGTAAAATAAATCCTATCGGGTTATGTAAGTCTTTGGGCTCTGGAACTGTTTTATTTTCTTTTTTTTTTGAGAGAGAGAGAGAGAGAGAGAAATATATATTATAGTGTTATAAGTTTAGTTGTGACAAGATGTGCAAAGTTGAGAGTTCCAAAAAAATAATGTTAATTAAAAAAACATTGTAAAGATCCCCAAAGCTTCCCAGTAGAGTTTAATAAATAAAACAATAATTGGATCCATAAAGTACAACAGGCATGTGCCAGGAAGCTATCACCTTCGGATTAATCAGCATCCAGGATTTGTACCAGTCTAGTGACAGGAATTCTTTGTACTATACAGTCTGTATTTATTACAGTTCAAGATGTACAATGGTACAGGGGAGAACAAATCAGGTCAGAGAGGGTAGGTATTTCATGACTTCACATTATATATTCATTTCCCTCTTATTCAAGAGGACTCAAGTGAGGCTTACACTGAGTAGTCAACTGAAAATCCAGCTGCTTCATTCAGTAGAGTTCAGGACCCAGCAGCTGCAACTCATGTCATTGAAAATGTGGCTTCTTCACGTAGGTGCCTATAACTGGGTGCTGTTGGATATTGAGCTCTCCCGAAAATCTGATCCCTCTATTAGGTAGAAACCAATCACCCTTTGCTATGGTAAGTCTCTAATACAGTAATCTGTTGGGCTGATCCACCAAACAGGAAAAGTGAAATCATGCTTGATGTGGCCCAGTTGCAATTCTCTTCATAGGACTGTCTTTGTTAACAGAGGTTTAAAACAAAACAATGCCATTTGAAACAGCCTCCCTGCGCCTCAGGACCAGGTCTCCAGGGCTTCATAGCACATAAATTTGTTTTACTCTTGTCTCCATGCCGTCAGTGGAAGGAAGGCTGGTTTTCTGGGCTGGGATTCAGGAAGTCGGAGTTCTGTTCTTAGCTCTGACACAGATTTCCTGTGATTTCCTTAAGCTAGTCATTGAACCTCTCTGGGCCTCAGTTCTCAATCTGTACAATGGGAATAACATTTCACCTGAGGTGAAGGTGTTGTGAAGATCAATTTCTTAACGTTTGTCAGGTGCTCAGGTGCTTCAGTGATGAATATATCTGCAGCTAGAGAGAGAAACTGTTTGCAATATTATACAGATTTTTTGTATTGCTGATGCATAACCACTTTATAGAAGTTATCAGTGGGGAAAAGCCTGAGGTTTTGACCTCAGGGATTTAAGTAAATGTGCAAAGGTTGAGGTGTTATGATTCTGAGAAAGCAGGCCCATCATTCCCAAGTGCCTTACCAAAATGAATACTTGTGACTTTACCTAGATAAATGTATCAGTCCTTCACTACTAAATATCTTACAGTGCTTATCTGGTCACCTAAAAATCTTCCTCTTTCCCAGTGGAAATAAACCCAATTTACTTCCCTAAGGACACCTTACATTATTGATACCTGGAAATATCTTCTTTGCTTTGTTTCCTACCCTTACCAAGACAATAATACCCTTCCTAATAGCCTAAGAACCTTAGCCAAGACAGACTCACTGGCCTTCAGTAAGGCAGGGGAACTACTTATTCTCCAGAGGACACAAACATTGCATGAAACAAAAATAAACCAGAACAAGTGAAAAATTGAGAGTCAGATCTTTGGCGCTTGAGAGAGATTGACATCCATTGTGAATGAGTGACCTGGGCATATTTCTACTTCACCGAACATTTTTTTTTCTGAAACAGGCAAGCAGGTTCAGGTCCTTATTGAATGCCTCTGATTGAAAGCTAGATCAGCTGCTAGGAAGAGCATTGAACCATCTGGAAGTGAGACACAAAAACAGATTGCACCATTAGGGTTTAGGAGGAAGACAGTGTGGAGCATGTCAATGAACTGTGCAACAGCATCATGAAAGGAAACACCTTCTTACTGTCTAGAATCACCTAAAACAAAGACATATGGCCACCCGGCACTGGGATGAGGAGCACCTGCTTGGACTAAGGGAAATTATATTACAGGGTTTTTAGAAGCTCCTGAGATATGGGTCCTACAGGTGAAAAGAAGGGGGCCTGTTCCTGTTTTAATAAAAGGTCTTAGTCTAATGCAGGGGTTCTCAAACTGGTGGTTGGGACCTTTCAGGAGGTTGTGAGGTTATTACATGGTGGGTTGTGAGCTGTCAACCTCCACCCCAAGCTCTGCTTTGCCTCCAGCATTGATAATGGTGTTAAATATATAAAAAAGTGTTTTTAATTTATAAGGGGGGGTGGTTGCACTCAGAGTCTTGCTATATGAAAGGGGTCACCAAAAAATGTTTGAGAGCCACTGGTCTAATGCGTATGAAAGCTGAGCGTTCCTAGTAAATGGAGAAACATGTGTGTCTCAGGAATGAAAATCCGCTTGGAACTTGTAAATTGAATGATGAAGAGCTGGGTGAAAAATTGCCTGGAGCCCATGAAGAGGAGACAGACCCATCCAGACTTTCTGTCAAGCTAACTATGCATTTGTTTTATAATAGGCTTTACCCAACTGAAAGTTTGTGGGTCAGATCCTCAGCTGCTGTAAATCAGTACAGCTCCATGGGCTTCAATGGAACATGTCTGAAACACTCTCCCTGCCTCTAACTGAATATGTCAGGTGAAAGTATTCAAAACTCTTGCCCCTTTGAAGTCAACAAGAGTTCATAGAATCATAGGGTTGGAAGGGACCTCAGGAGGTTATTGTAGTCTAACCCCCTGCTCAAAGCAGGGCTAATCCACAGACAGATTTTTGCCCCAGATCCTTAAATGGCCCCCTCAAGGATTGAACTCACAAGCCTGGGTTTAGCAGGCCAATGCTCAAACCACTGAGAGATCCCTCCCTCACTGCGTTCTGAGGAGTCAGGATTTCACAATTTATAGTCACAATTTAAAGGGCCATATCCTTTGCTCAGGAACACAAAGTGGCTGGAAAGCTGCCTTAAGAGGGCAGGTTAGGATTCCCCCCCACAATAGGAGAATCCTGTAGTCTGCTCTTTGAAGAGATATGCTGAGGGTTGGGCTAGTCATGTCACACTGGTACTGGAATGTGCAGCACACTGGCTAGTTTTTGGATGGCAGAACAGTGGAAGTAATTTAAAACTTCTCTACAGGGTGAGTTAGTGTGCAGCAAGCCAGGGTGTGAATCTATAGAACACTGGCTTGATACGAGAGTACATCAAAGAGCACTACGGGACGTTCAGTGCACGGTGGCAGGTTCCACAAGGTGAGGTAGTGCACAGCAATCTGTCGCACTGTAGATTCACACCCTGGCTTGCCACGCACCAACTCACCATGCCTTGCCATAGGCAGCTCTTCTCCCAGAACAAAAAAGGACCCTCTATAGACATGTGGATAATCTAGGGTCCTATGTGTAAGAAGTGGATTTTTGACCAGAACTTCCATCCTGGACCTGGGAAACCATTCCCTGATGAATGTGTTGTCAAACCCAACCCTTTCCTGTGAAAAGTCTGTCAAGGAATTCAGCATTTTTCTGACAAATGTTTTGTGGAACAATTCCCAGCCACTTCTAGTTTTCTGATGCTTAGATACTACAGGGATGGGGGCCAGATTGAGAGAAATCTGTAGGTGACTGTCCTACTGTTCCAGAGAAGTTGGCATGTTTCCCATGCCTGGTTCTGCCTCAGTGCTCCCAACCCTGTAAACTGTTATAAATCTCCTCCGACAGGCTGTTAGGGAGATTGCCCTCAAGAAGTAGAGCAAGTGCCAATATTGCCCCTGGACAAGTGAGGCAGTATATCACATGACAACAGCGCTTCTATTCCAGCTTCTTTAATTAAAGAAACGCCAGGACTGGCACGCAGAACCAACGGCCGGGAGCGCTCCCAACTACAGTGGCTGAATTTGGCACATCGGGATTCATTAGAAATCTTTTCATCTGCCAAGGCCAGGATGGAATCTGCCGTAAACAGTCTCACTTGCAACCTGCATTCAGGGATCACTGTAGAGCAGGGGTCGGCAACCTTTCAGAAGTGGTGTGCGGAGTCTTCATTTATTCACTCTCATTTAAGGTTTCACGTGCCAGTAATACATTTTAATGTTTTTAGAAGGCCTCTTTCTATAAGTCTATAATATATAACTAAACTACTGTTGTATGTAAAGTAAATAAGGTTTTTAAAATGTTTAAGAAGCTTCATTTAAAATTAAATTAAAATGCAGAGCCCCCCGGACCGGTGGCCAGGAGCCGGGCATTGTGAGTGCCACTGAAAATCAGCTTGTGTGCCGCCTTCGGCACGCGTGCCATAGGTTGCCTACCCCTGCTGTAGAGAATTTGAAGAAGGAAGGAGGAGGAGATGGAACGAAGAGGTGGGGGCATAGGTGCTGGAAGTAGGGGTGCTGCTGCACCTCCTGGTTTGAAGCGGGTTCCATCATATACAGGGGTTACAGTTGGGTTCAATGGCTCTCAGCATCCCCACTATACAAATTGTTCCAGCGCCGCTCGGGGGAAGGGGGAAAGGATGTTGGGAAATCTCTTTTTAAAATAAAATTTAAAATGTTTTGAATTTGTAGATCAACTATAAAAACAAATGGTCTTCAGATGTGGCTTTTAAAATAACAATATCAGTTTTAAAAAAAAGTCTTTTAATTGTTTCCCTTAAGATTCCAGTGAGCATTCATTCTGGCAGCTTCCCTTCATTATTTCCTGTAACCTCCGAGCTGAACTGTCAGCTCGAATGTTATTTATAATCCGTCATTTTAGTCTTTCCCTAGCCATTGTTAAAGGAGCAGTTGACTTTCCATTCCATCGAATAAAAACAACAAAAACCCCGATGCATGGCTCCAGGAATATAACTGAATTACAGCCACGCACTGCTTCCATTTAGTTCTTTTTATGGTTTAGATAAAACAATTCAGTGTTTATTTGTACGCAGTCCTAGATGGGTGATGTCTTAGCACAGTAATAGTGGAGCCCCTGGGACTATAACCTAATCAATGGATTTTATCCAGTCTCATATTTCAGAGGGTATTTTAAAAAGAGCTTGGGGCTGATTCGCCAGTGCCCTATATGTAGTGATTTTACAGCAGTACAGGTGGGGGCAAAGCAGGATGGGTAGGGTTTTACACCCGCTTTGTACTGGTGTGACTGACTACACAAGGTGCAGAGCAATGGTTAATTGCATCTATTAAAGTTAATTCAGGGTAAACCTTTCTAAAGAGCTGAAATAAATTGGGATTAGAGCCGTAACAAGTGTTGCAACACTCACCGTTGCACTGCCTAACTTTTAGCAGCTGTGCCATCCGCTGGAATCCTCAGCCCTGTGTTCGGTGCCCAGACTCCCTATGCAATGGAGAGAGTTAGGCACCAAAGTATGGGATTCTCAGAAGCCAGCAAGCTAGCCAATAGGGAATGCTGAATGGGGGTTAGAGCTTAGGCCCTGCTCTTCAAAGGTAAGTGCCTGTCTCAAATGGGGATTCACAGTTGTGAACCTTCTCTTAGGGTACGTCCATACTACCCGCCCGGGTCGGCGGGTAGCGATCGACTTCTCGGAGTTCGATATATCGAACTCCGAACGCGCTCCCGTCGACTCCGGAACTCCATCACCGCGAACGGCGGTGGTGGAGTCGACGGGGGAGCCATGGACTTCGATCCCGCGCCGTCAGGACGGGTAAGTACTTCGAACTAAGGTACTTCGAGTTCAGCTACGCTATTCGTGTAGCTGAACTTGCGTACCTTATTTCGAACCCCCACCCCCAGTGTAGACCAGGCCTTAGAATTAGTTGCCTATGCCTGCTTGCTCCTTTTTCAAGAACAAAAGAGAAGAGTTGTATCCCACTCTCCCCTCCTATAACCCTATAGCCTGAGGGCTAGAGCACTCAGCTGGGATGTGTGAGACCCCAAGTTCTTCATGCTCCAATGAATATTTAAGTGCACTATACAAAGTGGAACAGCTTCAACAGGAGAGGGTCACTATAGAATACCCTGTAGGCCAGTGGTTAGGGCACACACTTGGGAGGATGGAGAACTGGGTTCCAGTCCTTTGACCAAATACAGCAGAGGTGGGATAGGAACCTGAGTTTTCACATCCCAGTTGAATCCTCTAACCACTGGCCTATAGGGTAATGGATGGTACTTCTTCTTGGCTGTCCTTGGTGTGGATTTGGCATGCTTGGTCCTGAAGGGGAGAGGTTGGGGAATACCAGCTCTGTGAACCCTGCTAGGTCTTAGATGTAAATGAGGTGCCGTCAGGACTTAGATGTCTGTGCACATGCACACTGGGATAAATTTACAAACCTAGGTGACGTTACTACTGGAAACTTAGGCACCTAGAAAATGTAAGTACATCCAGGGTTAGATCGCAGCTGAGCAGGAATGTTGAGGATCTCAGTGGTGCCTAAAGTGGCAGTTAGGTTCCTAAGTCCCTTTGTGGATCTAGCCCTTAGGAGCCTGAGTTGCATTTTCAAAAGTGACTTAGAACACAAGCTCATTTTACCAAACAGGCAGATTCAGGTCAGTGGTAACATAGGCTGGATTTGATCTAGTAACCTAGCGGTGAAAAGCTCCATCGCTCACAACCTTAATTATCCAGCACCACTGCTGTTGCTGAGTTTGGGAAGTGGAGTGGGTAAACCTTTCAGAATGGAGCTCTCTCCAGCGCATCAGACCGAAAACCAGCCTGGTGTGACGTGTTCACCAGAGAAGGGGTTCTCAATTCTTTTCTTTGCTGGATCTCAACCCCCCTTGCCCTTCTTCAAGATGGTGTGGTGCCTCTCTTCTCTGTTGTAGCTCCTCACATCAAGCCCTGCTGTTTTTGTCACCTCCCCTCCTCTTTCCTGTCCATTTTATTCTTCATGTCCTTTGCAGTCTTTGTTCTCTAGGTTTTTTTTCCTTCCTCACTCTCTCCCCTTCTGCTAATGACTCCTCTCCCCATTCCCCCAGTAAGCAGAGGGCTCAGTTCTGCTCTGGGATGCTTGGGCTTCCTTTGGGAGCTCCATGCAGCTGGGCAGCATGTGCCCTCAAGGCTGGATTGAGTGGCACAGGATTAGAGACGTTTGGGCACAGAGACAGCTGCCACGCCCTGTATACATGACACGCTACTGCAGCTAGTTGCATGAGATCTTGATCTCGTATGGTGTTGAACATGCTCAACCCCCACTGAAGTCAGCAGGGGTTGAGGGTATTAAGCTGTCCTGCAACAGCTCAAGAGCATGAGTACTGACCTCAGGGTGACCTGTTCAGAAGCAGGGCACAAGCCCAAAATGGGTTGAGAGATCTATGCTTCAGTTTTACCAATCAAGTGTGATGTCTTCAATTGCTATAACAGCCTTAACATGAGATGAGAGAGAACTCCCTTGGTTATTCTGATCTTTCCTGCCAACCAAGTAAGCTGACGTGTGTTCGATGGTCCCTTACGCCAAAGATCACAGAAATATTCAGGTTACAGAGAGTCCCAAAGGACCAGTCACTTATCCCAGGTCAGTTGCACCTTAGATCTCACACCGAAGACAACGCTTGTAGCCAATCCTATAATAAACTATCTGAAGATTTATTAAGTAGGTAAAGGAAATAAGAGAATTATTGACAAGGTTAAAGCAGGTAAGCATATATGCACACAAATGAGTTTCAATCTTAAATTTCAAAGAATAATAGATGCTTCTATAATAAGCAAAGTTTGTATGTCCCTTTAGGGCTAACTCAGGCCAAGCACTGCGAATCTTTTGTTTATGCCTCATAGGTAAGTATGCCTAGTGGTCTGTGATGGGATGTTAGCTGGGGTGGGATCTGAGTTACTACAGAGAATTCTTTCCTGGGTGCTGGCTGGTGAGTCTTGCCCACATGCTCAGGGTTTTACTGATCACCATATTTGGGGTCAGGAAGGAATTTTCCTTCAGGGCAGATTGACAGAGGCCCTGGAGGTTTTTCGCCTTCCCCTGCAGCATGGGGCATGGGTCACTTGCTGGAGGATTCTCTGCAGCTTGAGGTCTTCAAACCACAATTTGAGGACTTCAATAACTCAGACATAGGTTAGGGGTTTGTTACAGGAATGGGTGGGTGAGATTCTGTGGCCTGCAGTGTGCAGGAGGTCAGACTAGATGATCATAATGGTACCTTCTGACCTTAAAGTCTATGAGTCTATAATCCTTGCCCCACAGAATTCAAGCAGCATCAGAAATAAAGTCAAGGAGAAACTGTTATTCCTTTCCCTCCTGAGTTCAAGCTGATGGGGATGACTTCATGTATACGTCTCCTCTTCTGGGGGTGGGGGATGAATGCATTAAACCAAGTCTTTGTTATCTGATGTTTCACAAGGGCTCGTTCACAAGGTCTTCTTGGGGGGCAGGAAATAAAAACCTTCTGTAGGAAGCCAGCATTATACATTCATTAATTCTTCTTTCCTGTTTCATGACTTACACAATTACAGAAGATTACAGTAAAAACATTTAATATCACCTTATACCAGGTTGTAAGTACAGATAAATACGTGCAACATCCTACAAGCATTTCATAAAGTCTAAACACCTTTTTATAAACTTAACATCTATTTTAACAATGCTACCACACGTGAGCCAGACTAATTCAGCTATGTGTTTCTCGGTACTCATTTAAGGCCTAAGGGCCTTGGCATGAGCTGGCACCTGCTCTGCCCGTGTCACAGAGGGTGCTTAGCATCTTTCAGCATCAAGCCATTAGACATTCAGCTCAGGATAATTTGAGCAACTTCCAAGGAACAACTTGCATCTACAAGAGCATGTGAGGTTGAGGTTGATCCCCTGGGTCATGTATTTTCCTCCACTCCGTTATTCCCCTCCATTGTCCTGCAGACCCCTTGGACTAATCTGGAAAACCCCCGATTGCGCTGCACTGAGATAAAAGGAGGTTAACATAATATGGAACTGGCAAACACACAATTGGCAATGTCCAAAGAATGAGTCATTTGTGCTATAGAAACCATTTCCTTTAAAATATTAAGGAAAATATACAATATAAAAATAAGGAACCATTCCTTGAACTTTCCATAAATAGCCTCTCTCCCTCAGCCGCCAATTGACTTACTTTCCCCGCTTTCCCCATTTGCCTTCTAAGTTCCCAGCTCCTGGTTCTTGTAATCTGTCAATGAACTGGAAAGGGAACACAGTGAGTCATCATCAGCCCAGACAAACAGTAGCCCCTGGAGATCGCCCTTGCTCTCCAGAAAGGATATTTTACTCCTAAACTTTGGAAATCTAAATGCAATTAGAACAGGAAAGGATTTTTTAAAAAGCAGTTTCATACATGATGTCAGGATTTCCACTACTTCACATGGAAACCATACTCTCTTATTTTAAACAAGAAATACTGATGCTTGTGTGTATATGAGGAGGAGGCGGGAGAGACTTTCTGGCCTCCTTTACAATGTTTTGAAAATATCAAGATCCTGAATCAGCTGATAAGCTCGTGGAAAGCATCTGGGCCTTGTCCGGAGTGAAATGTTGCATTCGGGCTGTGTGTGGAAAGCTGCCTGTTCTTCTAAGAAATCATGAGATGGCTCAAACTTGCGTCTTAGCAAATCCATAGAACATCTGCCGTTTCAATGTTTTTGCCCCCTCAACAGGACTGTGACCTCGGAGGAGGAGGATGTTGTGATGTCAATCAAGCGTTAAGAAGAAGAATATGGTCTAGGTATAAAATTATCAGCTGCCACATAGAGAATCCCAGACTTAGTACCAAACTCCCTTGTCAGCACATGGGGGAACATCCTCCTACCTTTTTCTGTAGCTAGAGAATTAAGATCTAGTCCCATCATTGTTCTTTTTTCCTGGGTTCAGAAAGGGAAGGAGATTATCCTTCCTCCTAATGGAGGTAAGGAATCAAGGTTCAAGTCTTGGCATGGTCCTTTGCCCTTTGTTCAGGGAGGTGTAGGCGCATCATTCCTGTTTCTAGAGGCAGGGAATTGAGCTGAGTGCTGAGCTCACTCCCTCATCCCCCGCTTCCGGTCAACAGAGACTATAAATTATTAACTTTATATAACACTTTTCATTTGCAGGTTGGCTTACAACAATTCTTCCTAATTTTGGTGGTGGCTCCACTTCTTACAGTATTAACTATTCACTTGGTAATTCTCTCTTTTTCTGTTCATTAGTGTGCCTGAAATTACATCTGCTGGTCCATGCTCCCAGAGCAGTGGCCATGTTGCTCTGCACTCCTCAGTTAGTAGAACCTTTACCTGCCCTGTAAATGGTGATCCATGGAGACGCGTGAAAGCACAAGACAAATAGGGCATTGATTGGGACAAAATTGCAGGAGAACACTTCTTTTCATTGAATCTCAGTTATTGATACTGCTGCCAGAAGGCATCCCTGTGAATGCTCTGCTACAGGAAAAGAGTTGGGGCACAGAGAAAATGCTTTTCCATCACCGAGAACTGGACTCCAATGTTAGCTGTGGCTCTCCATCTTCTGGCTGGTTCAGTTTTCATTGGTTGTGATGGCAAAGTAACCACAGTGATGGCACTGCACTAAGAACTGTAACTCATTTGATTAAGTTCTAGGAGCTGCCTGCCCTATATTTAGAAAATCAAACCCAGCTCTACTTAGAGGCTGAAGATGATTGCTATGTGTTAGACATGATCATCATCATCATCCGTCATTGTGAAGGAACAGCCATTACTTGCACCACGAATGAGTATCACTAAAGGTAGGTGCCATTTTATAGGACCAGAGCACCTGTTGACATCACAGCAGAGGAATTGGATGGTGCAGTGGGGAGGTTCCTGGGAGCTCTCTGGGGTCCAGCAGAATAAGATGTAAGAATGAAGAAGAGAAGGATGAGGAATGGAGGAAGGAAAAGAAGTCCTGGTTGTGCTGGGAGAAGGATGCTATTGGAGGAAGGGCAAAAGAAGATAAACACTGAAATAGTGAAAGGCTCATGAATGGCAAATCTCTGAGCCTTTGGGGATTTTCCCCTCCTAGGAATGTGAATGGGCTCCATTGTTCCTATTGGCATGTGTGTGACAGGCTTGGGCTCTTTGGGGTGTCATCTGATGTGCTGGAGAGCCACTGAGTCCACCTATTCTGCCAGCCTGAGTCCCCTTTACCTGGCCTTGCTGGGCTAGGTCACGTTCACAAGCCTCTTCCAGTCAAGCACACAGGCAGGGCCATAGCCAGCTGCACAGAGAGACAGAGATCCGCTCTGGAAAAATTTATCCTTAGGGGCTTACCCCAACATCCCGGTGTCCAGTCCCTTTAAGTGGTACAAACCCAAAGGTTTTATAAAATGTGCCCCCTCCCTCAATGTGGAGGGAGATGTGCACAACTTCTCCCCCCCACACATTAGAAATTACAGAAACTGGGTTTAATAATAAGCAAAACAGATGTTATTAACTACGAAAGGAGAATTTTAAGTGACTATAAGAGATAATAGACAGAACAAAGCAGATTATCGAGCAAAGAAAACAAAGTACACAAGCTAAGCTCAATATACTTAAACAGGTTACAAAATATAATTTCTTACCCTAAATATTATTTTAGGCAGGTTGAAAAGTTTCTGTGGTTCAGAGTTCCAGTTATATTTCTTTTCAGACTGGACCCCGTCTCAGTTTGGACTCCCCATTCCCCTCGCTTTCCCTTCAGGTGGCTTTAGCAGTCTTTCTTCTTGGGCAGATAGGCCATGGAGAGAAGGAGTCCCATTTGCCTTCCTCGCCACCCTTAAGTAGGATATACATAAGGTGGGAATCCTTTGTTTCCCAAACTTGACCCCACTTCTTTCAACTTTCCACTGGAAGGGAAGTCCCAGGAACAAAGAGTCCTGTGGCACTTTATAGACTAACAAATGTAATGGAGCATAAGCTTTCGTGGGTGAATACCCACTTCGTGAGACGCACAACGTCCCAGGTGATGTTTAGTATCGGATGACAAGACCACCTGACCTAGAAGTGTCAGAGTTACATCCCTGGATGCCTCCCAGGAGGGAGAGAGATTAGTATCTTCATGGTTTCGTTCCTTTCTGATGGCTCATCAAATTTGATTACCTGTCCTCTGGTGGGTGTCTTCCCAATACACACCCACTTGTAATTGTTACATAGTCCAGATTTCTAACTTTAGATACAGAAATGATGCATACAAATTGGATAATCACATTCAGTAAATCATAACTTTTCCAATGATACCTTACAAGACCCATTTTGCATAAAGTATATCTCAGTTGTCATATTCATATCATAAGTGTATTTTCATAAATAATATGGAGTGAAACATCACAGTGTGTTTCAACTCTTTGTATTCATTCATATTTATTCTTCTCCACCCCTTCCTGCACAGGGCTTTCTAATGCTTCAAGGAGCTGTTGACTGAGACAAAATTGCCCGAGATCTGGTCTTTACATTGTATTTCAGTTCTTGAATGGTGGAGATAAGGGAGAAGGACCAGATTTCATGTTATTCTGCTACAAAAATGGCTCAATCGGGGGGGAGCCCATGAAAATCATGCCCAAATACAAACTAAATAAAATTTTAAAAGGGTTTGTTTAGACTTCTGCAGAGCTTGAATGCTTAGCCCTTTCCATTGTTTGAATTCTTTATTTCCCTGTGTTCATCAATTCGTGCTACATTTCCAATTCCTAAGGTGAGTATCTAGATTTCTTGCTCATCAGGAAGCTTTAAAAAAATCATATCTGTTTTCTTGAGGCTGATAATCCTGCATATCCAGGATTCTAGAGGTCCATCACTATCTTACTGATAGCATTCTAGGTTGTTGAGATCCATAAGCCAAGTATTTTGACTCTGTGATCCGTTAGAAATTTTAAGTCTGCAAACAGATCTGTGGGAAGCAGTTCACACCGTTTATAGACAAACATATGTTGAGAAGAAAACATCTTGCTTTGCACTTAATGCCAGCCTGGGGCCGTTTAGAAATGTGTAATTATTCCAGATAAATAACACTGGAAGCCATCTCCTTGGAGGGTTTGTACTAGTTGAATTCGAAAGCAAGAACAAAGTTAAAAAGCATGAAGAAGCCTGAGAGAAGAATCTGTTTCCAATTACCAAATTCATTCCCCTGCAGGGTTTGAATAAGAGAATGGCAACACCTAATGAAACTTAGGAAATCAGAACTGGCAGAGTTTAAACAAAACTCAAATCACATGTGGCTTTTTCTTTAATAGTGACAATTGTGCAATTGCTGTTCAGGGCAGGACAGAGGAAGAAGAAGGAGCTGCCTGCAAAGGAACAAGTTAAGAGACATTAATTTTCAGGGCTATAAACATCCTCATTATCATTAGGAGCATGAAGATTAAAAAGGAAACAACATGGCTCTTAGTATACTTCTCAATATACTTCTCAAAATTAACCAAAGTGATTCAATTTTGTTACGGGCAACATGTTTGCCAAATCTCCTTTTTATAAACTGTGTTTTGTTTTTAAAGCTAGGCAGGAGCCAAAAAACATATTAATCTGGTAAATTTTATTATTATTTTCAGATTGATGGGATTAGTGATACAATGAGGTCTTTGTGAGGCTCGGCAGTTTTGGCTTGCAAGGTTTCATTACTTTAGATTTCCATGGGCTTGCTTTTATGACATGTATTTCTGTACCCAACAAGCAAAACGTGGACCGTCAATCTGGGCGGTCTTTGCTGGGTTTTTTTTCTCCACATTAATGAGAAAAAGATCAATAACACAGAGCAAAAGTGGCTTCCATGTAAACAGAGGGGCAAATCAGTCCTATATATAATTCGACTGGCTTCAGTGGAGTCAGTGGATTTGGCCAAAAGAGCGTGCTCAGAAATGTTAAGGTGCAGTGGACAGAAAGGAAAAGACATCTTGGTTTCACATCATGCTTCTCACATCCATGTTTCACTGAGATTTGAGATTCTAGCAAGTCCAAATTTCTAAGCCAAACTGGCATGAAACTGATTTTTTTTTGGTCTGATTTTGAGCCAAAAATCTACTTTAAATACTTATATGGTTTCTATTACTGTAGTATCTGAGCACCTCATCATTTTTAATATATTTAGCCTCACAGCACCCCTGTGAGATAGGGAAGAGCTATTGTAATGATTTTGCAGTTAGGGAACCAAGGCACAGAGAGACTAAGGCCCAGATCTTCCAAGGTATTTAGGCACTTAATTCCCATGAGAGTTAGGCACCTAGTGCAGACCCTCAAAGATGCTTAAGTAACTTGCCCAAGGTCACACACAATCTCTGTCAGAGCAGGGAATTAAACCAGGGTCTTCTAAGTCCCAGGCAAGTGCCCTAATGTCTGGACTACCCTTCATTTCTAAATTCACCACCAAAGCTGCAGTGAAAACCACAAAACCACCTAGGTTCATCCCTAATCCAAGTTTGCCCAAATGTTTGTGAGACCTGCAGGGCAGCATTTTGGGTTGGTACTGAAAGGTGGGCCCAGTCTTTTCTCAGTGAGACTCAGGTAACATCAAAAACAGATTTCACAGCTCTATTTAATATCCTTCACAATGGATTTTATTTCATCATTTGAGAGGTGGATCAGATTTGATCCCAGACTAACAGCAATTTCAGAACATTTGTTTAGTGCAGATGAGAATGCAGAAGTTTGTACGCTAAGCCAAATCTGTTTGATCAGGAAATGACACTGGAAATGTCATATAGCCAGGCTTCCTTGAAAGATTTTCAGTACTGCCTGGTTTTCATGTGATCAGAATTATTACAAGAAAGATGTCTTTTTGTGCTATTTTTATATTTCTATCTCCTGTTTGGCCACAATCAGAGATGCTTGATAAGTTTATACATTTTAATTTAATCATTTTTTTTAAATAAAGGTTAATAGTTAGGCTTGGGTTGGGATGAAGTTTCAAGACCAGACCTGGTTGAATATTCCACTGAGGCTAATTTTTGTAGCCAATTTTGATGTTTTTTTTCCCATTGAATAATAACTGATGCACACTCTCCATTATTTAAGCAGCTCTATTCTGGACAATTTTTGTTTTTGCTGACCTTGGTCACCCACACCTTGCTGAGATCCTGTTTACAAAGCTTTAGTCTGAAATAAGGGCTTGCCTACACAGAGAATTTTTACAGAATAGCTATTGGAGTAGCAAGTGGATTGGCGGGTAGTGATCGATCTATTGGGGATTGATTTATCGTGCCTAGTGTAGACACGATAAATCGATCCCTGATCGCTCTGCCATTGACTCCAGAACTCCACCATGGCAAGAGGCGGAAGCGAAGTTGACAGGGGAGCAGCAGCCATCGATCCTATACTGTGAGGATGCAAAGTACCTTAGATCAATCCCCCCCACAGTGTAGACCAGATCTAAGAGTATCTACACATGGATTTATTCATGAATAGCTATTGCACTTTAAAATCACCCCTTACCTTAACCTATGAATCTGAATTAACTTTCAGATGTAGACAAGAGCTAAAATATTTTGTTGAACAGTCCAAAAATTAGGCCGGATGTGTTGCTCTACTCAGCAACCTAGAGGAGAGCAAAGTAAAATGGGAAACAAGGAACCAGTAATGATGAAGGGTTCACCCCTGCCCTAAGGGAGACCACAGACATCTCTCCACTCCACGGTGTCAGGGCTCCACTGGAGTAAGAGGTGATGATGGAACCAAGGAGTAACCACTCTTCATGACATGTCCCCTAACAAACAGAGGCATTTGCCAATGGATGGAAACAGAATGGAAGTTCCTCAGAGCTGTAAGAACTTCTTCTCCCTGCTTTCTACAACATTGAAGGATGAAGTCATTACTAAGGAACCTGATGAGCCAAAGGTTTTGGATTACTGGAGTGAGTCATGCAGCCAGGTTGGAAGAGGAAGGGAGTTCATGAGCAAGGTAATCCATCCAGCCCCTGGTCATATGTGTTGGTTTGTGTCATTGCTGGCTGGAATTGTTGTCTACATTAGTATGACTAGAAACTGTAATATTCTTGAGAGAAGGTTTCCTTCAAGATTCCTTGCCAAATTTTGTAGCCATCAGAAAAAAGACCTTTCCCTTGGATCTCCAAATGCTTAACACACTATAAATAAGCCTTACAACACCCCAATGATGTAGGTAAGTTTTACTATACCAATTCTGGAGAATCACAGGGGTTACATGACCAGCCCAAGGTCATACAGCAAGCCAGTGGCAGAATAGAACTGTGATATTCTGACTTTCCATGCTTTTGCTCTGACCTCCAGACTTAGCAGAAGCAAGTGCCTGATTCAAAGTCCACTGTGGTCAACAGAAATCTTTCCATTGACTCAGTGTCAGTCCCTGAATGCCTGGTTGTGATGAAGAGTTGGTGCTGCTTAAGCTGAGTCCAGAAGTCGAATGGCAGCAGGAACTGCTGCCAGTGCTGGAAATAACTCTAGAAAAGTTGTGCTTCCATCCATGCCCACTGAAATGCTGCTGCATTATTCATACCTGCATTCTCTTCCCAGATGAGCATCCGCCTCTTCAAGCTTGGCAGGCTGGAAGATGGGAAAGCCAATGTTAATATTTGCACAGTACAGCCCAGTGCAGAAACAGAAGAGGAAGAACACAACATATAATTTGCTCTCTATTCTTACAGCTGAGATCAGCAATGAGTGGACCACATTCAGGCAACAGCTGAGATGCATCCAAACGTGATTTGTAGCCTGCGGATATAATGGATATTTTGAATACCAGCCTACACAATTCTGGGGCATGGGAATGTCCTACTGATGCTAGTGATAGGTGTCAAAATAAGAATATAGATAAATATAACATGGGAATGATGGTAACAAGATAATACTGAGCTGAGGGATGAATTGTCTGACACCCATAATAACTATCAACAGATTAGGGTTACCAAGTTTGGTTGGATGTATTCCTGGAGGTTTCATCACATTAAATCATCTTTAATTCCTGGAGACTACAGGACAGTCCTAGAGAGTTGACAACCCTACAACAGATGGTTAAATGCACCCCAAGGCCTGTGATGCACCAATTTAACAAAGACAATGCTAATAAAACAGAATGCTCAAGTGTCTGGTTCCAAAGACATTATATTTCTGTATTCTGATTAAATGGGCTGCATGATTCTGGTTAAATCAACGTGTGTCTTTATTTACCCTTTGACAAAGTCATTGCGATGCATGATCTGCAAGGAGGCAACATCTCTTTGGGATTTGACATGACCATGATGAAAGCCATTGCTGGGCACCTTTCACGTGGCATCCTTCAAATGCCATATACAGCTGAAGACTTCATAGATTTGAAGATACAAATGACCCAACAAGGACTATATTTTGCCTTCAGTTTTCTTTTCAGTGCTGCTTTTGCTCCCTCTCCCTCTCTGAAAATGGGAAGATATTTGTAGAGCACATGAGAAACAAAGAGCCTGTTTTCTTCTTCTTCTACAGAGGAGGATGGAAAACTAACAGTGTGGTCTCTCTGATATGTTGGATCATTTACATTTACTCCCAGCATCTCCTTATTAATAATAACCAACTGGGAAAACTAAATCATTGTGCTTGTGTCTTGAAATGTGGCACAGTATCTTCTCCAACATGGGAGAGATTGCTCTGGAAAGATGCCCAAGGAGGTGCAGATGCCCTTCCAAAGAGTTAATCAGAGAGACAGGGCTCACAGGGATTTCTGGGGATCATAAAGAAGAGTTGAACTCAAGAATGATGGGGGCTGCTTTACCGGGGCTTAGGGAAACAGTCTTTCCCATCATGATTTGGATGAGATCAAAGGAGCTCTAGAAGTGAATCCATGGCACTGAAAACCTTGAATTTCCCAAGTACGCTGAAGAGTTGGCTGAGAGAGTCACAAAATTCTGGCTTTGGTGCCAAAAATAAAAAGAATATTCCAGTTAATGCTATATGCAGCTTGGAAAAATCTACTTGTTTTTTTCCAAAGGAATGTGTTCCCTTTAGCATTGTTTCCACTTGGAGTAACCTTTACAGAGCAGCACAATCTGTTTCTGTGGAAGGGTGCGGCTTGGTCCAGAGGACTCCAAAAGATGCACCCAGAAAAGGCTACAAACGTGCTGGAAGGGTTTGTTCTGGCAGGGGGTTGGAGCAGGAACTGAGGAAACGTGACAGGTGGTATATTTGGCACTCCCCAACATTTTCACTGAATAGTGAAGATGGTCTTCAGATGTTAAACTACATCCTCATCCCTCTGCTCCCACAAAGTTCAGGGTGGTTTAGATCAAGGTTTTGCTTCAGCCTGTTACAGAAACAGGGACCATTTGCAAAATTCAAACCCAGTTTCTGATTATGTTATCCCCAGAATGGAGTGTGGGTATTTTCTACTGAAAACCAAAAGTGACAACAGCATTAAACCCCTGTGTACCTAAAGCTCTATCTGCCTAAGGGCTACATTGTTTCTGAAGCTCTCTCACCATTGTGGATCTTCTACCAGACTCAACAGGGACCAGATGACCTCTTTCCTTGTCTCTTATTTGGATAGACTGTAAATATTTGGTTGGTTTGTTGTGGTATCAATCCGCTCCTGTCAAAGAGTTCATGATGTGCACCAGATTTCAGCTCCTGGTGGTGCTTTGTAGTCAAGGTATCATGACAGCTTTACTGTCTGAGTGAATGTCTCTTTATTCACATTGTGGCTGAGACAGCAGTTGGGTCCCAGAAAGCTGGGCAAGATTCAGGGAATATACAATATAGCAAGCTGTGTCTGTGTTTTCAGAGAAAAATGGTGGCTAAAGAGGAGAGAATATGTAAAAGCATCCAGTTCAGCTGCCCATAAATTTTATTCTCCCAGCGTGAAACTGAAATTCACCCCTGTGCAGAGTACAAGTGCCAGGCCGATGCACTACTTAAGTCCCCCTTTCGTGGCCATAAATGTTGTGTGAACATAGGGGTGAATTGTACCCCAAAATACTATCAGGAAGACAGTGATTAGGTAGTATTGTCTTCTTTGGAATAACAAAGAGAATACAGGGAGAGATTGTTAATTTCATGTCTGAGCCAACCACCAGGCCCAGCTCATGTGCTGCTTGGAGCATTATCTATTTGCAGGAAGTTCAGACTTCTTCCCCTTCATTTCAATGCTCTGCCCAGCTCTGCTCCTACCTGCGTCTCATCTCTCCTGTCCCTCCCCACCTTACCTCTGAGCTATTTTGCACCTTTTCCCTTTTGTCCCCTCCTTCTTGTCTCCTTCCATATCTCTTTTCAGGGTCTTCCTATGGTGCACACTTAGGAAAACATCCTCATTCCGGACAGCACTTAAACACAGGATTTGTGTGAGCGTGTGCATAATTTTAAGGACATGCTTACATTCTGTCCTTAATGGTGGCCTATGGCTAGAACAAGCTGTCCCTTCTTCACACCTACCATCCTCATTTATCTCCTTCAAATTCCTCATTAAAACTCACCCTATTTTGCCTTTGCATCCTACCATTGAATTCAGAGGGACAACTCATGCATTAAGTTATACATGTGTATTAGTGTTTGAAGGATCAAAGCCTCAGCCAATTAGACTGTTCATGTGAGTCAAAGTTATGTAAATTATTTGATGGATCAATGTGTTCAGCACCTGGCAGGATCGTCCCCTAATTTTTGTCTCTGCAGCAAAACACTGACATTTTACTCACCAATGTGAAAAAGTACAGATCTATTTGGCTTCTGATTCTACTCTAGGATTGAAGAGAACTAGAAAGAAAAAACTCATATTTTTCCTCTAGGGATTAAAGACTGTTTTCTACTTAAGGCACACAAAAAAAATGCCTTTAGTTTTCCTCCAGAATTTGAAGCAAACCAATAGGACGGTTTTATGTCTTTGCAGAAATTGGAATATGTCACAATTTCTGCAAGCTTTTTTGTTAGTGTGGGGGTATTTTTATGATAAGAAGTCCTCAGATCATCCTCTTCTGTTTAAAACATCATAGGAGAGGCTTCTGGAGAGGAAGTTTGCATGCATAGGTTCCCCACAACATTCATTAGGGTGAAAGGGGTTGGATTTTATAAAATCATGAGTGATGTGGAGAAAGTCGATAAGGAAAAGTTATTTACTTATTCCTATAATACAAGAACTAGAGGTCACCAGATGAAATTAATAGGCAGCAGGTTTAAAACAAATAAAAGGAAGTTCTTCTTCACACAGCGCACAGTAAACTTGTGGGACTCCTTACCTGAGGAGGTTGTGAAGGCTAGGACTATAACAGCGTTTAAAAGAGAACTGGATAAATTCATGGTGGTTAAGTCCATAAATGGCTATTAGCCAGGATGGGTAAGGAATGGTGTCCCTAGCCTCTGTTTGTCAGAGGATGGAGATAGATGGCAGGAGAGAGATCACTTGATCATTGCCTGTTAGGTTCACTCCCTCTGGGGCATCTGGCATTGGCCACTGTCGGTAGACAGATACTGGGCTAGATGGACCTTTGGTCTGACCTGGTATGGCCATTCTTATGTTCTTATGATTTTCTCTTCCCTATAAAATGCTGAGTAGTAGTGCTACTCATAAGATCTGCAGAAAGGCAGCAACTAGATGAAATACCCCCACATCCTCCATAGCTGGTTTATAATAAAGGAATGGAGGTTGCTGGGAGTACTTGTTCTGTCACTAATAACCTCTAAAGGTTGGGGAAAAGGAGTGCAAGTTAAGGGGGCTTATCTGACCTGAACATGTGTGCACATCTATAGTGCTGATCCAAAGTTTCTTTAATGTAGGAACGCAATCCTGTGAGTTTCTAAGCACCCCAATGACTTAACTGAAGGCAAACTTCAAAGTCAATAGTAGACAAGGCAGCTCAGCATCTTGCTGAATCAATATCGAAGATTTTCATTTGAGTTTTGGGAGACTATTTCTTTTTCTTTATTTATTTTACTTCATTTTACTTTAATCTCACCAGTTCACCTCTTCCAGGTATGACTGTTCTTTCTTGGGAGTTTTCAGCCAGAAAAAAAGAGCAGTGCACACAGGCACAAAACAGATTTTTATTTCTATGACACAGGGGACATATACATATATAAAACCAAGAGGGGATTTGATGACAGGATGTGACATAACACAGGACAGATGGCCCAATCCAGATTGAGTGTGCAATGGGAAAAATGGAGATCCAAGGTGAAATGAACATGAAACAAAGATTAGGGAAACACTTTGTTTGCATGGGAAAATTATATTTATATGAATCTACAAGGGCCCAAAACACTATATTCGTCCAGGACTTGTTGTCAGGAGTCAGAAACACAATGAAGTGCTCAGGGAGGATCTCAACTCAATAGCAGAATGAATTTCCCCTTGTTAGGTCCTAGCCACTCCCCTTCCCACAATAAACTTCCTCGTGATCTGATAATCCTCCATTAGGTGGCCAGGAAATTGAAAACATCAGTTCACATCAGAAACTCCCACCCTAAAATGGGAGAAAGTTACGTCAGGTAGGAAGATCTCATCACATGGCCACAGTTATGCTGGAGGCTAAAGTCTGTTACCTTGATCTTATTGTTCTTCAGCTACAGGGTTTTTAAGTGCTACATCAATCATAGTGAGGTTGCACCAAGAAATGGGGCGGGGGATGGGGGAAGAAAATGCATTTGACATCATCCTTCTGCTAAAGCCATTCCCTGAGACATTAATCAGAGCTTAGCTAGGCCTGAGGATTCTCATTGTTTATGTTATGAACAGCTCCAACTGCTCAGTGCCGTGGTGGAAGAATGTTATCTGCAGCAGAGGGTTGCTGGGATCTGTTTACTAGAAAAGTTCAGGTGAAGTTAGGGTGACCAGATGTCCCGATTTTATAGGGACAGTCCCGATTTTGGGGTCTTTTTCTTATATAGGCTCCTATTACCCCCCACCCCTTGTCCTGATTTTTCACACTTGCTGTCTGGTCACCCTAGGTGAAATGGAATTATGCACATTAATAACTAGACAGTCTGTCTGTACACATCCATCTCTGTCTGTCTGAACTCTGTGCTCTTCTTTTGCTCTTTGTCTCTCTCCACTTCCATTTGCAGTTTCCTAATTGTTGACATATTTACTAGCACTGTTTTGCTTTGAATCAAAAAAGAACTCAAACCACTGAATGAATCCAGCCTATTGTCTTCAAAACAATTTACCAAAGGTTGTGGTAGATTCTCCATCTCCAGCCAGCAATTTTTAAATCAAGATGTTTTGCTAAAAGATCTGCTCTAGGATTTATTTTGGAGAAGTTCTATGGCCTGTGTTATGCAGGAGGGTCACACTAGATCAGTGGTCCCCAACCTTTTCGTCTGGTGGGTGCCAGACGAAGGACTGTGGCGGCGGTGGAGCACCCGCCAAAATGCCGCCAAATTTCTGCGGCATTTCGGCAGCGACGCCTCTCGATGACGTCGCTTGTCGGCGGCAAGTGGAGTCATCAAGAGGCGTCGCCGCCGAATTTCTGCAGCATTTCGGCGGTGATGCCTCTTGATGATGTCACATGTTGGCGGCAAGTGGCGTCATCGAGAGGCGTTGCCGCCAAAACGCTGCTGAAATTCAGCGGCATTTCGGCGGGTGCTCCACCGCCGGCCAGGATGCAGGTGCATTTAGATGCAACCTGTTCACAGAAGGTTTCTGCAAGCCTCTTTCCTCTGCATGCATTGCTGACAACTTTGCTAGGTTGCCGGTCATGTTGCATTTCAAGTTTGGGACATGTCACATGGTAGATATCACTTTTTTTTTCTGCCTGAGCCTTTGTTTGACTAAGCTTGTGGTTAAGAGGGTCAGCCCAGCTTAGCAACAGCCATTTTGTTTTCATCTTCTCTGGTTACTCAGAGAAAGGGGCTGCATTTCAGTTGAGCTCTCTGAACAAGCTGGCAAATACGGCAGGAGATGTGTTTCACTAGCTCTGTTGTGTGCCTGAGCCTGGCAGGCCATGGCTTAGTATATCACCTTTTCCAAACACTGGGGATGGTGACAGTGACTTTTATTTTATATTTGCATCAACCACTTATAACCATTTTTTCACAGGGAAATTTGTTTCCCTGGTAGTTGAGTTATCTCATTAGGTCCTACAAAGTCTTAGAGCCTGACACCCGACATTTAAAACTGTCTGTTTTCATGTGTTCTGTGATAGACCCAGGCCAGTTGGGAACAGCAGAGTAGTAGAAGGGAGGTATACTGACCACTGAATAAGCAGTTTTCTGTTCCCTGAGTGACCAGAGCAGGGGCTGCTCCAGGCTAATGAGAACACCTGACTCCAATTAACCTGCTAAGAGTCAAGTGAGCCAGTTAAGCACCTGACTCTAATTAAGGCCCCTCTGATGCTATAAAAGGGCTCACTCCAGTCAGGCCAAAGACAGCCAAGGAGCCAGAGGAGAGGAAGTGCGTGTGAGGAACTGGGAGGAAGAGGCGTGCAAGAAGCTGAGAGTGAGTAGGCATACTGCTGGAGTACTGAGAAGTACAAGCGTTATCAGACATCAGGAGGAAGGTCCGGTGGTGAGGACAAAGAAGGTGTTTGGAGGAGGCCATGGGGAAGTAGCCCAGGGAGTTGTAGCTGTCGTGCAACTGTACCAGGAGGCACTCTAGACAGCTGCTGTCCACAGGGCCCTGGGCTGGAACCCAGAGTAGAGGGCAGGCCTGGGTTCCTCCCAAACCTCCCAACTCCTGATCAAACACAGGAGGAATTGACCTGCACTGTGGCTTCTACCAGAGGGGAAGGTCTTTGGGCTGTTTCCTGACCCATGGGGTGAATCTATGAGGCGAGCAAATCCACCAATAAGCGCAGGATCCACCAAGGTAGAGGAGGAACTTTGTCAAATTCGTGTTCCAGACTTTGCACTCCCTTCTGCATAGAAGAAAATGACTGAGTTCAAAGCAATGCAGAATGAAACCTCAAGCGTTTTACTTCTGTGCTGAGGCTCATACATATAACACACTACTTTCATTCGTCTAATTAGAGAGAAGTGTCATAATACTGTTTGTCCGGAGTATAGATTTATGAATGAAATCCTAGGCATATCTAAACAAATTACTAGAGGAAGTACGTGCTTGGTGTAGTGTGTAAGCTTTGCTACTAGTATGGTACTCAGGTGTAATACTGGGGTAATCATCACCTCAGAATCTGGGGGCCAGTTGTATAAAACTGAAGGTAACAATGATTCTGTAGAGAGAGAATCAGGACTCTCTCCCCCTCCCTCTGACTATTATCATCAGTCATTTATATTATGATAACACACAAAGGATTGGGATTGGGCCCCCATTGTGCTGGGTACTGTGTAAACTCAAATGATGAGACGGGTCTTTCCACGGCGAGTTAATTGTGTGAAAAGAGAATTTACAGGTTAAACCACATGTCTAGGAGGAATCCATAGAACCCTGTGCAGATACAAAATTTATATCCACATCTGATCCGTGATCCGCAAACATGGTCCATGGATATAAAGTGGATATCCGCAGATTTTCAGCGCTCTAGAACTCAGAACCATCCTCAATCTCTCAGATAGGGCCATTCTGTCATCCTCGGCTCCCAGACAAAAGAAATGAGTCTTGCTTACTAGCCCAAATGCTGTAACTTAGGCAAGATTCTGTTTGCCAGTAGTGATTTGATTAGCACCACAGAGAAGGGTTGGGTTGAGTTTCCAAAGCATCAAATGAAGATGTGATGGAGGGGTTAAGCAAAAGAGGAGGTTGTACAGATAGCAAGGTCTGCTCCCATTTAAGGCTTTAAAAATGAGGACCAGGGATGTAAAATGTCATGGTACCGGATATGCACCAAGTGCAGACTCTGGCATTTTGATGTGACATGATCTCAATAGCCAGTTTCACTTTGAGGGATCAGCTCACATTTGTAGGAAGAGTCCAAAGCAGAGCAGCCATTGAGCCTTGAAGTGATCATCACTCTGTCAAGGTCTGCATATTGGGAGGTCAGGGCACAATTACTTGGCTGGCTGGAGATAAAGCAGCCTTTCTAGCTACTGCTGCTGTCTTGGCATCCATGAGCTGCAGTGAGTCTAGAAGAACCCCAAGACTGTGCACATCTTTGACCATCAGAAGGCAGATTCTTTCTACTGAGAGTGAGGGCATTCCCTCTGCAACCTCCTCAGACTGCTTGCCTCTCTTTGCCTATCAGGTTCATTTCCCATTATTCCAGGATTGTGTTGGAACCAGATGCTTCTTATCCGGGTCTTTAATTCCTTCAGACACTGGGTCATCAGGAGAAGAGCCCTGGCCGTGCTAGATGTAGAGGAGACAAAGGAGTGGGTGTCCAACTGAATACTGAGGTGACCATAGTATTTCACAATATATAGTGATCAAGAGACTGACAAGACTAAGGCTACAAGACCCTACTGCTGAAGAGAAGCACCTGCCCATCTGAACCTGCCAAGGTCTATCCAAGGGGAAAGACCAGAGCCACATTAACTTCCTCAGTCTCCCTCAGCCAAAACGCACAAACAAGGCAACAGCTCCTCTTGCTCAACAGAGGAAAGGTTACCAAGGGATTTAAAAACACTAGCATTACTATTTATAACCAAGCAATTGCGGAATGACTGCTACCCCTCTTCCAAGTCCAGCAAACTCTCTCCTGCAAGTCAGCATTGCACCATGTCCGCAAGTGCAGACCTGTGCACTCAAACGAGCACAAGGTTTTGTGTTTACACAAAACTTAAGCCATTTATGAAACTGCGGCTTTCAACTCTTTTGTGACCCTTTTGTAATGGAAGAGGAAGGTCCCAGAATGCTTTGGAAACCAGAACCAAGGGCGTGATTCACACATTTCTACTACTGATCTGTTTAGTCAAGAACATTTTCTCTCTGCTTTCTTATCCTCAGGGAATTGTTCAGTCTTGTCAATCTACACAAGTGCAGGGACTGTATATGGCCTGTGTTAGGAGTAGTGCTGGCTGGGAATTTTGTTGACAGAACTTTTTTTTTTTGGTTGAAAATGCCAATTTCTCAGGTCCAGAATGGAATTTCTCGGGTGTGTGAGAGATAGAGGACCCACCTCTGTGGTTAGGGCACTCACTGACATGTGGGTGATCCAGATTAATGTTCCTGCTCCAAATCAGGCACAGCGAGGATGTGAACCTGTTTTTCCCATATCCTAAGTGAGTGCCCTAACCACTAGGTGCTATTCAGGGCAGGGAGCTAGTGTCTGCTCTCATAGATATGTATTTTTTTCATGAAAAATTTGAAATTGTCTTCATTTTGTTCTGATGTGAGGTTCAAAACCTCAAAAGTTTTTTGCAAAATGGAAGTTTTATTTTTTGGCCAGTGCTACTTAAGAGCAATCTCCAGTCTTTAAATACAGCTCAAGTTATGATTTATACAGAATATGATTGATTAGATCTGAAGTGGGTCCCTTCAGATAAACACATGGCCAAAACCTTTTGCTATAAACACTTTGTGGGCTTTCTGCCTGTTAGTCTCCAAAGCTAAGCTGCTTTATTTAAGTGCTGGATAATTCCAAACCTCTGATGGGACTCACCCTTTAATTAAAAAAACCCAAACACACCAGATACACCCAAATGATGAACACATGGCAATCTCTGCAAAGAGGAATTTGTGGGGCATAGTGTTAGCAGATGATTCTCCCTGCTGACAGGGGACTTGTAGACAGTAGCCACTTTTGCTGTAGTTCTTTCTGAAGTGGATAAATCCTCTCTAATCTTTTTTCAGAAAATTGGAAAGGGTATTCAACATTAAATCTGTATTTCACCCCTTCCCTCCCCAGCCTTTCACTTATTGCTGAACATGCTAAATGGAGAAGCCAGCATTGCAAACTGAATCATGAAAAGTTAAGTGCCTAATATCTGCATATCAGCTCTTAGACCCTTGCAAGTCTAAACCAGGCATTCAGTGGAGCATTAAGGGCAGATCCTCAGCTGCTGTAAACAAAATGCTTCAAGCGAACGGAGAGGCGGAGGCAAAACCGAGCTAACTTTACACTGACCTTAGTCTGAGTTTCAGAAGAACCTGAGCTGAATTTTGGAAGAATCTCAAGGATTTATTAGTTTGGGTGCAAACAACGCAAAACATGTTCATTTCAGTGGAGCTTTTCCTAGAGTTTTGGTGTTTGGTTGGTGTGCAACCCAAACTAAGCAAGATCCTCCATCCATAATGCTGCTGAACTGTGAATACACAGCTTTGAAATTTATACGCAGCCAGTTTTACAAAGAATTATACTGTTTACTTGGTAGCAAACACCATAGGTCAAGATGCAGAAAGGTTTTCGTCATAAACACTGTTTTCATTCGCAACTTTTATTCAGTCTGAAATGTTCATATCTCCATTTCTGTCTTTATTTGTTTTGTTTTTTTCCTTTGTCATTTTATGTTTTGTTTTGGGGGAAGTTGGAGGAAAAATCCCTTAAGCCATTTTTGAGTTATAAGTGAAAAAAACAAAAAGACGATTGCCACACACTTTCCGCTATGCATATAACTCATAAACAGCTGCAACGTGTCAACATAAATCTTGGCATGGCAAAAGCCCTTGCTGAGGTGCTTGTATATGTGGGACGTGGCTATGCTGGGTCAGTATTGCCTGCACGAAGCATTCAAAAATAATGAGGTTGGCTTACAAATCATGATATTTTTTAAACAATATTTTTTTGGGGTGGAAGGTTATTTGCCATCTGGTTTTTGAGCCTTCGGGGGGGTGTCACATTTTCAATCTTTCCCCTGCAACCATGGGATATAGAAGTTTAGTGAAAGAAAGCAAGAAAGCAGAGATTCTCACAAAATCACATGACTCCAAGAGTTGGAGCTTTCAGAAAAACAAATAAAATCATGAGAGTTGACAACAGTTGGAACCAAAGGAGGATGGGAAAAACAAAGTCTGGAAATTGCATGCTAAAAGTATATGCAGTAGAAAATTTCACTAAGGACCAAGCTGAGTTCTGGGGTGAGCTGATGAAACTTCCACTGAGTTTTGCCCCTAAGTCAGGGAGCTGGAATTTCTAGAGAAGAGTTGAACACCTATGGTGTTCTCAGAAATGGACATTTTTCAATGTATTCTAATTTGGCTTTAAGCTTAACGTGGACCCTACCACACTCTGGCTATATCTTCTACCTCCTCCCATTATATGTTCAGTACAAGACTCTTAGGCTTTGATCCCTACAATGCGCTGGGGACAAGATAACATAGAGAATTTGAAATAAATCTATAAGGGGCATCTTCCCTAGAATGTGATAGCCTCTTTCTTCCCAGGGCCAGTCCTGTAGATGTGAGGGAAAACAGGTCCCCAGTCCTCTATTTAGCTGATTGAATGTGAGCAGTGGTGTAGTTCTTGCAAGTCCTGTCTCAGTGCTTCTTTTAAGTATGCAGCCATGTATTGAAATGAATGACTCAAGGCGTAACATACCACTCACGATAAGTAAAGGTGGACCCAAAAAATAAGAGCAAGAGGGATGCGTGTCTGTTTTTATGGTTTGGCAGTGAGTGGTAGTAGACCCAGTCTCTGACCCTAGCGGTCTGCCTGTCCATACTCATATCATCAATGAGTGCAGGTGTGGCAGGAGACCTAGGGAGAAAGACAGGTAGAAAAGCCTTTTGTGGGACAAACAGTAAGTGGCTTATGTCTGGCCTACAACTGGATTCTTGGAAACACCATCATGGGACCTCCATTAGTCTCTCTCTGTCCACTTGAGTCACTTTTCTGAAGAGAAATGACACTGGAAAAGTAGCAGGTACATGCTTTCAGTGGCCTGGCTGGAAATGGGGAATACTTTATCCCATCAGTGATTTCAGTCTGATTTAATTTCTCCTTTGAAAGACGCATGTTGAAGAGGTGATACTTTAACAGCATCACAACTGTGAACTGCTACAGAGAAAGCTCGTTCTGGTTGCCTGTCTATGCAAAACTGGCCTGCAAAAATCCGTGCAGCTACCCCTAAATCTGGGGGACTAGAGTGGCAGATCTGCCTGGAGGCTGGGGGCCAGCTCCTGGATCACACACCTGGCAAAAAATGCTAACACCAGCCCTGCCTTTACATTTAGTGCAAAAGGTTTAGCTTGGGATGAAATGGAGAGTCCCACACTCATATTTCTATTGAAAATGGAAATTTCAAGTCAGGATTATGCTTATAGCAAGTTGCTAATGTATATGGATGGGATTTTCAAAGACGCCATAGTACATGTACGTTTCAGTATTGCCAACACTTGTGATTTTATTGCGAGTTTCATAATTGTTGGTGGTGTTCTTAGATCCCCAGCTCCTGGAGGCAGCAAATGAGAATCTCAGCTTTCATTTAAATCACAATGAATGTTTCTAGTTCTCTGTGATGGGGTGTCCACCACAAACAGGATTAGAAGGGTTAAGGTGACCAGGTAGGCCAATTAACTTCCCAGGCTGCACCTGAAGGAGGAGCCAGGGAGCAGGGATTTAATTAAATGAGGCTCAGGTGAGCAGGAATAGGCAGGGCCTATAAAGCCCAGGAGCTGAGAGCAAAGGGTGGGGGGATGTTGAGAAAGGATACAGGCATGAGGACTGCAGCCACTCCTTGAGTGGAGGAAGTTGGAGGCTGGCAAATCCAGAGGAGGAGAAGCCCAAGGAAACAGCAGCAAGAGGTAGGCCTGTGCAGGGACGGTGGCTGCTTGCTATAGAGTTCCTGGGCAAGCCTGGGTTCCCCTACCAACCACTTGGGCGTAGCAAGGGTGCTGGAGGAACCAGCCGGCAGGTCTGGAAAGACTGTGAATTCCCTGGAAGGGGACGACTTTAGTTACCTGGGTGGCAGGCCAAGCCATGAAGAGAAGGCTGCAGATCTGGAAATGAGCAGGGCTGCAGACCGAGGCTGGATCGGGGCGGGAGATGCCACCGGAGGTAGAGCGCAAGCTGGCAGAGCTAATTCTCAGGATGGCAAGCAGGAGGTGCTGTGAGTGGACTTCATGACACTCTCCTGGCTGGGGGGCAAAACGGAATATATCTGAATGCACCTTAAAGGCTCAGTGACTGAAAGGTTACTAAAAAGCACCCACGTTTCTATTATTTTTTAAGTCAAAATCATCATTTTTTGAGCACCCTGGGTTGCCAATACTGCTATTTGCAGTACATTTTTTCAAAGCCATTAAGTTTTTTTCCCTGCTGTTTTTTATTCTTGCAACAGTCTGGAATTTGGAAAATTGTGCTCCGACAGGTGCCAGCAATTGAAACCAACCGAGGACCCGAAAAAGCAAGTGCAATAGGATTGTGTGTCTGTTTAGTGGTTTAGCAATAAATTATTACAACCCAGATTTTCAGTGTACAAAATTCTAACAGCTCATCCTCGTTATTACTTACGCAAGAGCTGAGGAAGACTGTCCTGTTCTTCATTTTGTGGTTGAGATTTATACTAAGATTTATAATGTTTTATTGTTTATAGTCAGAGAGTCCCAGCCTGACATTTATGATTCATTATTGGTATTCTAGCTGTGCCAAGAAGCAGCAGCCATAAATCATTGCCCACTTGTGCTGGGTGCTGTACAGATCACAAGTGGGTCAGTGGTAGGGCCAGGAATAAAAGCCAGGCCTCCCAACTGCCTATCTTGACCGAGCCACTGGGCTGCATTGCCTCTGTAGCCCAACTCTCCAAAGAGCCCAGCACAGTTAAATGGCTCCTCAGCTGGGTTCTGGATTGGTGGGATGGCAGCAAGGAGAAGAGGGATTGGGCAACAGGAAGGAACTGCGATTTGCATAAATGTCTCACAGGTAGCAGGAGCTGGGGCCTGGATGAAGGCAGTCTCATGATGACTCCCAGGAGGAAACGCAGGGTAGTGGTGGTTGCTGACTCTCTTCAGAGGGAGATGGAGGCACCCATCTGTTGCCCTGACATGGCATCCTGGGAGGTATGTTGCCTGCCAGGGGCCCGTATCTGAGACGTTACGGTGGGATTGTCGAGGATCATCCAGGCCTCTGACACCTACCCTCTGCTACTCATCCACGTGGGCACTAATGATACCCATGTGGGCAAGGTCTGACCCTCAGCAGATCAGAAGTGACAACAGGGCTCTGGGAGTATGGATGAAGGAGTTCAGCATGCAGATAGTGTTCTCTCTGACCGTTTAAACTAGGGCTTTAAATAGGTTCGAAGGGGGCAGGTGACCAAAGCCCACAGGTCAGTCAAGAACACGGAGACCTGGGAGAAGGTTTGGAATTTGGGGGGAGCATGGGCTGTTATAGCAGGGATAAAGGAGAGACAAGACAGAACTGGGGTGGGGGAAAATCAAATCAGTATCTTAGATGTCTGTATACTAATGCAAAAAGTATGGGGAATAAGCAGAAAGAACTCAAAATGCTAGTAAATAAACACAAGTATGACATAGTTGGCATCACAGAGACCTGGTGGAATAATATGCATGACTGGAATACTGGTATAGAAAGGTATAGCTTTGTCAGGAAGGACAGGCAGGGGAAAAAGGGAGGAGGTGTTGCTTTATATATTAAAAATGTATACACTGGCACTGAGGTTGAGACAGACTTGTTGAGAGTCTCTGGGTAAGGATAAAAGTGGTAAAAAACAAGAGTGATGTCATAGTAGGGGTCTACTGCAGACCACCTAACCAGGAAGAAGAGGTGGATGAGGCTTTTTTTTAAACAACTAACATAATCATCCAAAGCACAGCTGGTGGGGGACTTCAACTACCCAGACATCTGTGGGGAAAATAACACAGCAGGGCACGGATTATCCAATAAATTCTTGGAATGTATTGAAGACTTTTTTTTTATTTCAGAAGGTGGAGAAAGGTACCAGGGGAGAGGCTGTTCTAGATTTGATTTTGACAAATAGGGAGGAACTGGTTGAGAATTTGAAAGTGGAAGTCAACTTGGGTGAAAGCGATCATGAAATGACAGAGTTCATGATTCTAAGGAATGGTAGGAGGGAGAAGAGCAAAATAAAGACAATGGATTTCAAGAAGCAAACTCAGGGAGTTGGTAGGTAAGATCCCATGGGAAGCAAGTCTAAGGGGAAAAACAAGAGAAGACAGTTGGCAGTTTTTCAAAGAGAGATTATTAAGGGCACAACTATCCCACTGCAGAAGAAAGATAGGGAGTATGGCAAGAGACCACCCTGGCTAAACCAGGAGATCTTCAATGATCTAAAAATCAAAAAAGAGTCCTACAAAAAGTGATACAAAAAGAGTTGTACATAATATAAGTATGTAGGGACAAAATTAGAAAGGCCAAGGCAGAAAACGAGATCAAACTATCTAGAGACATAAAGGGTAACAAGAAAACATTCTACAGAGACTCCATGCATCTGAGGAAGTGGGTTTTTACCCACAAAAGCTTATGCCCAAATAAATCTGTTAATCTTTAAGGTGCCACCAGACTCCTCATTGTTTTTATTAGAAGCAAGAGGAAGACCAAGGACAGAGTAGTCCCATTACTCAATGGGGAAGGGAGAGGGGGGGAATAATAACACACAATGTGGAAATGGCAGAGGTGCTTAATGGTTTCTTTGTTTCGGTTTTCACCAAGAAGGTCGTGGTGATTGGACATCTAACATAGTGAATACCAGTGAAAATGAGGTAGGATCAGAAGAATGTAAAATAGGGAAAGAACAAGTTAAAAATTATTTGGACAAATTAGATGTCTTCAAGTCACCAGGGCCTGATTAAATACATCATATTATACTCAAGGAGCCGACTGAGGAGATATCTGAGCCATTAGCACTTATCTTTGAAAAGTCATGGAAGACAGGAGAGATTCCAGAAGACTGGAAAAGGGCAAATATAGTGCCGGTCTATAAAAAGGGAAATAAAGACAACCCAGAGAATTAGACCAGTCAGCTTAACTTCTGTACCTGGAAAGATAATGGAGCAAATAATTAAGCAATCAGTTTGCAAACATCTAGACAATAATAAGGTGATAAGTAACAGTCAGTGTGGATTTGTCAAAAACAAATCATGTCAAACCAACCTGACAGCTTTCTTTGACAGGGTAACAAGCCTTGTGAATGGGGGGTGGCGGGAATTAGTAGACGTGGTATATCTGGACTTTAGTAAAGCTTTTGATACTGTCTTGCATGACATTCTCATAAACAAACTAGAGAAATGCAACCTAGATGGAACTACCAGTGCAAAACTGGTTGGAAAACCATTCCCAGAGAGTAATCAGTGGTACAAAGTCATGCTGGAAGGGCATAACTAGAGGGGTCCCTCAGGGATCAGTTCTGGGTCTGGGTCTGGTTCTGTTAAATATCTTCATCAATGAGTTAGATAATGGCATACAGAGTACACTTATAAAGTTTGCAGAAGATACCAAGCTGGGAGGGCTTGCAAGTGCTTTGGAGGATAGGATTAAAAATCAAAATGATCTGGACAAACTGGCGAAATGGTCTGAAGTAAATAGGATGACATTCAATAAGGACAAATGCCAAGTACTCCATTTAGGAAGGAACAATCAGTTGCGCACATACAAAATGAGAAATGACTGCCTAGGAAGGAGCACTGTGGAAAGAAAGCTGGGGGTCATAGTGGACCACAAGCTAAATATGATTCAACAGTGTAACGCTGGTGCAAAAAAAAAGCGAACATCCTTCTGGGATGTATTAGCAGGAGTGTTGTAAGCAAGATATGAGAAGTAATTCTTCCGCTCTACTCCACGCTGATTAGGCCTCAACTGGAGTATTGTGTCCAGTTCTGGGTGCCACATTTCAGGAAGAATGAGGACAAGTGGGAGAGAGTCCAAAGAAGAGCGAAAAAAATGATTAAAAGTCTAGAAAACATGACCTATGAAGGAAGACTGAAAAAAATGGGGTTTGTTTAGTTTGGAAAAGAGACAACTGAGAGGGGACATGATAACAGTTTTCAAGTATATAAAAGGTTGTTACAAGGAGAAGGAAGAAAAATTGTTTTTCTTAATCTCTGAGGCTAGAACAAGAAGCAATGGGTTTAAATTGCAGCAAGGGAGGTTTAGATTGGACATTAGGAAAAAATTCCTAACTATGAGGGTGGTTAAGCACTGGAATAAATTGCCCGGGGAGGTTGTGGAATCTTCGTCAATGGGGATTTTTAAGAGCAGGTTGGACAAACACCTGTCCGGGATGGTCTAGAGATAATACTTATTCCTGCCTTGAGTGCAGGGGACTGGACTAGATGACCTCTTGATAGGGTGACTAGATGTCCCGATTTTATAGGGACAATCCTGATTTTTGGGTCTTTTTCTTATATAGGCTCCAATTACCCCCCACCTCATGTCCTGATTTTTCACATTTGCTGTCCGGTCACCCTACCTCTTGAGATCCCATCCAGTTCCGATTCTATGCTAAATGAGACTAAGAGCTAGAAAGGCTGCTTTATGCCCTGTAGCCTAGGAAAAAGTTCACCGAATTACAAGCACAGAATCGATAAGTTCTAGTATCAGCTCTTCTACTGATAATATTTCTCCAGCTTTCACAACCCAGGCTTTGTACTTGGCCAGTAATGATCTTTCACATATTAGAGATAAAATGAATAAGTTCTTACAGAAGGTCATTTCAAGCACAAGTGGGAGGAGAAGCCAGGTTTCCAGTATAACAAAACCAACTCTCTTGCACTTAGTCACAGTCCTTCAGAAAGAGGCATCTCAAATTAGGTGCTTGTGTCACCCACAAAATCACAGTACAGCTCTGTCACCCTTTAGCAGCTAGCCAACATATAGAAGCTTATGAACCTGCTACTACTTCTAAAACATTAAGAGGTCTGGTTTTTCATCCTAAGATCCAGGGTTCAAAAACCATGGCTGGGCAGCCTTTGGTATCAAAGCTGGAATTAGGCGCCTGAAACACCTGTGCTCAGACCACTAAGCCTGCATATGTTCTGGGCAGTGCAACTAGAATTGCAAAAGGACATCTAGGAAACAAAACAGTGGCTGTGCTGTGCTGAGGGAAGGAACACATGTTCCTTGGACTTTGTTTTTCCAGTAGAGGCTCCTATTCCAATGCTGGCAACTCCAGCCTTGCAGGGGGATAGACAAGATGATCTAATAGGTCCTTTCCCTCTCTAAATTATAATTCTATAGCATCTGCTACTGTGGTGCTGTAATGTAATGTGCTGTGTCTACTGCTCGTCAAAGGCAGCGTTAAGAACATTTCCCTCCCCCCCGCCACCCCCGGAGATCTGTTTTCATGCACTGTTCCCTTCTGGACACTCTTGTTTCATTCCTTCCACATTACATAAAACAGTAGGTGGGAATGTGCAGCCAGATTTTGGTGATTTGTTACTGATCTGTCCCATTTGTTCAAAGGTCCCCCAGCCAGAGCCATAAACTGAGTGTTTCTCTTCTATGCCTGCCTTTTAGTGGTCTGAGGATACTACTAGGGGGAAGCTAAGCCATGTCAAAGCTTTTTGCAAACACTTAACTCACATACAATGAAGGAGAGATGTGAAAAAAAAGGGGGGAGCAGATGTGAAAGTGCTGATCCTTTGCGGGATGGGATTTAATTGGCCACTAGCTGTTACACTAGAGTTTGGCTAATTACAAGTGCAGGCAGCAGTGCTGCTCATGGTTGGTTCTGCTACATGGAACATGTCCGAGTGTGTTCATTTACCCTCTCCATTCTGGCACCCTAGATGGGATCTGAGGGTGCTCAGCACCTCCCAGGAGTGAGGAGGTACTGCTTTGGTTAAAGGAGCTCCCGGTAACCTGGGATGTAACAGAAAACTCCCCCTGTTCTCTTTATCTGAGGTTGCAGCTTCCTGTGTCTCTAACAGCAGGTCAGATCCTCCTGACTCGATGTAGGTGATTGATCAGATATTCCCATTGGAATTGGAATTAAAATAGCAGCTCACCTTTCCCAGGATTACATTTCTGCCCTGTTCCTGTAGATTCTGAAACATCCCCAACATTTCTGAATGCTATCTGTAACAGAGCTGGAAGAAAAAAATAGTAAAGAGCTTACAAAATTTACATCAAACATTTTCCCCCTAAATTAAAAAATATTTTTCAATGCTAACTTTACCAACCAGCGCTAAGTGGTAACGTCTGGGATAGACTGTGATGCTGGGGCAGCCCTCAGCAGTGGGTGGTATGTAGGCTGCACCATTCCAGGAGTTTCAGCCTCAGAATCCTCCTTCTCAGGTACAAGTTCCTCCCGTCTCTTCCTTTTCTCAGGAGGAAGGAGGGAAGTAATAAGCAACTCTTGGCCTATACCAGCAGCAATATGCACCATTTCTTACAGTAGCTCGGCTGCAGGGCCAGGGTCAAGGCCCACCCATTGCCTGTCCCTCTGTGCCTACTTCCCAGCCACCTGCTCTGGACAGGAGGTAGCGGAAGCGTAGTCCAAATCACAGTCTAGCCCAACGTCTGCACAGCCTGTGCTCGGGTCCAAGGGCTGGGGATACTTGCTCCTTTTTGCTCCCATGTCTAGGCATGTAGCTCAAGTCATATTCTAGGCCCGTTCTACCACGCTGCTCATGTTGAGTAGGATCTCATTCAATCCGTAGTCCTGCTGGTTTTACTGGGACCACTTGAGGAGCAAGGCCTGGCTCCACAAAGGGACCTAGGGGTTGCGGAGAGGTGAAGGAGCATCTATCTCTCCCCAATATATGGTGTGCACTGTGGCTTAGGTGGGAGATAGGCACCTGGACACCTAGAGTGAGGCAGCAGTGTGCATTCCTAGAGGCAGAAACTTAGGTAGCTAGAGAACATTCACAGTTGAAATTTCATCGCAGGGTCTACAGGGTTAGGTGGCAACTGAGCTGGAATTTTGTGGATCACAGTGGAAACTAAAACTGAGGTTTAGGGACTTAAGTCCCTTTGTGGAACTGGGCATGTAGTACTTTTCGATATGAATTACAGTGACAGAATCTGGCACGAAGTGAATATGGCTGTAGTCACTGAAAGCAACAGTATAAACAACTGGATTTTTCCTTTAAAGACTATCTCTCCAGTCTTGTCTACTCAGCCTACACCAGGGGTGCCAGAATGTGGGGAGCTGGGGAGCCATGAGTGGCACGAGGTTGGGTCCTCGGGGGGAATGGGGAGCATGAGGGTGAGGGCTCAGGGAGAAGGGGCGGTGTGGGGGCAGAGGTTCAGGGGGGAATGGAGGGCATGGGGGCGTCAACTTGGGGGAAGGGGTGATGTGGGGGTGGGACAGCGGGAGTGGTGTGGCATGGGGGGTGGGGCCACAGTTTGGGTGCCTCTGCTCCCCCTCCACACACTTTTAGGGCACTTCTGCCACTCCTGGCCTACACACAATAGATTAATCACTCCAGCAGGTGAAGTGGGCCTTTTCCTTAGGCAGTGAGATGTTTCAGTAGTAGATGAACTGCCAGTCAGTTTCAAATTAGAATAACCCATTCTTGAAGATCAATTTCCCGCCACCCCATTTGCTTGGCTATTTGCACAGACACTTGTGCTAGCACTCTTCCATGCTTTGTCTCTGCATGTTCTTCTCTAATTATGTCCCTCTATCTGGCCCTTCTTCACCATCCACTCGATGGCAGGAGTACTAACAGGAGATGTCGCCTTCCTCCCAACCATCCCCACCAAATCCAGCTCCGATTCAGCACTCTGAGCTCACTTTTTATCAGTCACCTCCCAAAGTCAGCTGTGAATGCAGTCTGAGTTGCTTTGCAGCGCTGACAATCAAGGCCGGTTTTCTGTAGCAAGAGGAGCTTCCTTACTTATTAGCTAGGATGGGTAAGAATGGTGTCCCTAGCCTCTGTTCGTCAGAGGATGGAGATGGATGGCAGGAGAGAGATCACTTGATCATTGCCTGTTAGTTTCACTCCCTCTGGGGCACCTGGCGTTGGCCACTGTCGGTAGACAGATACTGGGCTAGATGGACCTTTGGTCTGACCCGGTACGGCCATTCTTATGTTCTTACAATGTTCCTGGTGAGTGTTGGGTATTGTAACTCTAACCTTGTGAGCTTTCTCACAGTTGAGGCCAAGCAATGCTAGTTACCATTCTGTGGGAGAGATGAAATTCATCTCTGTGCAGAGGGCTAGCGCCAGGTCTGAACAACTCTTAGCTTCCATTTATGCCACCCAAATAGGGTTGAAGTTGGACTTAAGTGACTCAAAAGTCTTCTGCTGGCCCTCTGCAAAGGGCTGAACATTGGGAACAGGTCCCAGTAAAGTCAAAGCAAGGGGGAAGACTTGGACCCCTGGTAGAAGCACCCTGACAGAACTGCCAGTCCAAAATGAATTGTGGACTCCAAGCTGAAAACTCTTCTTATGTATTTACCTATCCCATTTGTGCTTGGAATGAGATAGCTAGAAGCAAACTACTTAGAACAGCATCCACAATTGAACTGTGAGTGCAAAAATATGAGTGTAGTTTTGGCAGGTGCAAACTGTTCCCACACGGGAAAAAAAAGAGGCCACCCTATAAAAAATGTAGCTGTAAGGCTCACAAAATGGCGACACAAAACAACTGGGTCAGATGCTCAGTTACTCTAAACTGGCATAGCTCCATTGACTTCCACGGAGCTATATCGGTTTGGAGATCTGGCCCAACTAAGGTCACCAAGCATTAAGATCAGTGGATACAAAATTTCAAGTGCATCAGAGTGACTTAAGTCCTAAATCACATTGAAAGTCAATGGAAATTAAGTGCCCAAGTCACTCCAGTGATTTTGAATTTTTTTGCCCCGTAATCTAGAAGAGCAATAATCTGGTTCTGTGAGTCTGTTAAATGCAGCACTCCACATACTAATTTCTCTTAGACTAGGGAAAAATTTCAGCAATGCAACAAAATGCAAACCAACTGTATCTGGTGCATAAGATATCATTAGCCTGGATTGAGTCTGCCTTATCCTGCGTTGTTGTACTCTTCCTTTAAATTCACAGCAAGAAGTTTCGAGAGAAATTAGATGTTGTAGGTTGTGTGTCCAGGTTAGTGGTTCCAGGGAGCGTCATTTGCCCCAAGGCAAAGGTAGAAAGGGATATCTGTATTGCTTTACTCCTAAGAAGGGATGCTATTTCCAAGAGTTGATCAGACATTTAGGAGGTGACTGGCACAACGCTCATCTCTTCTGGTCTTTCCATTAGCATCTAAATTTACTACTGCAGCAACATGCAAATCAACCTTTTCCAATAATTCTCTCTCTTTCTGTTGACCATCTCTGGTCCTGAATAATCTTCTCCACGGCATGGACTGGACTGGACAAAATCACAGAAATTCTGGGGAAATGGTGCTGTACATTAGCACTCACCCACACAACATAGCTGTCAACAGCCCTCCATGTTAATGTGCCAGGGTAGAGCATTGCACAAACAAGAGGATCTCGGGAACTGCGGAAGGAGCATGAAATCTGCTTAGGGTGACCAGACAGCAAGTGTAAAAAATCGGAACGGGGCTGGGGGGTAATAGGCGCCTATATAAGACAAAGCCCCAGATATTGGGACTGTCCCTATAAAATCGGGACATCTGGTCACCCTAAATCTGCTTGGCAGCCATAGAAATAGTGCAGTATTACTTTAAGCAGCATTCACTCCCAGAAGCTTCCAGGGTGACATTTACCACCATGCCAAGGGCCGGCACAAGCATAGTTATTTGCAATGGCACAAAGTGAGTGTAAACTTGGCATAAAACACATTCTGATGTGGTAGCATTTTGCACACGTGTAAATGACTGCACACGCTGCCAAGCAATGGCGAGTCAGGCTCCTGCTCTTTAGATACAATATGTGCATAAACATTCCCCTGCAGTGTTGCTACAATCCAAACAGGGCAGCGTCACCCTAATATGTGGGAACCAGAAAGTGAAACTGACCAGAAACAATGGTGAAACTTCTGAGTCTGTTTTCCAGTCTAGGATGAGTAAACTGCAACAAACAGACCTCACTGAAATGCAGATTCTTGGATCTTCTGTGGGCCATATCCCTCTTCTGTTGCTCAGCTGGTAGACAGCTGGGAAGTCCCCTTTCACAAGGTGAGATGAGCTGGTATAATAGAAAGCCGCTTATGCACCCCATTGCTCTCCCTTACGCACATACTCGATGGGCCCTGATAATTGGGCCTTTAGAGTTTTAAATATCTTCTGTTAATCATCTAATTTGCTATTAACAGCATAAGTGACAAAACTGGGTCCCCAAAATATATGGGCTAGGGTCCTCAGCTGGGGCATTGGTATAGCTGTGCTGAAGTCAATGGAGATATACTGATTTACAACAACTGAGGATCTCTCCCTATAATTTGTAGCATTACAGTGTCCTTTTCACACCCAGCGACTACCACTAGATGGCTTCATTCACATGCCAGGTATTTCACTGGCTCTTAAAGTAGCATCTGTACACACTAAAGCCTCATATGACGACTTGGATTTTATTTCTGTTAGTTCCCGTCCTCCGCCTCACACTCTTTACTGGCTCTCTCTCTCTTCCCCCTCCCCTTCCCCCCCCCTTTCTCCTTCAGAGTCATTGATTTCAATTGCAGGTATGTCAGTGAGAACAGGAAAGAATATTTTCCCAAGTAAGTTGAGGCACCGGGGCCAGCAAGCCAAGCTGTAATACCAATCTATAAATCTATTACCATCCCTCACTGGAGGATCATTCCCCTTTCACATGACCGGATGGTTTCCCCTTTGTTTGACATTTGGCAATTATCTCACTGGGCTGCATTGTCTCACCTCATATGTATTTAAATTCCCCTACCTTAGAGACAATATTCAGACTGTGGTTCTAATAAAATAAATATATGTTGATTATAATATCAATATCATAGGGTTGGCAAGACACTTGCTGTTGTCAGGGGTGGCTCCAGGCCCCAGCATGCCAAGTGCATGCTTGGGGCGGCATGCCACGGGGAGCGCTCTGCCGGTCACCGGGAGGGCAGCAGGCGGCTCTGGTGGACCTCCCGCAGACGTGCTTGCGGAGGGTCCGCTGGTCCTGCGTCTTCGGTGGAGCATCTGCAGGCACGTCTGCGGGAGGTCCACCGGAGCCATGGGACCGGCGACCAGCAGAGCGCCCCCCCGCGGCATGCTGCCGTGCTTGGGGCGGCGAAATGGCTAGAGTCGCCCCTGGCTGTTGTACTAGTTTAGATGGAAGATGGGGGCCCAAAGAGTCAGTGGTGTGACTATGACCCTGACACTGTCCAATACTAAATGAGATCTGGAGTTTGATATCCAGAAATCTCAGCCTGCATAGTACTGTGGCAAACACGCCATTACATTCTTTTTACCTTTTATGAAAGATACAGAAAAGGAGGAGAAACAGTTCAAGCATTTGAAATGCAAAGCATTAAATAAGGCTTCCATTTTAACAACATCCCTTCTTCCCTTTCCTTTTGCCGGAGAGAGGTTTTTTAGAAGGAAAAAATACCCCTAGTTTGACAGTCTGAGATGGCATCCAAGATGGTAATTGTCCTCTTGGGGAAGAGAGAAGAAGTTCGTTGAGATAGATGGGACCTGTTGTTCAAGTCCAATCCTGTTTCATGCAGGTGATGGTTGGGATTCACATGGAGGTGGTGATGTCATCTGGGTCCCTCTGTCTGGCCTGGTCAAGATCAGGATGATGAGGGCCTATGACCCCACGAGATGGTGGTGGTGGCAGCCATGATGGTAAAGCTTGCTCCAGTAGCCAACTTTTCTCCCCAAAGTCTCTTTCTTTAAGGACACACAAAAGGAGTGGTGGGTGGAATAGCTCATCCCCTCATTATTTTCCCCACCAATTAGGCCTCGTTTCTGAAACTAACAAAACTCAAAAGAGAAATAATGAAACAAAGCATTTCTTACAAGATTAAAAAAAGCAACTTTAAATCAATTGTTACCCACCTCTCTTTTTTTTAAAAAGCAAAACCATTAACAGCTTGCTTTGCATGCTTATCTGTAAAAGCTCAACCCATTTCTAAAACAAGTTTTTGTTTTAAACTAACTTTGAAAACAATTGCTTGTTTACTGAGGTGCCAGCCAGCTATGTATTAGCTCTTTGAGTCCCATGTTGGAATGCCAAAAGTGTTGTACTAAATTTAGATGGAATATAGGTGCCCAAAAAATCAACGGTGTTACTAGGACCCTGAAACTGTCCAACACTAAATGGTGTTAAACTAGGTTCAGGGTTTGATGTACAGAGACCCCAGCCGCTTAGTACCATGGCAAATGCACCATTAAAATTCCTTTTAACCTTGTATGAAAGATAAAGAAAAGTAGGAAAACAGTTAAAGCATTTGAAATGTAAATCATTAAATAAAGCTTCCATTTTAACAACTTCCCATGTTCCCTTTCCTAGAGGGAGTTATTAGAAGAAACCCCTGCTTGTTTGACAGTCTCTTAGATGGCAACAAAGATAACTGTCCTTCTGGGGGAAAGAGAAGTTAGTTGAGATAAGCTGGAGCTGTTGCTTTTGCTGCTTTTGTTAAAGTCTGATGCCGTTTCATGCCAGATGGTATTTGAGATTCACCTGGAGGTCAGTAGAAGTGGTGAGCTCATCTGGCTCCCTCCCTTGCCTGGTCTTGTTAGGACATCTGTCAGGATCAGGATAACAGGACCCCAGGAGGTGGTGGTGATGGCAGCAGCCATGATAGTGAAGTTCACTGTAGTAGCAATTTTTTTCTCCCCAAAGTCTCTTTGTTTAAGGACCCACAAAGAGAATGCCATCCCGTCGTTATTTTCCACACCAATGAGGCCTAATTTCCAACACACCAATTTTGGATCATTGGTTTCTGGTTCCACACTTTTTCTTATTTACCAACCATGATCTTAACACAGTCCTTGAGTGATGATAGGAGGCCTTTTTATTTGGACTAATTTAGTCTTTCTGTCTCCTTCTTGTACCTCTTCTCATCAACATTTGTGATTATAGCTTACTGTGATATCTTATGGATTTCTAACTTTTTGAAGTTGAAGTCACAATTGGTGTAAATTATCACAACAGGGCCAACCCTCGCTTCACACCATGTACTCGTATACCGCACTCCTGCGTCTTTTATTTTCCTTGTTTGTTTAGGCTGTAAGAGTCTCCAGGCAGGGACTCTGTCTTCCTGTGTGTTTTTTTTTACAGTAGCTAGGATATTTCTAATGCCACTGAAATATAAAAAAGATCAATGAATACAAAGTATGATAATAATTAATACTGAAAAAATAACTATTATTTATTAATTGTATTTGTTCATTATTATAAGCAAAGCTGGTAGCACTGTTTGGTTTTCCTGATCCTGCTTTCAGTTGCTTATTACTTTGATATCTTTAACCATTTGGGCTGAAATCTTCCATGCCAGGTATCTGCCTCAGGCTGATGTGTTTTATTTTAATATTTTTAAGTGTCAGCAAAAATAGTTCACCTGTTTCTGAGGTCAAGATTAGGGGAAAACACACTATTTTGTCTGTGTTTAAATAACTTTTACTGTCATTTAGTTGAGACGCTCTGATGCCTCCATGTGTTGGAGTAGGGGCTTGAAATTTTGCAGGATCATCATGCTGGTGTCAGACATCTCCCTGCAAAAATCCTCATTCATGTACATGTGATCATGTAAGTAAAGATTGTACCATGATGGACACACACCGGGGAAGAGGGGAGAGAGTGAAAGAAGGTTTCACAAGCAATGCTACTTCTGGCATTTCTTAACTTTAGAGTATTCGACTTGCAACCTTAACATTCTTTTAACAATTTTGTGGCTGTAATAGATATACATAGAGAGAGACAGACAGGGGAACTGGCCTTATAAGGGGTGATAGGTTCAACCCCATTTGCGACACACTTAGGTTGCCTCCTCAGATGGAGGAAAATAAAGTCACTTGACAAGCAGGTCATGTTGTTAAAAACAGGCCTTCTGGAGTGGAGATACAAACAGGAGCCTCTGGCAGAGCAAGGACCAAGAGAAGGGGCAGACAGTCTGGGAAGGAACATGGCAGGGGAAAAGCCTGCTGCCCAGCCAGGAGAATTGTGGTCTCCCTTAACCAAGGGGAAGGAACTGAATGTGCTGCAAACGGGAACTGTAAGCCCCAAGAGGCATTTGTTTAAGCGTGAAGTTGCCAAAGGAGATGGTATTTATAAAGACTTAATAAAGTAGACCCCAAGTAGAGGGGTGTTACTTTAAGTACCCCAGGCCATGCATAAGTTAGTGGGAGCATCAGGAGGAAGCTGAGGGCAGGGTACTTTCAGGTCCACACTGTGGTTGTGCTCCGAGATGACACCCAGTCTCTCGTGTAGATATATAACTTTATGCTCAATGATTGTTGTTATATGGAGATAGATATATCTCATAGAACTGGAAGGGACCTTGAAAGGTCATCAGGTCCAGCCCCCTGCCTTCATTAGCAGGACCAAGTACCATCCCTGACAGATTTTTGCCCCAGAACCCTAAATGGCCTCCTCAAGGATTAAACTCACAACCCCGGGTTTAGCAAGCCAACGCTTATTCTTTTAAGCCCAGTGTTTTATAAACCTTGGGTCTAGTTTTTAAATCAAACACCTGATCTCAATATCCAGACATTGTCCATTGTGTTCATACAACACAGGCATTCCCAGATTTGATCAGAGCAGTGGTATCTTAGTCGAGTATCCTCTTTGTGACAGCGGCCAGAAATTCATCGTATTTAGAACTAAATATATAGCAAAAGGATGGAAAGAAGCCGGTTATATGTTGGGTGTGGTAGCTGCTTTGAAAATCCCCACCTTTATTGTATGTTTTAACCCGTATTTAAAGCAATGGGCTCTATTTCAAATCTCCTTCATTATCCCAGGTGGTGACTTTGGCCAAGGAAACAAGTCTGAACTGGTTAGCATCTGAAATGTTAAAGGGGCCAGAGGAAGTGAACATAGACATATGCAACCAATTGTTTTTAGGCTGTGGTTTTTCACTGTCATCTGGGTTTGCCCGTGCTGTCCACTGGGAAACCTGCTAGGATCCACAAGGCTGGGGGTTGAAGTGCTTGGAGGTTGGACCTCCTGCCTATGAAAGATACCAGGTTTGCTTGGTGGGACATTTTCACCCCAATGGTTTCTTTCCATCAGGAGGATTCTGCAGTTACGGGTAGCGTAAGGGAGGATATACAGCATAGGAAGGGATTTCATACCTTCCTGCAGTGGGGATGCTTGAACTGACAAAGAAGAGGCTTGGAAAGGGTTAAACTAACTGGCCCCACAGCCAGTGGAATGGAGACGTTGATTGCAGAGTTAGTTTGGGAAGATTCCCATCCTATCCAGAGGGACCAGTACTGGGCAGCAATTCCATTGCTTTTGGCTGATACAGGGATTGTTTGGGATCATTTTCAGTTCTCCCACCACTGCATCGGTCCTTCCTGCTTCCAACCAGGACCAGAAGCTGCAGTGCTGGGAGAGGCTGTGCTAGTGTTATGGTCAGTCCAAGTCAGATGGAGGAGTTACGAGACACATTACAAAGAAGCTTGCTCACGTGGGGTCTATAGGCCAGTTGTGTAGACCCCAGAGTTTCAGATAAACATCTGAACACCCGAGCTTCTCTGGTCCTCTTGGGCTTCACCCAGCATTAGTGAGTAATGTCTGTGCTCACTACTCAACCCACCCACTAGCCTGACAACACCTGGGCTTCTTTCTTCACCCCTAGTCTCTTCCTCTGATGCATCTGCTGCTGCCTCACCACCTTGCCTTGTGGCATATGCTACACCCTCCCACTCTGTCCCATTCTCCCCCTGCCCACCTGATAACTGCTCCCTGCTGGCTTTGCTTGCAGCTGTTGCTCCTTATGGTTGCTGATTCACTGAACCTCCCACGTCAGCTTCCTTAGGAGGAATTTGTTTCCTTTGTATTTGTCAGTTGAGGCCAGGCCTATGTGGATTGAGATGACCTAGAGATGCTTGCTCACCAGGGGTGTACTCCAGTGTCCAAAGAACATGTGCTCAGTATAACTCAGAGATGGGTGAACTTCAGAAAGATCTCAGGTTCAGGGGGTTGGACTAGATGACCTCCTGAGGTCCTTTCCAACCCTGAGATTCTATGATACTATGATTCTATGGTAGTTCAGGTGCTTAGTCATGTTTCCTAAAGTACAGAAAACTGCCAAAATAGCTGAAAGTATCTGTGCTTGGGAGAAGTTTGCTGTAAAAATCTGCAAAAAAAATCCTCTTCCAAAGCTCTTGTTTGCTAAGATGTCTGTTTAAAATCTGGCAGTGGTTCGGCTGCTGGTGTGCTGAGACCACTGCCTGCCATGCTGACTTGTATTGTCTCCTTGTACTCCTCCTCCTCGGGCGGTCTGTCTCCATCTGTTGTTTCCTGTTGCATACTTGGATTGTGAGCTTTTTGGGGACCCTGATTTAGCATCTATGTGATGGGGTTAATGAAGGGCTGGGAGGCCAGTTATGTTACCTGGCTGCCCCTGAAGGAGGAGCCAGGCTTAACTGATCAGAAAGCCCAGCAGGGCAGGTGAAGGCTGATTAGTATAAAGAGAGGAAGTAGCAGACGGGGGCTGCAGAGAGAGAGGCTGGGAACCGAGCAGCGATGAGGGGAAAGCCCAAGGGAGGATCAGCTTTGGGATCCTAGCCCTGACAGAAAGCTCAACCTAGAGAAGTTGCTGGGGAGAAAGAGACCCAGGGAAGCATCAGCAAAGAGTGGGGCTGCACAGACCTTGGTTGCTGGTATAGGAGCCCTGGGCTGGAACCTGGTGTAGTGGGAGGGCCTGGGTTCCCCTACCAGCCACTGGCAAACTGGCACGAGCCTGGATTTGGGGCCAAGGCTCTTGTGTGAGGACATTAGCCTGTTTTATGTCAGACTTTCTGTTACCCCAGAAGGAAACGACTGAATTGTGACTTGGCCAGAGGGCCGAGTTAGGAGAAGGGAGACCCCCGCCCAAGAGACGGAGTGACCGTCGTCCGGGGGCACTATGCAGGGCGAGAGCTGCCTGGCCATGTGATAAGTGAACCCCTTCACAACCTCGCACAAGGACCCATCACTACGGCTCCTGGGCACTACAGTAATACAAATAATTAATAATAAAACAATTCCTCCCGTTTCCAGTGAAGCCTAAAATCACAGCAGATGGGCCTCCACCGAGGTATTTTGTCACTTTCACTTCCAGTGCCAGCAGGATGCAGGAACTCCAAAACCCAGAGAGGGAACCGACCTGGCCCAAAGTCTGGTGGTATTCAGACCTGCCCTTCGGCTCAATGCTCTAACAGAGTGCAGGAGTACTACCTTATCGTCGGTGAACAAGGTGTATACACCAACTGCACTTCCCCTCCTCCTTGCACAGGTGCTCCGGGGAAGGGCTGCTTTGGTAAGGCCTGGTTGCAGACTCAGGGTCATAGAACTGGACCAAGCTGGAAGGTAATTTTATTTACATTCTGACGCTGTTAATTTTATGTGTGGTAAATACTAACCCTTAACCTCGCTGATTACAACTAGGTCTTTTCCAGACAGATTTTCAACACAACTGTGCACCCAACCTCAACCCAACAGGCTGGGCTCGTGTGCGAGTCTGACCCGTGTTAAGATTAGGTTAAATGTCTCTGCGTGGGTTGATCTTTAGCAGACAGGTACAAAGATGTGTGCGTGTGATGGGGGGAACCAATGGAAATAATCAGCTTTTTCAGCTCTTAAACCAAGTTTAGGGCTGGTTCTTTTTTTCTGTGTGTCCATCCCCATCAGCAACTGCTGCTCTGCTCCTTTGGATGTGGTACATCTTTCAAATGAGAGAAACAATGATGCCTGCAAGTGACCCAAGTTGCAGTTCAGAGACAGGATATTCTGGGCTTCCAAGGGAACAGGCCCCAGGAGATGGGGGCTTGAGATTTTACTTTAATTGGAGGTTTATAAGACACAGTGACAAAATCTAGTGGAACCTTTGCCTAGTGCCTTTCCCAGCATCCTCGACATCCCATAGGTTACCATATTGGGTGTTGTTTGCTGACTGCCTGTGGGTGTCTTAATTAAAGAGACATAATTGCTAAATATAGATAATTTATCACCCCAGTTAATTTGAAGGAATGTAACAAAAATAAAAGGGAATTGAAACAGTCTCCTCTTTTTCAGATTTTCCTTTGATAAAGCATGTGGCTGTGTTTGTGTTTCCGTACAGTGTAAATACTTTCCAGCGGGCCAGCCAAAGCCAGTCCCTTCCGTGACAAGCCCAACTGCTCTCGTTCTGGGATCGTTTTATGCATGGCCCTTGTGCTCTCTCTCAGAAATCTCCATGCAGAAAATGCTTCTCGTTGTTTTCTCCCTTAGATTCTGAGTTTGGCAAGTCCTATCATGCTTTCCTCCATCTTGGAAGGAATGAAGGCAACATTGGTTCCCTGCAACAATTACCATTTACTGTAGGAGCTGGGAACATGTGTGCCGGTCTCCAGCTAACGGGAGCAAAGTGAATAGCTCAGCACATCGTGATCACTGAACACAACCCTCTCATTATTTATATTACGGCAGCGCCTACAAGCACCATTCAAGAACAGGGCCCCACTGTGCAAGGAGGAGTACAAACACACAGTGAGAGGAAGCCCAGGGCCCAAAGAGCTTACCGTCCAAATAGGCAAGACAGACAAAGGATGGGGAAAAAAGAGTACTTTTTATCAATTGGGAACCAATGGAATTTAGACTCCAAAGTGCTTAAAACCCTTCTGAAAATGAGATGTAGGCTTCTAAATCAGTTGGGCACTGAGCCACTGAGTGCAGCAATGCCTACAGAACGTTAAAAATCTGGGCCTAAGTGACTTGCCCAAGGTCACCTTGGAAGTAAGTGGCAGAACAGGGAAATGAACCAGATCTCCTTAAATTCTTTTTATTTTCTTCTTTGTAAAAGGCAGACACTGGTCAGGATCAGGGCTTGGGCACTTGAGAAGGAGATCTACTAAATCAAGCCATCTTGGCTGCCTTTTGTGTGGCAGGTGTAAAACCAACTTTCTGACCATAGGGCTTGTAAAGATTCTCACGGCATTTTTCAGGTGTTGGCCCAGAAATAATGGCAAATTCCAGATGTGGGTAACCACATTCTGAATCCATGTGTGTTCACTGGCATTGCAATTAGGTACAGAGTCCTATGCTTTCTATCAATAATAATAATAGATTACATTAATTTATTATTATTATTATTATTTATTATATTTATTTTATTTATCAGTATGTATTATTGATATAGTTCCAACTATGTGCTAGGCATTTTACAGAGAAAAAGACTAGTAACAATTTGTAAATTTAGTGTCTTAAATTCTGTCTTGAGCTGTTCAACAGCTGTTGCCTTCCAGCCCAGAGGTGGCTGCATTTCAGTGGTCAGTGACATGATTTGTGTGTGTGTGTGTAAAGTGCTTTACAATCATGAAGGATGCAAGGTGCTATAGTTAAAGTCAGACCCTACTAGGCCATCCGTTATCTTGGGAAAAGCGGGATGGTGGAGACACGTGTGCTATGGTCCATGTGATCTGCACAGTAGCTCCGCCTGAAGGTGGGCAACAGCTAACAAAGAAAGAATTTTGCAGTGTAAAATGGATAGACCTTTCTCTCCTCACCCTGGAAAACTCTGTGGTTCACCAGCCATTAACAAAGCATTAGAATCCAGGATCTGTATTCCCTCCCTGAGGAGTCTGAGTGACTCCCATGGACTTCAGGGGAAGTTACCTGTATCCTCTATGGGGAGAATAGGACTTCAGAAAAGAGAGCGAGTGGCAGGACATACAATGTGGTGAAGGAGAGAGGTCTACCCTTGTGCTCCAGACAATCGGATGATTAATAAGGCCAATGACATAAGAAAACACTGTTCACATCCTCACTGTGGAAAGGCTTATGCCACTTTTCCATCCCATTTGCCTGCCCTCTCACAGTGGTTTCAAGAGAGCCATTGTCAGCGTTCATCTCCCCCTCACTTCATTATATAACCTTGATGCAGTCTCGAGCGCAGATGGGACACTTCTCTAACACCCCAGCAAGCTGGGCACTCCTTTGCCTTGATTTTGAAATCAGAAGCCGTCTCTGTTTGCTGGCCGGGGTGTGGAAGCTGGTGCAGAGATGAGGCAGACCGTCACATGCTTAGCCTGAAGTTTTTACTGGCTTGGAGGGGACAGTTTGCATCAGATCTGATGCTTTCCAGCGAGCTGCAAATATGTTAACAGCTGCCGCTTTGCCTCCTCATCTGCCAAGTAATATCGTCCAGGACGTGGGCACAAACCACTCAGCTGTTCCACAGTGGCTCCTTAGTGGACTCCAGCCAGGACAAGCAATCGAGGAAGCTTAACTAAATTCACCCGGCTGTGTTCCGCTGGTTTGGGATTGTTAGTACAACTGTCAAAAGGTTTGCTATATACGGATCCAACCCAACAGAGTTTGTAGACTCATCAGTCGCCACTGCTATTTGTTTATGAAAGACTCTTCAGGGTTCCTGGATGTTGCATGGGTTTCACTATTTTTGCCCCCTGTTGAATTATGAGAGGTATCCTTCTGGATAGAAAAGTTGTTATGCTCCAAGTGGAAGTGCTACATACCCCGTGCAGGTTTGTAATTAGCAATGGGTGAACAGCACAAATGTTCAGAGGTTTGGTTTGGATGAGCATTCAAAAGTCTGAACTAGACTAAGGTCTTTGCTTAATACCTGCGGTTTGGGTTGGTGGTTGAACCAGGTTTAAGGTTCAGGCTTCTATGACACCGTGACATTTCAGGAGTTGTACTTGCTAGATTTTGGCCCGAGTGGCAGAGATCTCATTAGCTAAGGAGTTCTTCTTGTGAGGTTTCAGCCGCAGTCAAAGTGGAAGGGAAAGGGGCAGAGCTTGGCTCTGTTGAGTTCTGGATAAGACTCAGAACCAAAGTTTGTAAGAGCAAGTTTGGATCAAGGGATATGAATCTGAAGTCGCCTTCAAAACCAAAAAGGGGGTTGGATTCCAGGTTCCACTTTTGGTCCTGTTCTAATAGGAAACGTATCTAAATGATCTGAACCCGATTTCATACTTGCAGTTTGTACACTTAGCACTTCCGGTTCTTTTACCCATGTCCTTTAAAGTTTGGGAATCTTGTGTGAATGCTTCTTTAGACATCAGAAGTAACCACAGATTAACTTCTTAGTGCAGGAGAGCGAATATACAGTATATTCCAATAATCGGTGGAGATCTGTTAATTAGCAGGTTTTAAATTGTTCGGTGATCCAGTGTGCATAAGACAAGTCCCCCAAATTTCAGATGCCCAATCTACACTCAGCAAACTTCTTGCTTCTGCAAAACTGGGGGAGAGATCTTATTGGAAGAAGGTTTCTTGTGAAGGTTCCAAGCCAGAAATGCAAGGGCAGCCTTTCTCATGTAGCCTAATTCTGCATTCTGTTGCGTCAGTGGCACATCGGTGTAACAAAAGTGAGCATAAAACCAGTATTACAGAGTGGTGAATGGGGCCCAAGGTATTTCAGCATTTCTGAGACCAGCCTGGCAGAAGTGTGTGGAAAGGTAAAATAGTGCAGAAAAAAATGTATCTGGACTTAAAAAAAAAAATTGGCTTGCATCTTAGGTGAAGGTTCAGCTCAGGTTTTATTGTATCCAAACTAGTTCATTCAGCCCTAAGAACCACAAAGATATGATCATATAGCTGCGTTTAGTGGACTGAAGTCCAAAGCTGAAGTTTCATTCATACTGTTGATCAAAGGGAAAACATAATTCTATTTCAGAACACCTGACTCCTTATTTTCTTATTGTTTTTTTCACACCCATATTTCCTTAGCCGATAATGTAAACATGGCTTGCTCAATGCTTAATTTATTGGTCCACAAATAGGACTGGAGATCTGGCATTAAATGAAATGTGAGAGGAGGGACAGGGTGTTTTTATGGTTAACACAAATGAAATGATACTTTTAATATATGTAGCAAACAACAGGGACGGGAGGGCTGGAGTTTCCATTAACTAGCCCCAACCCTGTTTTTACGAACGTGTGTCTGGCAGATCCATTAGTGGCTGCTGCTTTAGGAATTCTTAGCAGGATAGTTAAAATGTCCCAGTGTTCAGCCCCCAAAGTAAATAGCATGAGGAAGTGAAGTTCCTTTGCTATAGGGAATAATTCATTCCACTCTTCCTGCTAAAGGGGAAGAAGGAATAGTTATAACAGCATGAAGGGACATCCGCAGGCCCCCCACCCCCCCGCTCCTCCCCCTCTTGCACTGCACTTAGGCGGCTAGTAGTCGTGCACATATATAGAGCTGTGCTGGAGTGGTGGTGACACACCTAGGATATGGCAATGGAATGGCAAAATTCATTCAGTTCTGAAGAGCATGTTCCCTGGCGAGCTGGGTCCACCATTTAAGTGGGGCATTCTAACTCACCTAAGCGGCACATGAGCTCCTTAAAAGGCTGCTGTGACTGCTAATCTGCCCTGGACCTTCTCCTGGATTCCTCACTATTAATTTTGAGGGCTGAGACCAGATGCCCCCACTTGGATATTTTGGCCAAGACCCTGGGCTGAGATTGGGGAACACTTGGCATAGCTCAGGAAGCAGGGTACAAAAGTAGCTCATCGCCTGATCCTGATCCTGATCCTGGAGCTATGGCTCACCTACATCTCATGGGTGCATGGGGCCGTTCCAGCACTTGGGTATCACCAAAGCATAAAGACACCCTGGACATTCCCCTGTGACTTCAGTGGGGCTACGCTGATGTACATCAGCTGAGAATCTGGCTTTCAGAGTATTTTGCTGAGTGAATGGCTCGATCAAACCCCAGATCATCCTGAGACCACGAGAGTTCCACAGAAATACCCAGTTTATACCAACCATGAAGTAAAACATAGACATGGATCCAAAGCAAAGCCCCAGATCCAAACACCCTTCATTTTTTAAGGATCCAAACTTCTCAGCTAATCCTTCTCACTAGAACCAGCTGGTTAAAGTTCCCAAACTGTGGAGTGTTGAATATCAGAATCCATATCAGAGTTATACATCTGGAGTCCATCCCTACCCAAAACATAACAGCAGCTTTAATTCAGATTATTTAGCAGGACTCTTTTGTGAGTGGTACATATTCAGCAGATCCACCTGACAGAGGAGACATCACAGAAAGCCCAGTAAGAACAGTGGTGCAAATCAGCTGCCAGTAAATCTGTAGCTATCCTGCATGTATTAAATTTCTTTCTTTATGTTACCCCAACTTCTATCTTTATCTTGTAGCAGTCACGTATTTTTACAATCATTTTATTCAATAACATGAAATCTATTTCTGGGGCCTCTGTTGCTTGGGGGATTGGTAATGGGATATGCAGAGTTTTTCAGAGCTGATTCAGATTCAGCCCACACTGGTGGTGCTTCACTGGCCTGTGTGGAATGGGCCTGTTACCTCAGCCCATTTCAGAGTGAAAGAGTATCAAAAAACCACCACCCCGGACACTGTTGGCAGCCTGAGCAGCGGAGTGAATGAGAGAAGGGACCATGGAGACGGAACGCCTCTCTTCATCCTAGAGGTGGTCCCTCAGAAGCCAGAAGAACAGTAGGAGGGAGCAGCATGAGGAAATTTCCGTTGCTAATGCTCAGTGCCCATGCTGTTCCTGTTCTGTGGATGAACAAAGGGTTTCAGTCTTCGGGGGCATTCATCTGACACCATTCAGGAGCATTATATCCCCACAGCCATTTTTCCTTTCGCTAACCCTCCCCCATTAAATGGACTCTGTATAAATTCAGATTGAAATAAACACCAGCTGAGCAATAAGCAACCAAAGGGTGTGAATTATACACTTTTAATTTACTAGGCTTAGAAGTCAGGCCAAGTGTGCTGCTAGGCCTGAGAACTAAGACCAGGGCTATTTGCCCATAATGTATGCATTATTATACCATAATTCAACCCCCACGGAGTGCCTTACTGCAATTTTTTTTAAATGTTATTTTCAATTTAAAAATGAATATAAAAATAAAAACTACTAGTATGGAAATATTTAAAATTAATGTTGTTACCTTATTCTGAAATAAGTAGCTTCCCCTCTTCTGTACCGCTTTCGTTTAAAATCAAGGTGTGTTCCTTTCCACATGCTTTTAGGTTACGAAAGGGACCCAAGGAGGAGTCCAGGAGTGACTAGAAAATAGGTTAGTCACTCACTGTTGTTTTACACTTGAAGCACACAGATTTTGATTTGTGTCATACACACGGATCCTTATCACAGAAAGTGGAGTTATATTACAACCATTGCTCTCCCGTGGATTGTCAATTGGATATGAACCCAGGACTTTCACAACTAGAAGCATGAGCTTTTACTGTTTTGAGCTAAAGAAGCACCACTTGTGGCCAGTAGAAATAGTAGATTCTTATCCTCGGTGTGTCCCAGCCACTAGAGGAAGCTGCATACAAACATGTTACCTTATCTCTGCCTGCCTGTTTCTGATACCGATTTCTGCCTTTTAGGGATCTTTGTAATGAAACACAGTTCACGTCAGATTCCATTTCAAATCCCAAACTTGTATTGGGTTCACTCCCTCCAAAGTGCACTGTGAGTCTCAATGGAACATACCCTTGAGTTGCAAGAGAACTTGGGGACAAGTTTTGAGAAGACCTAAGCCTGAATTCCTGGACCAGTTTATGGTTTTAGCAAGAAATGTTCCAGTTTTAAAGGAGGTTTATTTGTTTTCAGTCTGAGGTTCAAAGCTAATGGGTTGTGAACCCATGGGAGTCAAAACTGGAATGGGATTTTCACAATCTCACCTACCTCTTGTGAAGTGAAACCTCCAAGCTTCATGCCACTCTAGTGTATAGTTTCTCTGCTGAAGGTCGTGGTAAAAGCAACTGGGATATTCTACTGAAAGATTTCTATGCCAAGGAAAATTAAGGCATGAAAGTACTGGTTTGAACCAGTGATCACCAGCCATAGTTTAGATCACTCCTGCACAAGCCATGCTACTCTGTATAGCCATGCTAAAGTACTTCAAGTCTGTCCTGAACTGCTCCAGGAAGGCCAGTGTTGGGTAACCACACATTTGCAAATGTAGCTCACTGCTGACCTGACCCAAACACTCCTGGCCAGCCATTCCTGTTTGGCCTTTCCTTAGCAGAAATTATTAATTGGCACTGGCCAAAATGTTTTCATAAAGAACATTTTTCCGTGACCAAAATTAAAAGCTTAAAACTGTGTCCAGTCAAAACTAACCAGCACAGGTCAAATTTCTGATCTGTCATGTACCTGAACCAAACTACCCAACCATCTACTGGAAGAGGATCATTTACAGACCTTTTTTTCCCTCAGTATTTTCAAAGAACAACTGGATTTGAGAAAATTGTAAACCACTAATGGACAGTCCATGAACAATGAAAAGGAGAATACATGAAATGATTAAATCTCTACTGAGATTTCAAAAAAACCCAACAACCCATCATCGATATAAATGGTGAATCTGTTGGCGGTCGAATGCTCAAATAGGTGAATGACGACTCAATCGATCGCAGTTTCTCCAGGAGAAGAGTAAGGCAGAGTTGCATGGGGAAAACTTGCGCTGCCATCACCTATGATAGGAACTTTCAGGTTTTGGTGCTACCATTCTAGCATCCCTAAGTCCTCTGAGCTGTATCCTAGATAAGCTCTAGGAATGAGTTTGCGGAGTTCTATGGCCTGTGTTATACAGGAGGGCAGACTAGATAGCCACAGTGGTCCCTTCTGGCTTTGTAATCTACTAATAGAGCTGGTAGGAAAATGTTCATGGAAACAGTTTTCCATTGGAAAATGCCATTTTGATTAAAATATATTATTTTGTAAATTTTTATCAATTCCAATAATTCCCCCCCCAAAAAAAAATTGGAAAAAAGTTTTAAAACAATCAAAACATTCTTTTTCCATATATATCTATATCTATCTGTATATCTTCTTCAGAATTTCATTTTGTGAGAAACTTTTTTACTGATTTGGGACAATTCTTTTCTTCCAAAATCTCAATTTTTCACAGGTGAGAAAAGCTCACTTTTCTGACCAGCTCTTTCTGCTAACTCCCTCGCTTGACACCATGTCAGAGCAATGGGAGTTGTCCAGGGTTCGCTGCACAGTGTCCCCTTCTCACCCCATTCTTGTCCCTATGTTTTACCGCTCACCCACATCTTTAGATGATGTGTATCTTTGTGGCCCATTCCCTTTGCTGGGTGGGAGGCCATCATTGGTTCTGTCGTGGAGCACTTTAGAAAGCACCACCTCCTTCACAGAGGTTGAATACCCTAGCATCTCTCAGCATTATGATGATGAGTTGGAATTTTCTGCACTTCCTAATCAGCAACACTGTTCTATTCATGCTGCGGTGTCTGAGCAAGCCTCCAGTTGGGGGCAGTGTGCAAGCCAGTGATGCTGGGCGTGGATCCTAATGGAAACAGCACCAGTTTTGAAGCACCACAGATTAAATATTGCTCTATAACTTGCACTGGGAGAAGTTGAAAATGGGACCAGCTGTGTTATTTTATCTCAGAATCAAAATTGAGGATCATTTGCAGCACTTTAAAAGGAGCCTAATAGAGGGTATTTATGCTACTGGACAGTTTGTTTAGGAAATGAACCCTTTTCTCTGACTGTTTTTTCAAAAGAGTCATTACTAAATAATGAGGTCTGGGCATGAATATAAATAAAAGACTTGCATGATTTCTCCTGTCACTTGCTATTATTAATATTTTTTACCACTCTGGGCTGAGTTAATAAAAGGCTGAAGTGAGTCCCAGTAGAAAGTGAACATCAATGAAAGAAAACAGCCTCTTAATCTCTTACCCAAACAGGCCAATTTTGGATATAAAATCCCAAGATGGAAGATTTAATTTTAAAAATGTGCAACTTCAGATACCAGGGCCAATTCCAACTGGAAAAGGCAGAGGATTTTGAATAAGTTCTGAGAGGTAGGGAGTGAGAAAGCAGAACAAAACAGAGTTGGTGGGGAGCTGGGAAGCTGTAAGAATTAATTGTCTTATACTTCTTAAAGAGACTACTTTAAGTTTACCATAACAAAATACAACAGAGGTCCAATGGATAGGGAACTAGACAAGGACTCAGAGTTGGTTTGTATTTTAGATTGTACCACGGACCTGTTGTGTATAACCCAGAGCAAGTCACTTCGGCCCAGATCTTCAGAGGGATTTTGGCTCATAACTTCCAATGGAATCAATGGGAGTTCGGCATCTAAATACCTTTGTAGCTATGGGCCTCTTTTTCTCCTTTCCCCCTTTGTCTGTCTTGTCTATTTAAATGGTATTTTGTTTGGGGCATGAACTGTCTCTGTGTTTAGTATCGGGGGTAACCATGTTAGTCTGTATCCACAAAAATAACAAGGAGTCCGGTGGCACCTTAAAGACGAACAGATTTATTTGAGCATAAGCTTTCGTGGGTAAAAAACCTCACTTCTTCAGCACAATGGAGCCCTGATTTCTGCCGGGGCCTCTAGGTCCTACAGCAATATAAACAACACAAAAATCAAATGCTGTGCTATTCACACAGGTTAACATGGACTGGCTTGGAACACGGTTCTGAGTTCTAATAAGTAGGAACAGAATATTTAGTATTTTAGTGGTTTTAAAAATAGCTTCCAAAAATCTTCCTCCTTTCCCGCTCTCCCCCCACCAAAAAGCAAAAACACAATTCAGGGGATTTGAAGTGAAAAGTAAAACCCATGGTTGTGATGTTTTCAAAGTTGAGTAGAGGATTTTCTGGTGGGATTTTCAGATTGCCTGTCGTGGTGCCTGCTCCCAGCCCCTCTACAAACTCAGTCGGAGACCGCTCCAAAGTACATGCACCAGTGCTCTTTTATTGTTCATGCCTATCCCCACCATCTACTATTTACATATCTTACAGACCAACACTCTGGGAGCAGGGCCGGCTCCAGGCACCAGCCCAGCAAGCAAGTGCTTGGGGCGGCACGTCTGAGCTGCGGTGTCTACCCAGCAAGTTTTAGCATGGTAGCACAAGCCCCAGCCTGTCGACCTGGCCGTGGAGGCTCACTGCCGCAGGATGGGTAGGCGTGCCCTCTGGGAAATCCTACCCTTAGACACACCACACCCATTGCAATGAATGGGAGTGGTGTGCCTAAATCCCATAACCTGCCTTGAAAATCTCAACCTACATTTCACGGGGTGGCTGGCCCCTTTCAGGGGAGTCAGGTCCTGCTCTACTTGTGATGGGTTTACTTAAGGAGTATGAGCCCATCTCCGGGGTGGGTGTTAGGGGGTAGCAAGCCGGGCAATTGCTCCAGTCCCCATGTCACGGGGGGCTCTGCAAAGCTAAGTTACATTATCACTACAGACTCTCTGTGGGTAAATGACATGTGAGTAGTGCAGTAATTGAATCTCTAAACATGGAAATAAATCATACCAAAGCAGGTGGGCAGAGAGGGATAGCTCAGTGGTTTGAGCATTAGCCTGGAAAACCCAGGGTTGTGAGTTCAATCCTTGATAGGGGCCACTTAGGGATCAGGGTGAAATCAGTACTTGGTCCTGCTAGTGAAGGCAGGGGGCTGGACTCAATGACCCTTCAGGGTCCCTTCCAGTTCTAGGCAATAGGTATATCTCCATTATTTTTTTCTTTCTTTTTTTTTCTTTTCTTTTCTTTTTAGTCTAACATTGGCCCTACCCAATTCAGCCCGGGAAGTAATGAACTGACTAGGTGGTTGATTAGCAGCTAATTGACTAACAAGCTGGACCTGATAAAAGGCTACCATAGCTCAGCTGGAGGAAGGTGTGCCTCCAGAAAAGAGGCTCTTAAGCAGAAACCCTCCCAGGAAAAGGAGCTTTGGGGTAATTGCTGCAGGAGGCCAGCCTGTAGGGAGCTACACATTGCCAGGGCAACTCAGAGGCCTCTGCCTCAGGCACAAATCAGCAGATGGAGCTGGAACCTCCAGGCAGAGAGAACTGGAAGGGGTCACTCTGTGACAGGGGCCTGGAGGTGGATGGAGCTAGGAAGTCATCTAGGGAAAGAGCAGAGTTGCGGACGCAGACCGTGGCTGCTTAATACAGGGTTCCTGGGTCACAATCCAGAGGGCCTGGGTTTCCCTGCCCACCCCAAGGGGATGTAAAAAACCCCTGGTGTAAGTGGAGCACAAGGACTAAGGAGCCCAAGGTGGGGCTGAAGGCCTGGATAAGGTCATTACATTGTTGCTTTTATTGGACTCTTTATTACCCTGGAAAGGATGGGACTATAATTGACCTGGCCTGAGGGCTGAGTTGTAATAAGACAGAACAAGCCACCTTAGGAGCTGTTGACAGAGGGTGGTGAAGTTGAAGAGGCTGCTACACCATGCATGGCCATGAAGGGATGCACTGGGTGGTGAGTGACCTTTCTACACTGTATCTTTAAGAACTGGGTTGGGGTGCGGGGGGCTGCACTTCAAAGTAGGGATTAACATTTCTAGTCCTGGCTCCTGCAAGTTGTATCATTGGGAATTAGCTTCCACTCCGGTGAAAGTTCAGTGAAACAGATTTCAACAGGTGCGGACAATAATTCTCCCTCTGCAGGGAGGAGGCGCTGTTCTATCACTGACTGCAGCTGGTTCTCCGTGCAGCATTTGTTTGCATGTTGGTTCCTGTAAATGGCAAACCTCTAATACTTGCAGACTGTGGGTGAATTCCTGGCTCTGTTGAAGTCCAGGAGAGTCTCGCCATGGGGCAGGGGCGGGAGATGGTTAAACCTAGAAATAATGAACTGAATTTCTTACCAGGTGTAACTCCACTGAAGTAAGGGGGGTTGTAAAGAGATGCATTTAGTCTGCGCTCTCTCTGCTAATAAGGCAGAGTCCCTGGGCCAGACAGGCAGATTGATCTGCATTTCCATCCTACACCCTGACTACAATGCCCTGCTGAAGACATGATGCTCATAGATCTTTGAGCTCCACATCCTGTGTTAAAGGTGCTTTAACCCCTTACTAAAAATGTCAAGCCAAATATTGTTCCCTGAGCAGCCCAGCCTGGTCAGCAGCAGCATTTGACTGTTGAGAGCTGACTTCCATTTGCCAAAGAACAGGGAGTTAGGGCTGTTAATTGTGCTGTGCCTTAATATCGCAGGTGTGTATGTGTGTGGTGTAACGGTCTTCATAGAGGAGATGTAGCAAAAACAAGTGTTTGCATTCTCGATGCAACTTTTTTGCACTGGTGAAATGATGAAACACAAGGTGGCGCTGCAGTGAGCTGTGTAAACAAGTCAGTGTTTAGAGGAGAAGAAGAAAGCACAATTCTTGCAATTCTCTAAGCAAACTTGAACTGCACAGTCTTTGCGAAAGCCACAAAGTGGATGGAGAGAGCAGGCAAATGACACACACACAAATAGCTCATCTCAATTGATTAGACTCTTCCTGTTGGTATGCATACTTCCACCTTTTCATGTTCTCTGTATGTAAAATATCTCATGTCTGTGTGTTCCATTCTATGCATCCGAAGAAGTGAGCTGTAGCTCACGAAAGCTCATGCTGAAATAAATTTGTTAGTCTCTAAGGTGCCACAAGTACTCCTGTTCTTTTTGCGGATACAGACTAACATGGCTGCTACTCTGAAACACAAATATAGTTAGTATGCATCTGCAAAGGTGTATTAATAGCACAAAATTATGACGCAACAAGGTTTGTTCACAGGGCAGTGCCTGTCTCAGCGCTTCCACGCCTTGCCTTTTTTAATCTGAGTTCACGTGGATTCATTTACACTCTCTGAATCTGCAGTTGAAATGAGCCCGTTTCACTTCAAAGTGAAAGGCTAAGCTTCACCTGGTTTCAGACTGAAAGAGGTGACATCAAATTTCAGATGATTTTCAGCTTGTGGACTCTAAACTTGCTCCAGATCCAGCAAACGACTGCAAATCCACCCCAAGTTTAGTTACAAAGTTAGTAACAAAGCTCCCCGTCAGGTCCTCTTCTTCTGATTCCATTACAATTGTTTCCTATAACTTTATTGGCTAGGACCAGCCATGGACCTGAGCTGCCCAATTCAGAACCAGACCCAAACTGCCCCATAGTTTTGTGCAGTTCAGATCCACGGTCATAAATTGGTAGTTATCTGTACATAACAGACATGCAAATCTTGCTGTATTCTAACTAGATTTCTTCTCCCCATGGGGGGGCGGGGGGAACAAGAAAGAACAGGGTGAAAATAGTTGGGAAAACAGTCCCTGTATTTGTCTAGTGATTCCCTGCCCAATTAATTAAAGTGTCCTTTAAAAACTCAAGGTGTCACAGGACCCTGAGAATCTTAATATCCATCTACAATGATGGCTCCATGTTACTCTGAGCTACTGGTGCACCCCCCAAAGCCACTGGAACTCGTATGCCTTTGGTTGAAGCTGCTTCCTGGAGATAAACCAGAGTACTCAAAATTTATGGGCAAGATTTTAACATAGTTTAGTCCTACTGACTTCAATGGAGTCTGCTTGTTGTAAAGTGCTACTCACCCTCAATAAAGGCATCACAATCTGACCCTAATTTTAAAGAAGTTCTTTCCTGATTCTGCAGAGCTTAATTATTCATTAAGAAACACGCTTAAGGGGAACAGAGTGCCCAGGGGAATATAGCATATGCCACTGTGATGACTGGATTGATTAAAGTTCAATATGCAGCATTCTAGTAGGGATTTGTATTTGCTGAATGCTTGCCCTCCATGAGGGCCTGACCACAGGGGACGATGGTGCTTAGAGGAAGAAGAGGGGAGACTGTAGCAGACACGGGTTATATTGCAGCAGGAGAAAAGTAGAGGTGCAAAGTCCAGTTCCTAGCACTAAACCCCACTCTCTCTGTATGAGACCATCAGACTGGATGGGCCTAGTGCTGTGATTGTAAATACAGACAGAGTAATGGACCCGTGTCTCAGGTTCAGCAAAGCACCCACAGCTATCACACCCCTCTGTAGTTTGGCGGCTGGAGAGTTTGACAGCCCTCTGGACGCTGGGTGTCTGGTTATTCAATTTTGCAGATTATTGAAGCTATTCTGTGCTTTGGAGCTGTGGATATTGCAGGCCTTTGAAGTTAATTCTTGTATGTGATATCAATCAAGGATTTGCTTCAGTATGGATTCTATAACAAGCAGCAGCTGTGGAGCTTAGAAACCAGTCCAAGGTGATGTCATAATAGTTACTGTATATAAGGAGTTGAGGCATTTTTTTTATCCCACATGAGTATAGCTGGCTTATTTCTGCCCTACAAGGGAAAAGTCTACTCTTAGAAGTATAAGGGCCTGGTTCTCCATGTTACACTAGTGCAAAGTGGGTGTGAAACACAAAACACTTTATATACACTTTGCACTCCTTTTGTACAACTGACTACCCAACATGCAGGACAATACAGAATCAGGCCCATAAAACTGTGTGCACATGTACACCCAGTATTATGTATTTATATATATATATATATATATATATATACACTGTTCTATACTATACATGTCCACATAAAGACAAATTTACCAGTGAGAACAGGTATATCTTAAGAATTGTTTCTTTCCAAAAAGATTAGCTTTATATCCTTTTTAAGAAGGATGTTTTTGAGGATATTACAGCCAGCTTTACTCAGATAGCAACTGCGTGGCTTCAATCAACAATCTGGCCAGAGTGTTTGTGGCTTTTTGGCTCCTCTCTAGTGTGTGTGTGTTTCACTGAAGGTGGGATCTGAGCCTTGCTTGGTGCTTACCCCCGTAATTTCCTTTTCCCCATTTCTTCCTGTGACCCTTGCTCACCAGAGAGATGAGGGTGGTATCTAAGTGGTGCATGGGTCTTGGGCTGGGCCTCTGCACAAGGGCTAAAAATTTCACCCAAAGAGAAGAGGAAAAGATAAAATGTCGTTGACAATTTTGCTCCTATGTCACATGCATGTTTTCCACCCGGGTGAGAGGTGCTTTAATAAAGGGCCCTGGTCTCAGGTGTCATCTCCGAGACAGAATATCAAATGTTTCAGAATAGCAGCCGTGTTAGTCTGTATCCGCAAAAAGAACAGGAGTACTTGTGGCACCTGAGAGACTAACAAATTTATTTCAGCATGAGCTTTCGTGAGCTACAGCTCACTTCTTCAGATGCTTAGAATGGAACACACAGACATGAGATATTTATACATACAGAGAACATGAAAAGGTGGAAGTATGCATACCAACAGGAAGAGTCTAATCAATTGAGACGAGCTATCATCAGCAGGAGAAAAAAACAAACTTTTGAAGTGATAATAGAAGGTGTGAGGAGAACTTAACATAGGGAAATAGGTTCAATTAGTGTAATGACCCAGCCATTCCCAGTCTCTGTTTAAGCCTAACTTAATTGTATCTAATTTGCATATTAATTCGAGTTCAGCAGTCTCTCTTTGGAGTCTGTTTTTGAAGTTTTTTTGTTGCAAAATTGCCACCTTCAAGTCTGTCACTGAGTGGTTAGTGAGGTTGAAGTGTTCTCCCACTGGTTTTTGAATGTTATGATTCCTGATGTCAGATTTGTGTCCATTTATTCTTTTGCATAGAGACTGTCCGGTTTGGCCAATGTACATGGCAGAGTGGCATTGCTGGCACATGATGGCATAAATCAAATGTTATCTTTTGGGGTTCCAAAATAAATTCCTAGTTTCATGATAAGAGCCTTCCACCCCCAAAAATGACTGAGAAGCATGGAAAACTCTTGCCTCCAAGTTCTGTGGAGATCCCAGAATGTCTGCCTGACCGTCCTATTCCAGCTTCTAGGATGGGTTGAAGACTTTGCACTCCACCCCCACTTCTATCCCTTGGTCAGGCTGAGGAGGTACTTGGGCTGTTTTAAGGGTCTGCCTCACTCAGTGAATTAGGGGTGCAGAAGCAGAGGAAGAGAGGCAGAACTGGCTATCTAGATTCCTAGTTAAATCAAAAAATGTAGCTCAGAGCTGACTGTTTGGACAAATCTGCAGGAGCTGGTATTGACTTTGCTTTTGTCTCGGTAAATAATCACCCCAGAGATATGGGCTTGCAAGCGGTGAGAAACAGCCTGGCAAATGCATGTGCTTTATATAGATTAAAAAAAATGTGCATGTCGGACTGACAGCTCACAGTGAATTACTTCAGCTCATTGTGTGTTGCTTGCTTGTCGATCAGAGGCACAGCATGATAATGCCTTGCAAGAAAATCATCTCCCTTTCTGGCTTCTGTCCCCTGCAAATGTTTTGTAATTGGATCAAAATGGCTAAAATGATACGGGAGGGGACTGGCCTTGCCCTCACAACGTGGCTGCCCATGCTGTGAGTGAGGGAACGGCTCGCTGGAGTTTGATACTGGGGATATGAGAGCACAAACATTGCTGCAGGCACCACAGTGAGTGCGGTACAAGAACTGTAGAAAATATAACAGATATTGGTCTTGAGTCAGCAAGATACTTAAGCATATGCTGAACTTTCATGTGAGTAGTCTCATTGATTTCAGTGGCCCTACTCGGGTGCTTAAAGAGAGCAAGGCCTGTGGTAAAGACCAAAAGCCTAACCAGGTTAAAAGAAGAATGAAGTTCACGGAGAATAGGTCCATCAATGGATAGTGGTCAAGGATGCAACCCCATGCTCTGGGTGCCCCTAAGCCTCTGACTGCCAGATGTTGGTACTAGACAGCAGGAGAGGGATCACTTGACAATTGCCCTGTTCTGTTCATTTTCTCTGAAGCATCTGGCTGCTGTCAGAGGACAGGATACTGGGCTTACATGGACCATTGGTCTGACCCACCATAGCGATTATTATGTTTAAGGGTGGCCCCGCAGTTAGGGCACCAGCTTGAGACCCAGAAGACCTGGGTTCAATTCCGTTCACACTCAGACGTCCTGTGTGACTTTAGGCAAGTCACTAAGGCCTTGTATACACTACTGGGAAAAGTTGATCTAAGCGATGCAATTTGAGTTACGTGAATAGCGTAACTCAAGTCGATGTAGCTTAGCACTACTTACCACAGGGTCCACACAATGCGATGTCGACGGGAGATGCTCTCCTGTCAACTTCCCTTATTCTTCTCGATTCGGTGGCATACAGGAATTGACGGGAGAGTGAACTGTGGTTGATTTAGCAGGCCTTCACTAGACCTGCTAAATCGACCGCCAATGCATCAATTCTACATCTATCCCCCGGTAAGTGTAGACATGTCCTTAGTCTCTCTGTACCTTGGTTCATCACCTACAAAACCGTGAGGAGAAATTTCACAGATATTGTGAAGTGCTCAGGTACTATGGTAATGGGGGCCATGCAAGTACGTAGTGTAAACAGATAGGATTGTGGCAATTTTTCTCCTTAGGGCTTCCAGTTCAAAGCTGGTCCAGATATGCTGTGACTGTCAGGTCATCCTGATTGTTTGGCTTATGTGCTGGGTCTCAGCAAGTTAGCCCGTCCGGTAAGAACTCTCTGTTGGGAGTCCCGGCACAGATGCCAAAGATAGAGACTGAACTCTCTCAGGGCCCAGAGAAGGAGATGGATGCACTAAATCCATAAAGTGGTGAAAAGCCACCTGGTGAGGAAAGGAGGCATTGGGAGCTATGGGGAAGCATCAAGAAGTACGTTCTCCAACTGCCTATTTCAGCTGCCTCTCCTGTAGTGCTGGGCATGAAATCCTACTGTTTGTGAGGAATAAGTGGGAATGGAAATATTTATGGTGCCAAAGGCTGGAAAACAAGCATTCCCCCTTCCCATCCACCGCAGCTGTATTCAAGGACTTGTTACCCACATTATTCCTTCTAAGAAGGCAGCTCTGATGGGCCAGACCTTGTCTCTCCAGCTTCCATAAAGATGGCTCAGAAGAACTCATGTGGACTTAATCCACTTCACACAACAGGTCCTCTCTAATCCTCCACTCCCCTTACATCATAAGGCAAACAGCTAGGGTTTCCAGGTGTCCAGTTTTTGACCAGAACACCGGGTCTAAAAGGGACCCTGGTGGCTCCAGGTTGGGTGGAGTGGATTCATTTTGGGGTTTGGATCCCATTGGGAGCTGGGTGTCTGGGTGCTAGAGACAGGAGCACTTAAGCTGTTTTCAGTTAAGTCTGCAGCTTTGGGGCATATGGCTCAGACCCTGGATCTGTGCTGGAGCAGACTGGTGTGTCTGGCTCAACAAGGCAGGGTTCTGAAGTCCCAAGCTGGCAGAGGGAAAACAGGCTCAGAGGTAAACTCAGCATATCATGTGACAGTCCCAAGGGGGTCTCTGTGACCGAACCCGTCACACAGGGAAAGGGTGTTTGGTTTTGTATGAGTAGAAAGTTGGCACCCCTACAAACAGCGCTAACTGCACCAGGAAGGAAACTGCTTATGGGCAGGTGAATAATGAAACTTCTTTATCCGCACAGCGAAGTAACTGCATGTTCAACACAAATATTTTATGGAAGTTGACATTGAAATGATATGCTCAGCAGATCCAGGAACAGTCTCTCTCCAATTTAAGTCTTTTCCATCTTATTCTCTCTCCCTGAAATGGCATGGTTTATTACCAGGACAACTGATAAACACCATAGCTAACAAATCCCTCCTACTCATCTGCTGCCTTGCTTTTTTTATCTTTTAACGACAGGAAAGATGCTTTAAACAGTACCAGTTAAGTAAACAGACGCTATCTGCTTGGGAATAAAACTTGAATTTCACTGGTAATCTTTCCTCCAGTACTAAATGGATGCACGCATATCTGCTAAATATGAGTCAACAGTGTGATGCCGTTGCAAAAAAAGCAAACGTGATTCTGGGATGCATTAACAGGTGTGTTGTGAGCAAGACATGAGAAGTCATTCTTCTGCTCTACTCTGCGCTGGTCAGGCCTCAGCTGGGCACTGCATTTCAAGAAAGATGTGGAAAAATTGGAGAAGGTCCAGAGAAGAGCAACAAGAATGATTAAAGGTCTAGAGAACATGACCTATGAAGGAAGGCTGAAAGAATTGGGTTTGTTTAGTTTGGAAAAGAGAAGACTGAGAGGGGACATGATAGCAGTTTTCAGGTATCTAAAAGGGTGTCATAAGGAGGTGGGGAAAAAACTTGTTCATCTTAGCCTCTAAGGATAGAACAAGAAACAATGAGCTTAAACTGCAGCAACGGAGGTTTGGGTTGGACATTAGGAAAAAGTTCCTAACTGTCAGGGTGGTTAAACATTGGAATACAATGCCTAGGGAGGTTGTGGAATCTCCATCTCTGGAGATATTTAAGAGTAGGTTAGATAAATGTCTATCAGGGATGGTCTAGACAGTATTTGGTCCTGCCATGAGGGCAGGGGACTGGACTTGATGACTTCTCGAGGTCCCTTCCAGTCCTAGAGTCTATGAATCTATGAATATCTGACAAATTCATTATCTAGATTAAGCAAATAAGGCTAGATAATAAAGTGGTACCACTCCACTGACTTCAGCAGAGTGCCATCTGGCTTTGTACCAGTGTTGAATTTGATCCAGTAACTGCGATAATAATGCTAATAACTCTCTCTGGGTCTTGGAGATCTCATCCAAGGATCTCAAATCACTTTCCAAATCCCTGATTAAGGCTCCCAATCACTTGGATGTTTAGAACAGATTTAAATTTTTTATTAAAGCTAATGTTAAAAAACATATATATAATACATAGGTTGAGAAAGGTGTCTGTACATCTGGGTATAGTGCTTAGATTATCCAGAAATATAAAGTTTGTTTTTAAAGTCATAAGATACATATATATTGTATAATCAGCAATAACCCAGATTTTTAGGTGAATGAATTTAAGAATATAGTTTAGATATCTAGCATCCATGTGTTCGGGTCCATTACTCATGAATAAAGTTATACTGAGAGTTGGTGGTGGGAAGCAAAATATATCAATGAGTGAAGACTGTCCCTCAGTAATTGAGAATTTCAGATGGGTTGTCCATTTAGAGGGGAAAAAAAACCAATCCATTGGGAAAGTATGCGTTACTTTCCCAACTATGCTTCTCATCCTCCTGGTATTGCCCATGTCCAGTGATGTGTTCTATGTAAATGTCCCTTGACCACCTGATGGCGTCCGACACCATGAGTTGCCGCATCGGCTATTATTAGCCCTATTTAACAGACCAGTAAACTGAGGCAAGGGCCGGGCATGTGGCATTCCTGAGTTCACACAGCAAATCAATGCAAAGCAGGGAAGAGAACCTAGAACTCCTACCTCCCTTTTACCCTAGTGGAGGCTCATGCCCTAAAGTCACACCTGTTTCAGTTGGTTCAAAGTGCCTCTGCCTGACTCCATTGTGAAGGCTCCAGCTGGCTAAAAATCGCCTGTTCCTTTCCAGTAGCCTAAAATATCACCTGATTCCAGATCCAGCTTCTAAAGTGGCGGCTGTGAGAGTGGAGTCCGAAGGTTGCTCTTACAGGGATACCCAGCTGGGTATCCCTGTGCGTTGCAGCTACTTGTCAGGCAGGCTCCGAGCTAGCAGGCAAACAGTGCCCATGTGAGCACTCTGGCTCTAATTTAGCTGGACTTCTGCTGAGAGAGACTTCACTTCACCTACTCACTTCACTTCCTCTTCTCAGGGCCAATAATGTTTGGTAATTTTAGCCCAGGGTCTTGTATAAATGCATTAAAAGGGTCTGCCTTTTGAAGTGGAATTAGTTCTTGGTTAGAGCTGCCTGGCTGTTCTGGGTCATAAACCATCTAATCAGAGGCTTGTGGGAATTGGGGCTGTGCTAATTAAAGCTGACTGCCCTGGAGCACAGAAACCGGCGCCAGCTCAGTGGGCAGGAGTGACTCCTAGGGAGCCTGGTGACAAAATGACCTTTTGCTTCTGCTCTGGATGCTCAATGGCATTGAGCAGCCCTCTGGTGCTGGGAGGGAGTCAGCCTGCAGAGTTCAGCACAGGGACTCCCCAGCTCCGTCACCTCCCAACTCCTCTTTCTTGTGGGTTTATTTCCCTGCAGGTTAATATGTCCTGGCCTCTTGAACCCTTCTCCAGAAGCCTGTGTCACGAGAAATCCCACTCACACAGTTCAAGTCCTTGAATCTTCCAGACCTGCAGGCTGCTGTCAGCTCTTACAAATGTTAAATCACTGCCCCCAGCTTCTTGCTGTTAAAAAGGAGGACGTAGGAATAAAGGAGTAAGGGGTCAACTATGCCTCTCTCAGGCCTTCATCCTGAGCTCATTGTTCCAGTAAGTCTCTCACTAAAGCCTATGGGATTTTTGCCTGCATAAGAAGTTTTGGGTTCCATTGCCGTATGCAGCATGGCCACAAGCAAACTGGGGATAGACCATATAGGTGAGATGATCACAAGTGCCTAAATCACGTTGTCACACTGACTTTCAGTAGGACTAGTGTTCATAAGTCACTAAAGCCCCGTTTTTAAATCTGTTGACATGTTGCTGTGTTCAGCGTGGCAATGGCTAGCCACTCCTGAAAACAAGATTTAGGCTCCTAAATCACTCATGCATTGTGATGCTGAGCGCAGCCCCACCTAAGCAGCTCTACCAATGTGGGTCAAAGTGGCTTTTGGAAATTTGCATCCTATGGTTGGAACTTTCACAAGGGTTTAGCACTGCCAAAGGGGCCCAGATCCTCAAAATTGCTCAGTTTCTGTATAGGCACCAAATAAATCACCAGACTGCTGAAGGAGCTGAGCACAGTGGCCCTGAGCTTTTTGAAAAATCCGGTGTTATCTGTCTAGATTTTTAATATGGCCCACATCACATTGGACCGCTTTTCCCAAAGTCCCTGAGCACCATTTGTGGATCCTTTGCTTACAAGACATATGTAGCTCTTGCTTTGTGAAAACATACTGTGCAGCAAATGGTTATGAGTGCTGCTGGAAGTACAGTGCAATCTAATCACTTATTTTGATGCTGTTGTCTGGAGTATGTGAGATTATATCTAACAATACTTTAGGAAAAGCTGTGCGAATCTGATCACGCACTGGTTCAATTCACCTGGAGCAGAGGGTCAGCCCAAGTCCTACCACTGATGTCTCATTTAAGTACGATTGTACGACCTCACCTCACCCATAGTAACTAGGCTAGAATAGGGCTGTTGCATAGGGCTGTTCCTTTGGAAGAAGTCAATTAAAAATAGGATAATTTTCATTTTTATCCATAAAGAAGCTCCTAGTGCCTTGGAGAAAAGCAAATATACAAAGGAGGAAAAGAGAAGAGCTCCAATCAAAAATGGTTGGGGATCACTTTCTCTTGTCCTGTTCGCATGCTAAGATTCACTATTTATTTTCCACCTCTGAGACCATTAAGATAGGTGCTCAGATGCTACAGTGGTGGAGATCGTATAAGCACCGAGGCAGAAACAGTGAACAGTGAAGGCTCTCTATTCTTCAGTCTACCACTGGGATGCATATAGCCGTCTAATGCACCTATCCTAGAGACTGTGGACTCTGACAATGGCATATACTATGACTGGCCAAATACACGTCATCCAAGAGTTACTTTTTTCCCTTCTCATCAGCTCTTTTGGCCGAGCCCCAGCTGTGTGGTCAGCACTGGCGAGTGTGGCTGCCCTTTAAGTTGAAAAGAATGCCTAACATGGGCTTCAGTGAATAGCTTTATTCACAATTCATCCTGCCCTTTCCTCTCCTACAAGATACCGCAGAATTCTCATATACGTGTAGGACCTAACAGCCTGTCAGAGGGAAGGGGGAGAACAGACACTGCAGTGTGTTCTGAGTGAAGAGCAGCACGTAGCTGCAGCATCCCGGGAGCAGGCCAGGAAAGTGGTTGTAACGCTCACTCAGAGCTGGGTTTCCTTCCCCGGTTCCTCCTTTGCTCCAGGAGGAAGATAATCTGCTGCTCTGTCAATATGGGATTCCTTCCCACTCTGCTCTGGCTTGGCGTTGCTTGCCAGGGTGTGGGCCCCACCCACTTCCTGGCTGTGTGGGAGGAGAAGCAGCAGCCTCACGGTGGCATATCTCCTGCCCATTCTGACACCCACCATGTGGGAAGTTCACAGAGCCAAGTAAAGGAGGTGCCCTGCATGTGCAGTGTTAGGGCAGCCCTTAATTCTGGAAATTGAACTATTTAGAGCTGATGAAAAAACGTTGAGAAATTTTTGGCCTTTTTTTTCCACCCCAAAAAAATAAACATTCACAATCTTTTTGTCTCTGAAAATGTCCCAATTTTGGCAAAAATGGCATTTTTTTCTTCCATTCTCCCTGTTCCCCCTCATGCCCTCTCCTCTTTTTCATTGGCAAAAAGAAAGAGGGGGAGGAGGGGGACAGAGGAGGGAGAGAACATGAGAGAATTAAAAAAAATAATTTGAAAATGAAAATTTTCCTGAGCTCTGAAGCCGCACACCAAGGTCCTTTCTGAAACCTATGGAATGAAAATATTCAGGAAAAAAGGCTTTCAATGATCTCATTTCACTCCTCACTGCTGCATGTTGAGTTTGTATCTTGCTCATGTGTCTTGCGCTCAAGTCTCTCCATAACTGCACCCCAACTAGATCTGCCACTTCATGCATCAGATTCTCTTGCTCTCTGGGCACCCCTTAATCTGATGCATGCAGCGACACTGATTTACACCAGAAAATAACGTTGGCCCCTGTAACCCAGATACAGCCTCTCCTTATTGCTCCCACCATCATCTTTACACCCTTGTTCATGCTCACTCTTATACTTGGAAGAATCTCCCAGTTCCTTTGTATCTAGCACTTTCCCCATCTCCTTCAAATTCCTCCTCGTCCTCTTACCCTCTTCACGGACAGTGATTTGCTTAACTCTGCACCCACACTAAGCACTTCCCGGCCCTGAACCATTTTCCTATGTGTTTGTACGTTGCACCATGTTCCACTGTGTTAGGCCTTGATCCTAAAAGGCCTTTTAAGGATGTGCTGAACTTTACGCACTGCAGATAGTGAGCCTGCCATAATGCATAAAGTTAAGCATGTGCCAGAATCCTTGGCAGGTTCGGGGCCTGAGCATGTAACGAACTCCAATAGGTGTAATTAGCTCAATTCTCAAAGAACCATCTCATGCCATGATCTCCAAGCTGCTAAATAAAATCATTCACATCTCAATGGCTCTCCATCATTCATGAGCGAAGTCAAAAAGGTGTTGCTCAGATCTCTTGCAGACAACATCCTTGAGTTAAAAATATCATCCCATCTTGAAAGCCAGAAAGTGATTTGCTGTCAGGGTTGGATAAACTCTCTTCAATGTGTAAACCAGTTATCATGGCTGCTGAAAGCCAGGAACCAGAACAAAGGGTTTTGATTCTTCTAACAATTCCTGGAACCTTAATCCCACCTCTTGGTTGGGGAGAGAGTAGACTGGATGTGATTCCCTCTTTAAGAAGGCCATAAAGAAAAATCAAGTCCTAAAGTGGTTTCCTCGTCTGCCATGAGTGCGGTAGTACTCAATCCATGGGTGAAATGCCTGAACTCCTGGAAGACTATGCTTCTCACCCTGACTCCCACTGACCATTACTGAAGAGGGATGCACCTAGTCACCTATGCATGCTCTTCCCAAGACTAAATTTCCCTCCCCAATTCCATTGTTCATTTATTACTACCTGCTAGGCAGGCTAGAAGAGCTGTGGGAGCTGGAAAGTAGCCAGTCTGAAGCCCCAGGCTACAAATTTAATTGATTCATTTGAATGGCTGGGCTTGAGTTACTAAGGGGTGCATCATGGGCATGCTGGAGTCTCATTGCCAATATCCTGTCAGGGCTTCAAGAAATGCAACTGGTGTGATTTTAAAAAAAGCAGCAAAACAGATACTAGTTCTGGCTGAATGAGATTGCTTGTTCTTAACGGCTTTGGACATTAGACTCAAGCTACTGCTTCCACTGGTGACTGCAGCAGATAACTTAAACACGCAATTCCCACCTCTGTGTTCTGCAAAAAGTGATTATTTTTGCCATCTTAGCTTCGAAAGCTGGAGGAACTTGACCAGATTCCTGGGTAGGATAGGTTCCATATATTGTATAGTTATGTGTATTCCTTCCAGCTTATAGGGAACTTGTATGTAAAGTACTTTCCATTTAATTCAGTTGCAGGGTTTATTCATTCCATCCCTCGCCCATTTTCTAGTGATTAAAGCACAGAACTGGGAATCCTAAAATATGGAGGCTGACTCCTGCCTGTGCCACTGACTTTGTTTCACTTTCAGCAAGTCAATTTGCTGCTCAGTCCCTCAGTTTCCCCATCAGTTAGGATGAAGATATCTGTAAGTTTACCGTTACAAAGTGCTTTGATATCCTGCACTGAATTTGTTACAAAAGTGTGAAGTGGTGTTGGTTGTTAATTTTGCACAGCTCTTTTTTTTTCTTAAGAGTGAAAGATACAACTGCTGTTTGTTAGTTTAAAGGTGCTTTCCATTCTATTAATTAAAAAAAAAACATTCTGAAGTGGGATTTGCATGACAATAACAGAGGACTGCCGGCAAAAATTCCACTCTTCACACCTTGCTTTTCGGTGTGACCCCAAACCAAAGCCACAGAGCTACACAGCCACTTTGAATACAGATCTGAATTTTGTGGTGGAGGCCTATCGGTAATGGACACTACAATAGCGTGCTGCTAAGTGTGAGGCAGATGGCTATGCATGTGAGTTGTCGCACTGTGGGTACGTCTACACTACCCGCTGGATTGGTGGGTAGCGATCAATCTATCAGGGATAGATTTATTGCATGTAGTGTAGATGTGATAAATCGATCCCCGATTGCTCTCCTGTCCACTGCTGAACTCCAGCTTGGCAAGAGGTGGAAGCAAAGTCGACGGGGGAGCTGCAGCGTGCCGTGAGGATGCGAAGTAATTTTAATTCGATCTGAGATACGTTGCTATTCTCGTAGCTGAAGTTGCATATCTTGGATCGATGTCTTCCCCCGTCCCCCGCCTTGTGTGTAGACCAGGCCTAAGACTCTGAGCCTGAGCAGCACCTGCAGAATGCACAGGGCAACTCACAGCATATATAATGGTGCATTTAAAATACCTTTGTGCACATCCTGGGCAGGCCTTGTCTTGGCCCAATCCCCCTATGTAATCTGAAAGGCCTCTCTAAACTGCACGGTTGGTGGTGGTAACAACCTAGGATTAATGGCACATAGGGAAGCTCCACCCACAAACACTACATCATCAGCAAGTGGGAGGAGCTGCTATGCCAGTTCTAGGGCACTAATGGATCCCCAGATGGATGGGTGATCCTCCAGTAGACACGTACACTGGGTTTGAGGCCACTTTGCAGTGGTGATGCAGCACACACAGGGGCGTAGTGCAGGCAAGAGTCAAGGCCTGTGGATGGCTAACAAAGACAAACCACTCATTCCAGTCAAAGTGATGAGACTGGCTGGGATTAAAGGACCAGGGGCGGCTCTAGGTATTTTGCCGCCCCAAGCATGGCAGGCAGGCTGCCTTCAGCGGCTTGCCTGCGGGAGGTCCCCGCTCCCGTGGATTCGGCGGCATGCCTGCGGGAGGTCCGCTGAAACCGCGGGACCAGCGGACCCTCCACAGGCAAGACGCCGAAGTCAACCTGCCTGCTGCCCTCGCGGCGACTGGCAGAGCGCCCCCTGCGGTGTGCTGCCCCAGGCATGCACTTGGCATGCTGGTGCCTAGAGCCGCCCCTGTAAAGGACAAAGAAGGTGCTGTGATCAATCATCCTTCGTAATGAATCTCCTGAATTGTTGCAATGCATTATTATGGAACTAGAACCTAGAAGCGGCAGCTCAGGTTAGGCGATGGTGGCACTGTGCTCTATACAGAAATATGCTCAGACAGTTCCTGCCCTAAAGGATTTCAAGTGTAAATAGACAAGACTGACAAAGGGTGGGAGGGGAGAGCAGGAGAGGTGACTTGCTGAAAGTCATGTACTAGGTTAGTTACAATTCTGCTCTTAGACAAACTGTCTAGAAAGTCAAATCCTGCAGGTCTTCAACCAAGCTCCCAGTGGAGTCAATAGGAATTTTACTTGCAATAGTCCTTTCAGGACATTCACAATAATCAAGTTCTTCTGTATGGGGAAAATAAAAACACCTTTAGCGTGAGAAGCCGTTCACTGAATTCAGATTTGGCTTCCGCTCTCCCATTGCTCTTAAAAAGAACTTGTGATTTGATTGATCTGGCTCCTACTTCCTCTCCTCAAGTCTCAGATGCCCTGGAACAGAAGCTTGGGCTGGACTTCTCTGCTTCATGCAATGATCTGCCCTGCGGGTCTTTTTTTGTTTTGTTTTTTTTTTCGTATAAGAGCTGCCTCCAAACAGCATGCTTCCAGTAAAACTCCATCTTATTCCTACTGCACATTAACTGGAAAATCTGAGCCCAAGAAGTGAATGGAGACTCATGTGTGTTTAATAAATTTGGAGTTTTGATCTGACAGCTGGAGAAACAGTCATGGCTCTTCAAAAGTCCTTAACCACAGCTGGTGACCCATCGTCTCCGGAAAACCATCCATAGCTTCGCTCAGTTGATCTGAATATCTTGCAAAGAGACCCAAGTACTGTAATTTCATGGATACAGACCCGTATAGTGGAATCGGGTGGTTGAGGCAGAGATCAAGTTTCTCTTTGTGGCTCTTGGCTCTGGGGTTTCTGCCCTCAGCAAACTGGAAAATGTCTGCCCCTCCCATCAATCACATGCTAACGGCTCAAACATTTGGCTGCTCTAGGCAACTTCTTGTTCTGGCTGTAGTGTAGAGCCAGCCCTCCTACTTTGGCAGGCCTGGCTCCAAGGTTTTCTTTACTTTATTGGGCGAATCACCAGGACTAAGACAAACTTCCCTATCCGCTCTCCCAGGATGTCTTTGCAGATTGAACTTGAGTTATCTCACTTAAAGGATTTACCAGTATGGCTATATTTTGATTTGATTTGGGGGGTGGCTTTTTCCTTTTAAACCAACATAGTTATACCAGTGCAATCCCTAGCATTTCCCTATAATTCACAAAGGTATATAATATAATATAATAATAAGGTGAATTATACCAGCATAGTTATTCCCCTTCCCATACAGGAACTAGCTGTGCTGGTATAATGTACCTCTGTACTGCTATAACTATGCCCACAGTAAGGAGTTTGTAACACTTAGTTTTCATATACACCTCTACCTCGATATAACGCTGTCCATGGGAACCAAAAAAATCTTACTGTTATAGATGAAACCGTGTTATATTGAACTTGCTTTGATCCACCGGAGTGTGCAGCCCCTCCCCCCGCCCCGAGCACTACTTTACCGCGTTATATCCAAATTGTGTTATATCGGGTGGCGTTATATCGAGGTGTAATTAACTTTCTAGTGCAGGCAAGTACTCAGACACTCAAAAATTCAGAATGATTTTCAAATGTTCTATGGTACTAGCAGTCCCTATTGACTTTAGTGGATGCAAGTGGTTGGAATTTTGCTAGTGAAAAGGACTTTTTTCCTCCCAAAACAACGTTGGGAGGAGATGTGGAAATCTATATTTGCAATATGTGGGTTTTTTAAGGTCATGCTTTTTAAAAAAAAAAATTAATTGGACCCATTGAAATGATTATGAAAAACTTTCATATATGGAAAATCTTTTTTTCCCCAATAAACAGATATAGTTTGGTAAAACAAATAGTCTATACTTTAAGACTACTAATAGTTCTGTTTTGAACAATTTGAAATGAAAACAGCTTTGACAGACTGAACACTTTTTTTCACAAAGTCATTTTTGTTTTGTCTTTCTACTTTTAACCACCTCTACAAAGTGTGGGATTTGGGAGCCTAAATTTAACTCCTCATTTTTTAAATCTTGGTAATAGTGTCCAAGATCTGATTTCCACCTCCCTGCCCCATCCCTACCCAAATTGTTCATCTCTCTCTCAACTCCAAACAAACCAATAGGAACTAGAGATGCTCAGCACCTCAGAAAGGCCATCCCATAGACTGGCTTGTCGTCCTTTCCCTGTAACCGCCTGACTTCCTTCGATCATATTGAGTAATAACAACTAAAGAGCTTCCAATGTTTATTTCCATGTCCTTGAAGAGCATGTCTGAGGAAACCTGCCCTCAGTTAATCTGCTGGGGGCTGCACACTACCTCACACCCCCCACCCCGCCCCCTGGATTGCACACCAGAGACCTGCTTAGGGTAAAAATTAAACAAAGTTTATTTAATAGAAAAATCACAGATTCAAAGATGAAATTGTAAGAAAAAGCCCAAAAAGACAAGTTACACAGAAAATAACCAGAAAGACGCAACCGCGTGTTTTCCACTTCTAGATTAGCTAAATTCCCTTCTCTAATGCAAGTTGCGTATTGTTTCATAACAGCTCCCTAATCTCCCCTCTGTCACAGAGGGGACCAATGTTTCACGACAGCACCCACTCTTTCTGGATAGTCTCCACTTCAAACCCCTTCCCTGAGAACAGGGTTTGCAGACAGTGGGGCTCCCCCCACCCCTAGACTATGGTAATTTATGTGTACACGGAATGGGGGAAACACCCTCCTTCCTTAGCGTTCCACCACTGGGGGGTTCTTTTCAGTCTGAACGCCTTTCCATTAACTGTGATGGTCCACCATTGTCTTTTCCTGGGCTGTTGGAAGCTAGGTGCTTGGAGTTAGTTTTGTGTAAACAGTTACTCTGGGAGGTGCCCCTCCTACTTCCTCATTGCTTCCCCACACTGCTGGGAGGAGGCGATGCGGTACTTGCACCCTGGTTATAAGTACAATGTTCTACACATACATTCATAACCGTAATCCGTACCCAGCTCCCCCAGTGACCGTCGAGTTCAGCACCCTGCACGCTTTCATAAAAGGCATTACTTAAGGTCTATTAATACACAACACCACTGTTGGTTCCATTGCTTATTCCTGAGTGTCCAGAGCCCCTGTTCCCCCTGGTGGTGTCTGGCCCCTGATTGTCACAGTGGGCTCAAATAGCAGGGTGGTTGAGAGTCACTGCCACATCCCCATCCCCCAAAGAACAGGCTCGCTGGAACCAATGCAATAGGAGAAGCTGTGCCATTCTCATTGACATTTCTTATCTGTCCCAACTTCAGCTATTTGTAGCAAGTAGAATCATAGAAGTGTAGGGCTGGAAGGGACCTCAGTAGATCATCTAGTCCAGTCCCCTGCACTCAAGGCTAAGTAATAACTAGACCATTCCTGACAGGTATTTGTTTAACCTGTTCTCAAACAGAGATTCTGCAACCTCCTTAGTCAACTTGTTCCAGTGCTTAACTACCCTGACAGTTAGCAAGTTTTTCCTAATGTCCAACCTAAACCTTCCTTGCTGCAATTTAAGCCCATTACTTCTTGTCCTAGCCTCAGAGGTTAAGAGAAACAATTTTTCTCTCTTCCTTGTAACAACCATTTATGTACTTGAAAACTGTTATGTCCCCTCTCAGTCTTCTCTTCTCCAGACTAAACAAACCCAATTTTTTCAATCTTTCCTCAGAGGTCATGTTTACTAGACCTTCAGTCATTTTGGTTGCTCTGCTCTGGACTTTCTCCAGTTGGTCCACATCTTTCCTGAAATGTGGCACCCAGAACTAGACACAGTATTCCTGCATTACTCTGTGCTGATAAGGCCTCAGCTGAAGAATTACTTCTCGTGTCTTGCTTATAGCACTCCTGCTAGTACATCCCAGAATGATGTGGGTGTTTTGGGGTGGTGGTGTGTTTTTTGTTTGTTTGTTTGGCAACAGTGTTGCGTTCCTGACTCAGATTTAGCTTGTGATCTATGATCCCCAGCTCCCTTTCTGCGGTACTCTTTCCTAGGCAGTCATTTCCCATTTTGTATGTGTGCAACTGATTGATTGATCCTTCCTAAGTGCATTTGTCCCTGTTGAATTTCATCCTACTTGCTTCTTCAGAGCATTTCTCCAGTTTGTCCAGATCATTTTGAATTTTAATCCTACCCTCCAAAGCACTTGCAGTTCCTCTCAGCTTGGTATCATCCACAAACTTTATCAGTGTGTTCTCTATTCCATTGTCTAAATTTATGAAAACATTGAACAGAACCGGACCCAAGACTGATACCTGTGGGACCAGACTTGATTATACCCTTCTGAACCACTGCTAATATAATCCCTCAACTCTATCTAGGAAATTATGATTCTCCTCCCCTCACGGTAGTATCTGGGCACCTCCTCACCCCTGTGTGGTTTGACAGTGCTATTAGCCCCAGTTTATGGATGGGAAACTGAGGCACAGAGAGACTAAAGCCCAGATCTGCACACGCATTTAGGTGCCTAACTCCTGTTAATTTCAATGGCCGTTAGAAACCTAAATAGCTTTGAGGATCTGGGCCTTAAAGTGATCTGTCTGACGTTGCACAAAGCAGGGAATTGAATCCTGCCTGCCAATGCCAATTCTAGCACCCTAACCATCAGATATCCTTCCTCGCATGTAGTATTTCACCCAGGACAAGAGTTAAAAAACATCGTGAAAAGTGTCAAAGGGTTTTTAATGATCAGGGGCTTAGATTTATATCTTGGCCAAGATCTTTGACATGCCCAGAGACTTTTGTGTGCCCCGCTTGAGACACCTTAAAGGGGCTTGATTTTTTTTTCCCCCACACACAGTGCTGAGCACCTCGCCTATGAAAATGTGGTTTCTTTAAGGCATCCCAAGTTGGGCACTCAAAATTTCTAGTCATCCTGGAAAATTTCAGGCCTAAACTCAGCAATGACACATCCAGTAGTAAAGTGGCCCCAGGTTCTGTTCTGGTTCAGTGACGAGAGCCTTCTCCTACTGCTTCACCAGTGCCACCATCTGCAGCCACTGGGTTTTCAGCAACGCTTACCTCCCATCAGAGCTGAGTGTCTACTTGGAACAAAAATGATTTGCCAAAAAAGGGATTTGGCAATCTCTGGCAACCTTATTCTAAAAATTCATTCAACAGCTACCATCTACTCAGCTGTAAGTCTCACACTAATGCCTAGCTTTACCCTTTATCCTAGAGCTATCCAGATCATGGACCAAGGCAGGAAAACAGCAGGATCTAAGGGCATGATCCTACAAGATGCTGCTGCAGGACTCAATAGCAGTGTTCAGCTACCTAGGGCAGAATCTCCCTTTCCTGTCTCACTTAGAGCAGCGACAGTCACAGGACAGGGGGGCGGGGAGAGGAGAAACACAAAAACATCAGCTTGTAAATTATGGCCCAGACTCTGTGCCAGAGCCCGGCTACTTAACTCTGTTCAGGTAGTGCAAAGAAGCAATGAAGCTGTAATTCAGAATCCTGGGGGACATGTGGGGACTTCTAGGGTAGTATAGAGCTTCTGTAGCACCTCCAAGGCCGTCCCCATCCCTGCTCCTTATGATGCTCTGTTCCTAGGGGTAAAGAGGGGGGTGGTGAATCCCCATGCTCTGGCAAAACTTGCCTGCTGGAACAGATGCTTGGGGCTGTGGGGATAGAGCACAGAAGTCCTGAGGCTGACTGAACCAGAGGAGTTAAGGTGACTGAACCCCCTCTTTGCCCCTCACTCCACCCCAAGGAAAGCACATCGTTCAGCATGCCTGCCTGCCAGTGAGCCTAAGTGGCAGGACTCAGTGAGGCTTACGCAGGTTCATGCAATTGCGTGCTGGCAAAAGCGCTGGAGAGCTGCCCAGCCAAACAATTTAGTCTGGTTAGCAAAGTGAAGGTCTCTGAGAAGTTAAAGGAACTCAGGGAATAGAAGCTGGGGCTCCAAATAAGGGTGGGGGATCGGGGGAGTTGTGTGGGGTGAGTCCATTTATTCAGTTCATTTGTTTGCATTCAAGCGGCTCTATTTCTTCAGTGCAGCCCTTGGAAAATTGGCTAAGCTCCACAAAGCGGGGAGGGGGAGGGGGGACAATTCAAATGCAATAAAACAAGGCTTCCGGGAATCTGACCAAGCTGCAGAAGTAACAGGCCGCTACAGGCGGAATCCAGGTGTGCGTTCGACACAGTGGATCAAAGAGGTTTGCCAGAATGTATTTCAGTGCCAGCCCTGTGACAGCCTCCGGCTTTAATGCACGGTGCAGGCCCGCCGGAGCTGTCTCAGGAGCAAGCTGGCACCAAGTTCAATTATGGCCAACTATAAATCGTGCCGTGATTGTCCTGGAGCCCTAATAGGAGATAAATGACTCTGTCCCTACAAAGGATCTTTTCTCTGGGAAAGTCTTTGCTGGCCACCTCCTATTACAGGCCAGGAAGGAAGGAAATATACATTTGTTTGCATTAGAGGAGCGTTCCACATACAGAGGGTTATTCAGCCCCTCTCTTCCCTCCCAAACCTGTGCGTTACTAGTAATGTTGTTTAGTGTCTCCAGAAACAAAGGACCTGATTCTCAAGTCCTGCTGAACTTCACAGACGTTGGAGGTGCTCAGCACCAGGCAGGATCAACCCCTAGAATAATCCTGTTTGTAACCCTGAAGACAGAGGTTGCACCCACTGAAATCACAGGGAGTCTTGCCTTCTAGGGGAGCAGGATTGGGCCCCGGGTCAAAGGTTTCCAACTTGGTGCCTGATCCAACTTCCACTGAAGTCTAAGGGAGTGTTTCCATTAACTTTAATGGGAGTGGTCTCATTTTCAGAGGTGCTGAGTTCCTGAGGTCCCACTGACTTCACTGCAAGGGTTGTGCAGCTCTGTAGATCAGGCCACTTGTAAATGTGGGTATCAATATAGGTGTGGAATTTTCAAAGCAGATGATGGGATCTGGATCCCCTAAATGGAGAAATCTCTGCCCACTTGGGGTTCAGAAGAGACTGGGGGTAAAACTTTCAAAAGTGAAAATGGGACTTAAGTGCCCAAGAACCTAAGACCTTAGCTACATGGGAAAGGCTTTATTGGTCTAACCTTAGGTATGAATTTAAACCAGTATAGTCTCTTCCAGTATATTCTCCCTCCCCACATGTGGACACTGTTATTCTCATAGAGGTGCCTTTTTTTCATATAACTATGTCACTTGGGAAAAGGTAACTTCAGGTGCTAAGCAAGGCAATTCTGCAGCACTGAATGAAAGGTAACTTGCTTCTCAGTGGCATTGCTACCCTTCCAAAACTTCAAAACTGTCTGCTGAATATGTGCCTTCCAGCCACTCTCTTCCCATATTCCATGTTTTAGAAGCACTCTGAATGGAGGCACAGATGAATGGAGCATACACAGAACAGTGAAGCTGGAACCCCAGCCAGCAAAGAAAATATAAAAATTGCTGCTTGCTATTAAAATGCCGGTGCCAGTAGAAAGCTCTTATTAAATCATAACTGGTGAGTGAAACGGCGTCAGATAACTGGGTGGCTTTGGAAGCCACAAACTGAGCACTTAGTAATGGTTAAGAATCACAAGCTGGCTTGCAAAGATTGAGGGGGTGGTGTAGAACGGAGATTGGCTGGGGAGGAGACTGGCTTTCAAAGACCGACTGTACCCTCAGGAAAATCAGTATAGCAATTAGACCATCAAGGGACTGATCCTCAGCGGGTGTAAATTGTCACGGCTCCTTTCAGGTTGTAAATGGTCATTGCCCGTCGACATCAATGGAACGATGACAGTTTACCCCAACTGAAGATCTGCTCCCTAAGACTATTTTTTTAGTACCAGCTGAATGATCTTTTGTGAAAAGGAATGAGAATAGGAAGGAGAAAGGGACCCTGCCGCAGTTTGCATGCTACTACTAGAGAGAAGCAACTATCTCAAAGGTGGGATCTCTGAATTGTTTCCACTTTTATATTCCAATTCTGAAGTCTCAGCCTTTGGTACATGCCTGGGCTTGGGCGGTGTTGCATATGACAATAATGCATCTGTCTTGTACTGTTTTGCGGAACTCAGGGTGGAGCAGGTGAGGAATTCTTTCCAAAGGGCTTAGATATTTTATATCACACTGACTTTGTTTTATGGAAAAACACTAGTCTGAAGTGCTGCTGCCCAATCCCTTTCTTAACAACAGTAGAAAAGAGAAATTGATTTGCATTCAACTTGCTTCATGTTGTTTAAAGGTACACTTCCAAGTGCAATTTTATTTTTGCTACTTTCCATTATTCATTGCACTTTTTTAGACAACAGATTTTTTTTCTTTTGTCCATGTCGCTAGCATTGCATTTCCCTCTCCTCATGTGTTTCCAATTTTTAAATGACTGGAAAGAATACAGAGTGGACAGTGAAAGAATACACAGCTAGCTATAATTTTTGTATGAATGCACTCCTCACAGTCAGTAAGAGTTGCATTTGGTATGGTGGCTTTGGTATGGCGATGAGTTTGGAACTTGGAATCAGTGTAGCTGAAGAACAAACTTTTCACACACTGTGTGTTTATCCAGACCTGTTGAGTCTGCAAACTTTAGCAGGAAAATATCGGGAGACCCAGCTAGCTAATGAGAGCACTGGATTCAGATTTGGGCCTAAACACAATCTGTCTTGGAGTATCTTGTCACTTCTGGTCCTGACTAGAATCATGTGCAGGGGTAGAAAATTTACTGAACTTTGCAGAAACTTGTGTTGGGCTTTGTTCTAGGGGTAATCAAAATGTTTGTGTGGTGTTCAACTCTGCCTGCCTATGGTGCGTGCATGCATGCATTCACATACAAACACGCACACTATGCATCCACTCCCACGCAGCTTCTCAGCAAAGCCCCTTTCTTGTTTGTTTTTGTGATTTATTTAGTAGTCATTTAACAATTCTTGTTCCCAATGCCATCAGAATCCTGCTGTAGTCATGGGTCCTGCAATGAGCTTCAGAGACAGTCTATGCATAAGTTAAAGTCTGGAATCTGTTCTGTTCTGGGATTGGTGTGTGTGGTGACGGTGGTGGTCAGGGGACCAGCGGACCCTCCGCAGGCATGCCGCCGAAGGCTGCCTGCCTGCCGCCCTCCCAGTGACCGGCAGAGCACCCCCCGCGGCATGCCGCCCCAAGCACGCGCTTGGCGTGCCGGGGCCTGGAGCCGCCCCTGGTGGTGGTGTTGAGCTATCCTGTAGGATCCATGTAAGGAAAGAAGGTTCTCAAAACAATTCAGTCCAGGAGTTTCAATGCTATTCTCTATAGGTTCTTGATCCTTCCTTCATCTTTTTAGTGTCTGAGAACCTTCCAGTTATGCTATTAAATGATCTGACTAGCATCTTCCATGTGTGGCTTGTTCTTTCTCTCACCCTCTCATCAGAGAGAGAACTGTATGTGCAGTGGAGTGTTTTGGTAGGGTTTTCTTTTTTTAATGTGCATGGTCTGTATTTATGTAGGAGAAGACAAGGGCAAAGCAATGAGCCTTGTACTTGGAGTGCAAGATGGTGAGGTTTGTGATGGTCTGGGACCAGCTCCTGAGAAGGCTCCGTCTCTGGCACAAGCAGGCTTTACTCTTTTGTGATAAAGTGTAAGAGCTAAAGTCTGTGACAAAGACACACATCTGCTTATTGAAACAGTAGCTCTGCCATCTTGTCCACATCCTCACTTTCCTCTCAGTCTTACTCCGTTTTCATCTAGGCTGGTGTAAATCAAGAGTATCTATTCAAGTCAATGGAGTTACACTAGCAGAAGAGAGTGAATTTACTTGCTTATACATGAAGAATAAAGGCCCCTATCTTTATTTAGTTGGTTGTTTTTGTAAAGCTCTGGGATTTCTTTGCTCCAAGTGGGTTTACTCTGGTCATTAGTTACACAAGGAACTCAGTGGGATCATGACACTGACTTTTAACTTACAACCAAGAAAGCTTGGGCTTTGGAACCTCAATCCTGTTCCGTGGAAAATATAAGAAGAAATGATATTATGGTTAGGAGAACCAGCCAACTAGCAGAAAGGGGACCAATTGTCATTGGTGCTTAATATATGCTTTGCCTTGTGGCTACCAGATTGGCTCTGGTTTTCATCCTTTGCTTTATCCAGAGAAGGGGGGTGGGAGGAGGGAGATAACCCTTTCAATGTCCTCTGAAATGGAAGTTCTGGTATGACATGTGGCTGGGTTTTTACACAGTGCCCGTAGGTCTGAGTTTATAGCAAGTTTGTGGGGTAGTGTGGTCTAGTGGCTAGGAATGTGGCTTTCAGCTCTGGAGACATGCTTTCCCCTCCTCCCTTTGTCTTGTCTATTTAGAGTGAGGTATTTTAGACTCAACAGATCCTTGCATCTTGGCAGGGAGTTAGACTAGATGACCCTTGAGGTCCCTTCTAGCCCTGTGGTTCTATGGTTAGATTTGTTCAGACTGTTCCTAGAACAATGGGGCCGCTCTGTTACTGGAATGCAGAAAAGTAAGAATAGCACCAAGGAAGTGTCATGCTCACCCTAAGAGAATACGAGACCGAGAAAAGGTTAGAAAAGCAGATACTAGTGCAAACCCTTTTAGGATAACTTGCCCTGCAAACAAGAGCCGAGATAAGGAATGGTGAAACGCTGTCTGTGGGGGAGCTTGCAGCCATTGCACTCCCAGCCCTTCCCAACAGGAGTCGCTGCAGGGAATGTCTCAGGAGTGCTGTCTATGGGGCTTCAGAGCAACTTGTCCAAGTTTTTACCAGCAAGAATCACAATAGGGAATGATATAGGTGCATAGAATTATATGGATCCCCACATTGAGGCTTTCTCCAGGCTCTCTCAGCAGGAGTCACTGTAGGAAATGGTACAGGAGTACTAGGCTCTGGAAAGCTTGCAGCTACTCCAGTCTTCTGCAAAAAAGACTCATTGTAAGGCACTTATTTCCTGTTCGAGGCAAACTCACAGATGTTCCACTCCCAGGCAGCGTCTCAGCAAAGGACAATGCTTACATTCAAATAGGGTGACCAGACAGCAAATGTGAAAAATCGGGACGGGGGTGGGGGGTAATAGGAGCCTATGTAAGAAAAAGACCCAAAATTGGGACTGTCCCTATAAAATCGGGACATCTGGTCACCCTACATTCAAAACTGCAATGGGAAGAAAGATGTTCCAAAGTGCATCAACTTCATTTCAGTTATCGGGAGAAACAACTCAAACAACATGCAAAACCAATGAGTTTTAATGTGCGTTTAAACATTTCCATCACGCCGTTACATCTTAGACGTAGTGTGGGAATAAATCCAAGTAAACGCAAACACAGAAGCCAGCCAAACCTCATTAGGATGAAATTGAAATTGAACATGGGGGGGCAGGGTGTGGAGGAAAGATACAACGTTTATATCTGTGAGGTTAAGGAACAGTCACACAAAACAGGCGGCAGCAAGGGGAATACATCCTGCTTTTGTTTTTGGTCTGGTCTCCAGCCAGCACTAGAAATGAAAATTTGCTGACAGCGGAAGCCAACTACGAGGACAAGGGGCCGCATGGCCCATCTGCTTTGCTTCACAAGTGTGGCTTCTACCCGGGAAATGGTGAGATGCTTACAGAACATTAGTGGCGAGCTCTTCAGAGCTATTACAGAAGCCACTTAAGGCTTGAGGTTTACTCACATGAGTTGTCTTAATGAAAGTTACTTGTGGGAGCAGATATTTGTGGGATTCCCCCACCTCCTACTGCTGCCTCTCTGGATCCATGTTAGTCCCTCTAATTTCTAGAGCATAAGGATGATCTTTGCTGGCTAAGCAGAAGTGCAGGGAGGTGCTTAGAGGAATCCATCAGGGGCCTGATACAAAGGCCATTGAAGTTAGTGGGCATTTTTCTGTTGATTTCAATGGGATCTGGATCAGCTGCGCAGGGGAGAGGAATGCATGTTGTACCATTCTGAGGAGCAATGAAGCAGGCGAGCTCTCTCTGCATAGCTGGGAGATCTGGAGGTATCTTGTTTCCTTGAGTTCCCCCTAGGATGGGGTGGCCCCAAAGTGGGCTTGTGGCTCAGTGGTGTATTCTAGCTTTAAACTAGGATTAGCCCCACATCAGTTCCTCACCACAGCAGGGAAACCTGGGCTGAGATCCAGGCAGTAATGACACTAAGTGACTTTCATCTGGCCTAGGGTTTTCCTAGGATGGATCTGCACAACTAGAACCTTCTGATGTACCTGTCCAGTAGGAATAGAGACACACTGCAGCAGGACTGCCGTGATGTGGCCGTTAAAAAAGCTAATGCGGTCTTGGGATGCATTAGGCGAGGTATTTCTAGTAGAGATAAGGAGGTGCTAGTCCCGTTATACAAGGCGTTGGTGAGACCTCATTTGGAGTACTGTGTGCAGTTTTGGTCTCCCATGTTTAAGAAGGATGAATTCAAACAGGAACCGGTACAAAGAAGGGCCACTAGAATGATCCGAGGAATGGAAAGCCTGTCTTATGAAAGGAGACTTGAGGAGCTCGGTTTGTTTTCCTTAGCCAAAAGAAGGTTGAGAGGAGATATGATTGCTCTCTTTAAATATATCAGAGGGATAAATACCAGGGAGGGAGAGGAATTATTTCAGCTCAGTACTAATGTGGACACGAGAACAAATGGATATAAATTGGCAGTCGGGAAGTTTAGGCTTGAAATTAGACAAAGGTTTCTAACCATCAGGGGAGTGAAATTCTGGAACAGCCTACCGAGGGAAACAGTGGGGGCGAAGGACCTCTCTGGCTTTAAGATTAAGCTTGATAAGTTTATGGAGGGAATGGTTTGATAGGATAACGTGATTTAGTCAATAGGTCAATAACGTGCGACCACTGGTAATTAGTACCGAGGGTCAATGTTGGGATATTGAAAGTCTTTTTCCTGAGTGTCTGGCTGGAGAGTCTTGCCCACATGCTCGGGGTTCAGCTGATCGCCATATTTGGGGTTGGGAAGGAATTTTCCTCCAGGGTACGTTGGCAGTGGCCCTGGAGGTTTTTCGCCTTCCTCCGCAGCATGGGGCAGGGGTCGCTTGCTGGAGGATTATCTGCTACTTGAAGTCTTTAAATCAGGATTTGGGGACTTCAACAGCTGAGTCAAGGGAGAGAATTATTTCAGGAGTGGGTGGGTCAGCTTTTGTGGCCTGCATCTTGCGGGAGGTCAGACTAGATGATCATAATGGTCCCTTCTGATCTTAAGTTCTATGATTCTATGACTTAATCTTCCCAAAGTTTGGGGGTGATGAGTGCTGGGGTTTCAGTTCAAGCCCCATCTCTTCTCTCTGCTGAGGTCAACCCTGACTTGGATTAAGCACCTCACTTCAGTGCTATAGAGTGATCCATTCTCTGTTCAGCATGGGCTCTTCCTAATAAAGAGGATTGAGAACTTAACACGTGGAAAGGGCCTTCAAGATCATGCCTTGGGATTTAACTCTACTGGGTGGCCATAGTGTAATGGGCTTGGGGTATGCCAGGGTGTTTGCTGGCTCACAGGTGCCTAGACCTGGTGAAACCATTCTCATCAAATAAGAACTGCCTTATTTTGCCCAGTGTCACTGTAACACAACACTATAGCTGAACGTAAGGGCTTACGTTTTAGCATAGGCCTCATGCTGGCCCTCAGCACAAGGGTGTCAGTGGTTCTCAACTTTATTACACACTGTGGGCCCCATAAAAACTCCATACAAAATTTGCTTCAAGTAGAACAAAACATTTTATTTGTCCCAAAATCATTTGATTTTTCTTTCTTTCTTTAGTTTGTTTGGGGTGTTTTTCACTCTTATCAAATATAGATACTTTTACAAATGAAAAGTCAAAATGTTTCATTTTGAAAATATTTTTTTTCTCTCTGGCCAAAACTTTTTGCTGAATTTGACCTGAATTTGCCAATAGTTTTTGGTCAATCTGAAACTGTGTATTCTTCAGTGAATAAACTATTCATCCAAAAAATATTGCACAGTTCTACTGTAAGTTTTTTCTGATTTCACAGTTTCAGTGACAGACAACTGCTGATCTCTGCTTTATCCAACACTGCTTTCCATTCAGTGATACTCCCCTTCCATTGATGGACAGAATAGTAAAAAACTGCCCTTTCTACTGCTTAGCATAAACACGACCACTGAGAGAGAATGAGTGGGGACATCTCTTCTCCTAACTTTTTGCTGTTCTGTTGATGTCTCTATTAATTAAAATTATTTATTTTATTTGTATACTTCTAGAACCTAAAGGTTCCAACCAATATCAGGGCCCCATTCTGCTGGGCATTGTAGAAACACACAATAAGAGATAGTCCTTGCCCCAGAGAGCTTGCAGTGTAAATAGACAAGACGGACAGAAGAGGAAGTAGAGGCTTAGACAGGTGAAATGACCTGTTGGAAGGCACAGAGCAGGGAATAAAAGCCAAATCACCAGTCTCAGCCCAATGCCCTGTCCACTAGCACAGGGGTGCTCAACCTTTTTTGGTTCAGGACCCTTTGTTAATTTTCATGGCCTGTTGCAACCCAGTAAATCAGAGGTGAGCAAACTGTGGCTTGCGGGCCACATCCAGCCCGCGGGACCGTCCTGCTGGGCCCCTGAGATCCCGGCCAGGGAGGCTAGCCCCCGGCTCCTCCCCTGCTGGTCCCCCCCGCCTGCAGCCATGCTGCCATGCAGGCAGCGCTCTGGGCGCCGGAGTGGTGTGCTCCTGCCGAGCACAGCGGCAGCGTGTCTAGCTCTGGCTGGGTGGCGCGGCAGCCAGACATGCTGCTCTGAGTGAGCGGCATGGTAAGTGGGCTGGAGGGTTGGATAAGGGGCAGGTGTCCCAGGGGGCAGGGAGCAGGGGGCAGTTGGATGGGGCAGAGGTTATGGGGGGTGGTTGGGGATGGGGAGTTGGATAGGTGTGGGGTCCCGGGGCCTGTCAGGGAGTGGGGGTGGATGGGGTTGGGGCATTCAGGGGACTGGGAGCAGGGGGGTTGGATAGGAGGTGGGGTCCTGGGGGACAGTTAGGGGGTGGGGTCCCGGGAGGGAGTGGTTAGGGGACAAGGAGCAGGGTGTGTGTGTGGATGGGTCGGGAGTTCTGAGGGGGGCGGGAAGTGGGAGGAGGTGGGGGCCAGGCTGTTTGGGGAGGCACAGCCTTCCTTACCTGGCCCTCCATACAGTTTTGGAACCCCAGTGTGGACCTCGGGCCAAAAAGTTTGCCCATCCCTGCAGTAAATAGTCTGGAGGTGGAGGCTCTAGGGTGGTTTTGGTCAGATCTTGCCCCCCTGGAGGGGGAGGTTGGGTCCTGCCCAGCACTCATCCTACAGTGGTGGCTGCTGCAACTCCTGTGCTGTGCGGCTGGCTGGGCTTGACTCTGTGTTCTGGGAGTTGCAACCTCCGGGGTTGCAGCGCTGCTCAGGTTTGACCCCATCCCCCTGACTGGACCAAATTTGTGAGATTGGAGTTCTGAGCTGGCTCATGGGGTTGCCACTCACTGAGATTTGGCCTACCTGGACTCCCGTCATGACGGCTGGGCCAAACCTGAGTAGCGCTGGGATCCCAGAGGTTGCAGTGCCTGGAGCATGGGGGCGATCCCAGCCTGCCCCCTGGGACAGGAGCCACAGGACCTGCCATGCGACCTTTTGAAACACTCTGGTAACCCAATTTTGGGTCCCGACACGCAGGTTGAGAAACTCTGCACTAGACCACACTGCTTCCAAACCTCAACCGTTAGACATTCTCAGTCTTGCCGTGTCTCATCCCACTGCGCTATTGAGCCGTAGGCCCGCTTGTGTAACTCCACTGAATTTAAGAACGACTTTCTATTCCCCCTTCGTTCTGCTCATATCCAGCCGTTTGTCTCTTGTCTTAGATTCTCTGTAACTTGACGTCTTTAAACCATGATTTGAGGACTTCAGTAACGCCGCTGAACGTTAGAGGCTCTACTACAGGAGTGGGTGGGTGAGGTTCTGTGGCCTGCAATGTGCAGGAGGGCGCATTAAATTCAGAAGGGACTGTCGGGACTGAGTCGATGAGATTGTTAGCTCTTTGGGGCAAGGATGGTCTTTTAGTTCTGTGTTTCTATAGCATCTAGCACAGCCAGGTCCTGCTCCATGACAGGGGCTCCTAGATGCTATGGGAATGCAAATTATAAATATCAAAGTGGGCCAAATTATTCATGGCAGACCCTGCCCAGCCCTCTTCTGCCACCAAAACTGTGTCTTGTCTTTTAGTTTTCATCCACGTCTCTGCTGAACTCTTAACACTTAGCCACACCTGAGACTTTACTGGCAACGTTGAATGAAAGACACTCCCTTGGTTTAATAGAAATGGAATCTCAGACCGATGAAAACTTTATTTCCTCGCTTGGAAAAAAAGCAAATCCCCAGGGTTTTCCACCACAGTCTGTGCTATATTTAGGACATATCCAATCACTGCAGACTCCAGATTTTGCTGGGGTTATTATAGTGTGTGTGATTCTAGAAGGGCAGTCAACTGGGGCTTTGCGGTTTGGTTTGGCAACCACAAAACAACGACTCTGCATTTTGGGGAATGGTGGGGGCGGGGGAATGGGAGCCAGGAGAGTGGGAGAAATGAAGTTATCCAGCTATTCAGCCTGAGTTACTAACAGCTCTTCCCCCACTGCTATTACCTACCTCAGTCTTTATTTCACCAAGGTCGAAGGCTGCCAGGGTGAAAGAGAGCCATAAAGATTACTCAGAACTTTTCCCTGCTCATGGAAACTAGTCAGGAGCCAGAAAAAGTGCCTTGAATTTCTTAGTAGCGCCTGCAAAGACTCAACCAGAAGAAGATTTTCATGGTCTTGTATTGTGTACCTTGTTAGACAAATGAACACTGGGGAGGAGGGTGTTTGTATGTGTGTGCATGTCCACATGCGCATGTAGGTATATGCCAACAGAAGCTGGTCCACTAAAAGATATTCCTTCACCTCTCTCAGATCATGGGAGGAACACATTTACAACAACGTTGCAGATATATATGCCATAGTGACAATGTATAATGCTTTAGGTTTCACTGGCGTGAGTCTGTGCTGACTGCAGTTCTCGGGAATTAGATTGTGTTATGCAGCTTACCCACTTCCATTGTGAGTCTCGTGACATTTGCTACTTTTCTTAAAGTCCCAGCTACTGGATTCCCATGATCAGATGAGAATCTCAGCTTTCTTTTTTTTAAAGAGTTTTTAGCCCTCATGCTTGTAGAAGAAAACTTGAAAATGTGAACTCTAAAGGCTACGACAGCAGCAGACAAAAACAAAAAATCGAAAGGTTGTTTTTAAATCTCATGATGAGAGGGAGCAATTAGCGTTGGCTATACTGCATTAAAACCATCCCAAATTAGTATATAAATATATTTCTCTCTTCCATTCTCTCTTCCTAGTATCTGAAAGTGGAATTTGGACCATGTAATCCAACATCTGTGCAGTTTCCCTCATACAACCAATGGAATTGTTGCATGCAAATTAGCTGTAGAGTAAGAGTCGTGATTGGTTGAGTTAATTCTGGTCTTACAGTGGTCTAGGACTCCTAGGATGGCACTGGTACATACTTAACTGCACCAAACGGGTAAAATTTGGCAGAATGGCTGAATACTTCAATTGGACGGTGACAGACCGTGAATCCCAGGGATGGTTCAGCCTGGTGCTGTTCTCTTGTAGCCATTTCCATCACTTCACATTGACTCAACAGACATTCTAGGCTTCAGGGTGATGCACACAGAGTGACAACCCTGGAATCTTGTATACAGCTTTAGGCCAACTACTCTTGCATCTTCAAGTGGTGCAGAAGGGCCTATACAGTCCCTTCTCCAGCTGAGGAAGATCCCCCCTAGCACAGTGGTTCCCAAACTGGGGTTCGTGAACCCCTGGGGGTTCGCGAAATGTTACAGGGGGTTCTCAGGAAAAAATTCCCTAATGGCGGACAGAGCTGTCCCTAGGGACCATGGGCAGCACGGGGCCTGCAGGCCAGAGCCCCTGGACTTCCAAGAGCTAAGCAGATCAAAGCAAGCATATTTATTACACTGAGGAGATATAAACTTCAAGACTCCTTATAAGAAATGGAAAGAGAGGTAGATATTTTTTGCTGTTTTTAAAATTAAATAGGCAGCTTGTATAGTTTTTAAAATTATTATGAAGAACCTGTTGAAGCTTTGTTGTAACATGCAGTGTTTACCTGGACTGCTCCAGACCTGAATGCTTGTGTAGGAGGAACGCTTTGAGTTGGCTTCTTAAATGCCTTCATGCTGTTTCAAATCTGATACTCCTTGATGAAACATAGGAGCCTTGTCTTATAACAGGCTTATTCAAAGTGATACAAGCTACAAAAGTCAGATCTTGGAAGAGTGTTGCTGTTTTCATAATGTAATAAAAATACTGTATTGCTAAATAATTAATAATGTGTAATAAGCATGTCAGAAAAACAAATTTTATATTTCCAAGATCACTGCTTTTATAATTTATACTCCGGTAAAGGAGAAAATCCCTGGAAATATTCATTTTTAGGAGGTTCGCGAGACTTGACATTTTAGTGAAAGGGGTTCACAGGTTGTTAAAGTTTGGGAACCACTGCCCTAGCAGAGATACTATCATGAGGCCCCTTCACAAGCCCTGGTGGAAGATGCATGCTAGCATAGGGCAGCATAATGTCAGCGCATGAGGCAAGTGTGCACATCCAGCTATGGAAATTTTCAGCAGCTACAAGCTACACAGCGGCCCATAGGCAGCCTGGGATTGGGATGGGTGTTCAGTCAAGGGTGTGCTGCTTTACACCAGAGACCAAACCAGCCTCTGCAGCAACTCAGAATAGGACAGGCACAGAGGTGGCTCAAAATCCTCTTTCCCCCACTCATCTTGGGATACACCTTCTGATGGCACAACACAGAACATCATGTCTTTGACTTGTTTGACCCAAACATAGTCCTTCTAAACCTTTATTAGTAGAGATGGGCTCATGACAACACCTGGGACTGTCACACCCCCAAATTTTGTGAGGATTCTGAATCTGATCCCGATGTGAATTTTATATTGGACCCTTAGTTGTCCAGTGATCCAAACCCAACACCCCTGAACTTTTGGGGGATTCAGAATTCAGATCCAGGGCTCCCCCTGTTTGTTCCTGTCTAGAATTAATGATCACTGGAATCCGTGCCTTGGAGACAAAGTTCTGTGTCCAAATAGCACTTATCTCAGCCCCTGCATGTCACCTGCTTCCTTTCTGGACCCTTCCCTTTGCATTCTGTGGCTAGCCCAGCACTGATGTAAATGGCTCAAAGGGCCAGCCAGTCTTGGAGTTGGTTTGTTGGGGAACGTCCTTCCTAAATTCAAGCAGTATTTGAGTGTGCTGTGTGCCACGGGTTTACAGATCTTCTGTAGTGAATTTATTCATTATGCACTTTAATTAAGAGCTCAAAAGTGCCGTACTAAATGGAGTTAACGAGGAGGGGGGAACAGAAGGTCTTTCAAGTGGGGAAATGTTTCGCTTTTGATGGAGGACTACTTTACAGTTGTACAAAGCCTGGAAGAGTTTTCTTCTCAGCACCTAAGTACCAATACTATTTTCCTTTTTGTTCTTAGGGCTTTGGTGTCTAACTCCTCATCTCTTACCCCACATATTTCACACGAATCACGATTGAACTTGGCTCCCCATATGGAAAACTGTGACAAAACATTACCTCAGACATAGTTAGACAATTCATAAAAAGAAATAGGCCTACAGCTCTCCCATATAATGTACATAATGTTTCCTCTTTCCTAGGCAACACGGGATCTCTCTTTCTCACACGGACCCTTCTGAAATCCCTTTTCTGCTTGCTAGGAAAGCATCGTGTCTATCAAATATTTGTTTTTTTAAAAAAGTGCTACTTTTTTCTATTTATTTTGCACATGCCAAGGATTTGAGTCAGAATTATGCAGTCAGGCTCCGCTCGCTCTGGTTCTGATTAGACTGAGAGTGCCGGAGCAAGAAGACTGGAACGGCTCCAACTGGATTCCGTGGTGTGTCTCAACTTTCTTTAATAAATGAATAAATATCCCAGACCTGGTGATTTAGTTTGCTACAGTGGACTTTCACCTTAGATTCAAATCTGTAGAGAGCCTAGTATACTGTTGCTGCTATATACATTATAAAGACCTTGTTTAGGTCAGATGTGAGATGAATATCATGGTTCCATCTAGAGCTGGTGGAGTTGTTCATTCTGAATAACGTTCTTTATGAATTTAACTCCCCCTAAATGAATTGTCTGTAATCCAGCCCTGATTTCTGTGCATGTATTAGTTATCTGAAGTCTAAACTGTTGTGTACCACAGACAGAGAACAAGAGACACCAAGATGCCACCAGTGCCTGAGGCTCCTGCAATAACCAGGGAATTGAATAGGTAGATCTGAGTAGTCCCATGGATTTCAGTTGACTATTCCTGGGAATTCTCACGTATGTGAATTAGAAGTTGTTCAGCCCGGACAAATTGTTCAGTCTTCAGGTTCTTTGCCTACTGTTGCTTTGACTATTCATTCTACAGTTATTCATTTTGTATGAGTAGCCTTCTAATTCAGGTGGTCTTGTCTCTGCTCCATGCAGGGGCGGCTCTAGCCATTTTGCCGCCCCAAGCACGGCAGCACGCCGCTGGGGGCGCTCTGCCGGTCACCGGTCCCGCGGCTCCGGTGGACCTCACGCAGGCGTGCCTGTGGAGGGTCCGCTGGTCCCGCGGCTCCGGTGGGCCTCCCGTATGTGCCTGCGGGAGGTCCACCGGAGCCGCCTGCCGCCCTCCCGGCGACCGGCAGAGCACCCCCCGTGGCATGCCACCCCAAGCATGCACTTGGCGTGCTGGGGCCTGGAGCTGCCCCTGGCTCCATGACTAAATGATGGAAGTTTTAAAAGAGGAAAAACAACAACAAAAATGAATAATACACTTTTTGGTCAAGTGTCCTCTCTTTAAAAAGTTGCTTCACTTTTGAAAGATTCTGCTTGTCTGAGCAAAATCCCCTTTACTTAAAATGGGGAATATTGGTAGAACAGGAATATCTCTCAAACCAGTAAAAACCACTGCATGAATTTGTAGACCTATTTGAAGTCCCCCAGCCCAGCCTGAGCTGCAACTTCAAAGCACTGTCTGCACAGCTATTTTCAGAGCACTAGTGTGAACCCCACTAACCAGAGTCTTGTCGACTCAGGCTGGGAGGCTCACTACCCCTGACTATGTAGAGTACCCTGTGAGGTCAGTATTTCCTACTAGATCTGTAATAAATCTTTCCCATCCCTACCAATTTTACCTTAGTGTGTGTGTGTGTTCTCCCTGTGTGCTCGATCAAAACATCTCTGTTACATACTGTCATCCTGACCTTACCTTTTAGGAGGGGTCAGTGTGTTCCTGTTATTCTTGGGGAATGTTTTTGCACCATCCTTGATATTGGGATGTTCTTGTACAACTCTTCTGGAATGTGTTTGCAAAGAGCATATGTCCTAGCTTTTTGTTAAGTCCAGTTTAGTCAGGAGCTGCTGCCATATAATCAGTAAATAGGTCTCCTTTCTCTAAGACGAGTCCCGCTGGTGAAATGTCTTAGGATGTAATTGCATCCCAAAGGGTTCCAGCCCTGGGGTCCACAGGGCACTTTATTTAAAAGCCCCCAAATCTCCCTAAATGTCTGCCCTCACTGTCACTTTGGTTAGGGACAACTCTTGAGTTCTCCCAGTACTTTAGAGGTCTATAAAAAACACAAATTGCATAGCTGGTCATGAACCTTCTGACTGAGGTGGTTTGGCGACTTAATATGCTCTGTGGCAAAGGCAGCTTTTGGAAAATATGACCCAGCTCAAAAATCCCACTGAGGGGAGACTGTATTAAAAAAGCATCCACAAGAGCTTTGGTATATGTGTGGGGTCCTAATGGATATTTAGTTATAACCACAAATGTTATCTCTGTGGAAGTAAAGTTTCCTTAGTAAGAGTTCTGTTGTGAGCCTGGACTAATGCCCATAGACATAGTGGGGACAGAATGTACATGAGGGGGCAATTTATTTGTGGATGAGGAGTTAGCATTTCTTATCAGGAAATAGCTCGCCTTGCTGTATAGCGTCTCTCAGATTTTTCTCCTTAACATTTATCATCATTGGCTTTGTGGCTGTGGTGTGACCACACCCAGAATATCCTGTCCTACTCTGGGCACTTCTTTACCAGAAAGATATTGAAAAGAGTTCAGAGAAGAATAAGAGTGAGCAGGAGAAGAGGAGATGAGATAAATACGCATGGCCATATTTGGTAAGGGGGACATGATAGCAACCTGTAGATATTTGAAGGCTGTAAACAAAAAGGGTAGTGAAAAATATTGGGTGATGCCCAGGGTTATAACTAGTATTAATGAGGTGAAATGAAGGAAAGAAAATGCAGACTATCGGGAAAAGCTTCCTGGCAATGAGATGTAGGAGTCTATTCAACAGTCTCACACAAGCCCCATCACTTGGAACATTTCAACCTAAATTGAACTAAACGCTAGAAAGTGTCCCATAGGGAGCAATTCTGCATTGGCAGAGAGATGGACTAGGAGACCTACTAATATATATATTTAGCACTTGTAGATCTTGCCAAGGAGTTCCTCTCATTATTCCCATCTTACAGCTGGAGTCCCAAGCTCATGCAGTACATCAGTGAGAGAGCCAGAACAGACTCCATGTCTCTTGACTCCTGGTTTAGCACCCTATCCACTGTGTCCCACTGCCTCCCGCAGTATCTACATCTCTGATTTCCGCAAATCTCGGCTCACACTGAAGTCAATGGCTGTTGCAGGTGCTCAGCATCACAAATTTGGTCCTTACTCACCCAGCGTGGACTTTCTTATGAAAACCTTTATGCATTCTAGTCGTCCTTTCGGCCAGATCCTCAGCTGGGGGAAATGATTGATTTCAAGGGAGCTCCACTGACTCATACCAGATGAGGATCTAGCCTATTGTCTTCACTGAAAGTATACCAGTCCACAATTCTTCTCTTTTTAAATCAGTGTCAAAACTTGCATTTGACTGCCATGGCACAGGACAGGACTTCAAGGGTGAAATTCACCCCCGTGCACAGGTCCAGACAAAGTTCTAGGCACCACTTAAATATAGGGCGTAGGTGGGACTTAAGTGGTGTCTAGCAATTGTTCTGGCCATCTGCACAAGGGGGAAGTTTACCCTATGTGAGTGATGGATTTCAGGACTGGCCCTTATATAGATATAGATATAATATAATTTTTTTAGCAGAGTTTCAGTACCCCGATGAGTGGCAAAAGGAAAATCACATCTTTGCAGAAAGAGAACGCGAGGTGTTTCAGGAAAACAGTGGGGCCATTTTTATTCATTTATTGTGCCCGATTCACCATTGAAATCAATGGGGCTACTGAAACTGGCATAACAGTAGAGTAAGACCGTGGTGAATCATAGACTTATAGACTCATAGACTTTAAGGTCAGAAGGGACCATATTTATTAAATGAAGCCTGGATTTTTGGATTAGTTGTGTGCAGGGCTGATGCTTGGAATTCATTCAGGCCAGCAGCCAAGATGTAAAAAGGAGTCTAAAAAGAGAAGCTCCAAAATGGACAATAACAGATAACACGGATGTCAATATTACAGCGCTTTAAGCTGGTGTCCAGAGAGCTCTGATACTTCTGAGGCAGCTGCCATAGTTGGAGATTAAGCTGCTTTCCTTGAGAGAGAGGAAAAAAACGGAATCCCTATTTTGTTTCTCCAGACATGTTTTGTTTAAATGGTATAAGCCTCTCAAAAAGCCGTGTTCTTTGGAGGGCTGCTGCTTGTTTTGAAGCCCCTTGAAGTGGTGCCAAAAAATCTTTAGGGGGTTGAAAAAATGGGGTTTGTTTTGTTAACTCGCTGGGACTATTTAATGATGTCATGGCAGAAGCCCTTTTATCGAGAGGCACAGAAGCTAGTGGGCCTATCAGCAGTCCGTATAAGCGACTGGATAATTTATACTGCATTGAAAGGTAGCCTTGGTGGTCGCAATTAGAAGCGCATGCAACCAAACATAAAAGGCTGAATTCAAAGCTGAATTTTTGATAAAATACTGAGAGTGAGTGTGACAAGAAAATAGAAGGGAATCTGTGGGCAAATCATTCTGTGCTTGTTTGTAAAGTTTTTTATTTTCTTATGAACGTTCATGAACTTTCCATACAGATTTTAACATACGTTATTCATAACCTTCGTATTTTATCTTGAAAAGATCCATTTGTGTTGGGTCAGCCTCTTAGCAACATCTGTCTTTATTTTATTCAAATTTCAAAAATGGTAACCAATCACTATATAATCAACTTGATCCAGATCTAACGCTCTCTTTTTTTTTTTTTTTAACTGACAAGATTTCCCATGCTCTGTTTCTCCAAGACACTAGTGTTGGGGGATCTGTCCTTCTCTGAAACTTGGTTATCACAGATTGGGCTGCTAGTACTAATAGAGTTTCATGTTTCTGAGAGGCTTTCATAACATGAACTATATAGCAAAAATAACAACACATAGGGTGAAATCCTAACCCCATTGAACTCAATGGAATTTTTGCCATAGACTTCAATGGGGCCAGGTGAGCATCACAGTTGGGTACAGAATCCACATCCTTTGACTCCCAATCCTATGGCCTATTTACTGCATCACTCTGATATCTCTTAGCTCAAAAGGCTGATTGATATAATTGGGACTAGAATCTATAGTGTTGTCAGGCACTGGACAAGCTTTTCTTACCGCATTGCGTTAGTACCCTTCGATTCTGATCTACAGCATTTCCTGATTTTCCCAGTCTTGGGCTTTCTACACAGCTCTAGATGCTCCCTGACCAAGAGCAGCATCTGGTCATGTGGTCCTTGCTTTCTCTTGAACACAGACCAGCAGACATTCTGAAATGTTTAACTCACTATGACAACCTATGATGTTTGTATTTCTTGTCACGAATTCTCTGATGGAAAATGCAGTTTCTGAAAAATCAAAATTTCCCAAGGGAAAACTTTTTTTTTCCTGAAAAATGTTGATTCTTCCATCAAGAAAATCAAAATGAAATATTTAATTTCAAAGTGGTTTAATGCAAATCAGAATATTTTTTTGTTTTGTTGAACTGACCCCAAAATGTTTTATTTTGAATCAGTTCAACAAATATTATATTGCATTGCCTTATGGGACTTGCAGCTCTGGCACCTATTCCTTCCTAAAGGCTTGGCTTCCTGGAGAGTTACCTCTCCCATAATGCAGTGTGGATTTCCCTTTGGCAGAGTTGCATGGTGCATCATCAGAGATGTAAGATCTTGGCCCAGAAGGGAAAATAGCTTCAACTTCCAATCATTGGATCATCTTAGACCTTTTTGTTGCTCTTCTTTGGACTCTCTCTAATTTATCTATATATTTCCTAAAGAGTGCCACCCAGAACTGGAAACAGTGCTCCAGCTGAGTCTTCACCAGAGCCAAGTAAAGTTGGACAGTTACCTTCTCCATGTCTTACATGTCCAACGGTCCTGTTAATACACCCCAGAATATTACCCTTTTTTAGCAACTGTCACGTTGATGACTCATGTTCAATTTGTGATCCGTTATTGTAATCTCTTACAGTAAATACGTATGATCTTTCCCAAATGTTCTGCAGGAGTCTCTTCACATCTCTTTTACAGATGCTCAGACTGGCTTTAGAAAGCATCGTCTTTAAAAAAAAAAAAAAAAAAAAAAAAGCCCTCTTGTTCCCAGATTGATCATTCCCAGTGGAGATTTTTTCAAACCAGTGCAGGGATTTTGACACCCAGTTCCCATTACAATGAATGGGATTTGGCTGGGAATAGGACTTTCAAATCCCTGAAGTGCATTTGGAGCTCTTAGCTTGATATTTCCTCCATATGGAGGTTTTAACTTCTGCTGCTGATTCGCAAGCGATCTCTTACAGGATGGCAGATACATCCAGATATTCTCTGGCTTCAGGGTTCATTAGTGGAAAAACACAGGGTTTATTTGACCGGTGCTATTTTTAAACTGTGATGAGTAAGCTGGAGTCTTGTACAGCTCAAGAGAAGGGGTCACTGTCTACCACAAGGCGAACATCACTCAGAGCAAGACGCTACTTTACCAGTCACTTAGCATGTTTGTGCAGGTCTCACTTTGCCCTTCAGTGCCACACAAACCTCTTCTCTCCCAGGGTTTCAGCACCGTACTGGTGAACAGCAGCCCTGCTAGAAGGTCTAGATAAGAGGAAAAGAGTTCTCATGAGCAGAAGCAATACAGCTGCATGAAAAGCTGAGATTCTTTCATGCCACAGCCGTGTGCAGTGGAAAGTTCTAGTGGGCAGAGACATTGCATCAACAGCACATGGGTCTTGGCTTAACACCATGGAGTCTTGGATTTAGGGTGACCAGATGTCCCAATTTTATAGGGACAGTCCTGATTTTTTGGGTCTTTCTTATATAGGCTCCTATTTACCCTCCCCACCCCCATCCCCACCCCAATTTTTCACATTTGCTGTCTAGTCACCCTACTTGGATTAACCATTCCCCAAAATGAAACTCGATTCCTTGGAGCCTTGGCAGGGTTTGTTGTGAGCAATGATCTCAACCTTGAAGATTTCACATGACCAGGAAAACCTGTTACTCATTTCTGTTTCTATTCAGACATTAGCACCACCAACAATCCTGCATCGAAAGGGGACACGACCAAGTATGCTGGGGAGATAATTTGACCTCAAGCTGTGTGTAAATCACAGGAGAGAGTCTCTTCTGAGTTTGAAATATAAAATTCTATTTTGTTTTAAAATTTCATGTTGAGAAAAGTATTGAGTAGAATTATGTACCAATTGTCAGACCTGCTTAGACCACTGGTTCATCTAGTCTAGTCTCTGACAATGGCTAATACCAGGTGCTTAAAAAGAAACCTTGCAGAAGGATAATTGTGGAACAACATGCCTAAGGGGAAATTTCATCTTAACTTCCATTACTCAGAGTCTGTCTGCATTGGAGCTGGAGAGGTGATTTCCAGCTTGGGTAGACATAACTTTTATCAAGCATATTGTGCTAAAAACAGCAGAGAAGCTGCAGCTGCATTGGTGATGGGATGGGCTAGCCACCCAACTACAATCCCATCCGAGAGCCTACGTACGTACTCGGGCAGCTAGGCCATAGCGTTACCTGCCAGTGCACTGCAACACTGCTATTTTTAGGGGGCTAACCCGATCAAAGCTTGCATGTGTCTGTCTATCTGAGCTGGAAACTACACCTCCAGCTGCAGTGTAGACATATTCATAGAGCAGAGGTGGGCAAACTATGGCCCGTGGGACCATCCTGCCCAGCCCCTGACCCCTCCCCTGCTGTCCCCCATCCCCTGCAGCCTCACTTCGCTCGCTCTGCAGCCGGCGCAATGCTCTGGGCTGTGGGGCTGTGAGCTCTGGGGGCAGCGGAGCTGCAGAGCCCAGCCTGATGTGGTCTCTGTGCTGCATGGTGGCGGAGGTGGCACAGCTGTAGCACCACCACCCACCGGTGCTCCAGGCAGCGTGGTAAGGGAGCAGGGAGCCAAGGAGGAGTCGGGGGTTGGATAGAGGACAGGAGACTTTGGGATGGTGATCTGGGGGCGGGGGTGTGGATAGGGGTTGGGGGGGTTGAGGAGAGGAACAGGGGGTATAATGAGGGCAGGGGTCCCGGGGGGCAGTCAGGAAGGAGGGGGGAGTTGGATGGGGTGGCAGGGGACAGGGAGAAGGGATGGTTGGATAGGGCAGGGGTCCTGGGGGGGCCACCAGGAAGGAGAGGAGGGGTTGGAGGAGGCAGCAAGGGTCCTGGGGCAGTCAGGGGACAGGGATCAGGGGTGTATGGATGGGGCAAGGGTCCTGGGGGGCTGTCAGGAAATGGGGGGGTTGATGGGGCAGGAGTCCCAGGGGGGCTGACCCTTGACCCCCCTCCCCTAACCGGTCCTCCATACAATTTACAAAACCTGATGCAGCCCTCAGGCCCAAAAAGTGTGCCCGCCCCTGTCATAGAGGGTGGCATGTGCCCTGGAGCATAAGGATTTATAACTCTTCCACTCCACTTGTACTGTTTAAAATCCTTCTTATTGTAACTCCACATATCCTTGTTATCCACGTAAATGTCCTGTCTTTTTCTTAAATCATACTTAGTGCTTGCTCTCAGTGTGTCTCCTGGTAACAATGCATAATCCGCTCATGGGACTTGTCAGTTTTATACTTGCTGCCTTTCAATTAAATTGAATGTCCCTTTGTTCTGGTATAACAGGGAGGGAGGATAGAAGGGCCCAATTTACCTTCTTCGTCCTGTTCATTATTTTGTCCAACTTCCTCGTGTCCGGTCTTACTGTTTGGCACATTTTGTTTGTGCAGTACTAGGTTCATTCATGGTACCACATAAGTAAATCCGTGGAAGATGTTAGGCTGGTAGCATGTTAGGGCTACAAAGTGAAGAACTCAGAAGTTAAGCTATACCAGAATGACTATTGCTGATGCAACCCTAATTCTTCCCTCTTCTGTGTGTCCATGATATGTATTAATTATATTGTGTAATTATTTACGCTCCGCCATCAGCTCTGGAGGCCCCATTGTCCTAAGCACTGTACATCCATATAGTACCACAGCAAGCTTGTAATGATACAGTGCTAATTATGTTAGCCATATATAATTTTTTTTTCTTCCCACTCTCTGGTTTATAGAGGGCTAGATCCTGTGAAGATCCCAATAGGATTACCCACTTTAATTTATTTACCGTCTCTGCACTGGCTGGTGTACAGTATACAAAGAAGTTGTTCAATATGTCTTATCTTCACCCTTCAGCAAAAGATTCTCTGCCCTTTTTCATGGCTCATTTACACACTGTCCAAAGTGTGCATTGAAGGAGACAAAGGTATTCCTGATAAAGAACTATAGCAGGGCAGTGCCAACAAGGACAATCATCTTCAAAACCTAAGAATGACCATACTGGGTCAGACAAATGGTCTATCCAGCCCTGTATCCTGTCTTCCAACAGTGGCCAATCCCAGGTGCTTCAGAGGGAATGAACAGAGCAGGGCAATCATCAAGTGATCCATCCTGTATCATCCAGTCCCAGCATCTGGTGGTCAGTGGTTTAGGGACATGTAGAGCATGGGGTGGCATCCCTGACCATCTTGGCTAATCGCCAGTAATTCCTGCTCTGCGATGTGGTGTCTTTGCCTATGCTGCTGAAAACTGCATTGACCTTCTTGCATCGCAAATTCCTGCCTAATTTGCTATTCGCCTTTGTCTCTTTCAGCTTTACAGCTTCCCAGTGACTATGTGGGTTTCTGGTTATTTTCACCCAAATGTGTTAGTTTTCTTTCTCATGAGGGAAGAAAGGGAGAGGCCAGCTGTGAGGGTTGAATCTAGATTCAGATCTGAATTCCCCCTGAGTTGAGGGGTATTTTGATCCAAGGTTATGAAAACCTGGGATCACAGCCCTGTGTGACCTTGAGTAAGCCACCTAGCCTCTCTGTGCCTCAGCCCCTATTGGTAAAACGGGGATGATAGTGTACCACCGACAGACCCTGGTCATCAGTGGGCAGGACTGAACCTGGGACCTTAATGCATGAGCCTCTACTGCATGAGCTAAAAGCCATATGCCTGTTCTATGGCTTTAGCTAACAGGTTCATTAATCATTCTCTCTAAGTAGTCTTGATGCCCCTAGATGGGACAGAACACCACACCCAGAAGGTGTGTGGGTTACAGTAGCACCACTCTACCTCCCCAGGCATGTCAGAGATGCCAAGATACCTTTTTAATAGGACCCGCAGAAGTACCTCAGATAGCAGCATTGGTTATTTGGTCTCTTCCCTCCCAAAATGTAAGTAACTCTGTTGCATTGTTTATCTTGCTGCATTATAGAAAGAGAATTACATACGCTGGAGATTAAAGTATGGTGTCCCAGATACCAGGAGAATGCCCAAATTAGTCGTCCATCCTTCCTCGTCCTGTTTCTGCCGCTCATGACTTTCTGTATAGACCCCAAAGCTGCTCGCTGCTTCTTTGCCTGTATATTGTTTTCACACAAGCATCTGCACTCATGTGAACCTCGCTACAAGGTGGGTCTCTCACATTCTCCAGTATGGCACATTTCCCCTTGTGATGAATGTCTGCAGTCCTTGGCTGTACAGGTGCCTTGTAGACTTAATAGCTCCAGCACTAACACAGTCCAGCTGTACATGGGAAACCATAACTACAGGCCTTGAAGCAAAAGTGATTTGCTCCTGTCGGCTGGCAAATGGGAATGGAAAGGCAGTTTGCTTGTGGTTCCAAGTGGTTTTAAGTTGCTTGCTTGTACAAAGATATGTTCAACGAGCTGAGCACTGCATTGGCAGAGGCTTTTGCTACCAGGTAAGAAGCCCATGTCTGGCAGGCTGTGTGCCAGAGAAACCATCTGTGTTTTGTTTGGCAGGAGTAGGAAGCGGAGGAAGCCATTTTGCTCTTCAGCAACTTCTGTTCACCAGCCCATTTTTTTTTTTTAAAAGACAAATTTATCTTGGGTTAAACTCCTTTGAAGTCAGTGGTATTATAACAGGGATGAATTGGGCCAATAAGAATACATAGATTATCTTGATTTAGGCTGTAACATTTCAAAGCACTGGACAAACACAAATTAATCTTCACAGCACCTCATTTACAGCTGGTAAATACTATTTATTATCTCCATTTTGCAGATGGGGAGATTAGCCCTTTGAATTTCAGACTCTGAGCTCAGTTATGCTGGTGTAAATTGGAGCTAACTCTACTATTTTTAGTGGCATTATTCCTAATTTACACCAGAGTAAATGAGGTTTTAATCTGCTCTTTTCCAAGATCACAGATTAATGGGCCAAATTATCAGCTCATGTTAATGGGCGAAACTCCATTTAAGATAAGAGATGCACCTGTTTACATGAGCAGTCAGATCTGGAACTTAGAACTCAGGCTCAGAGCCTGAAAGGTGCCTGAGTGCCATTAAAATCAGTGGCAATTAGAAGCCTCCACACCTTTGAGGGTCTGAGTCTCAGGGACTCCTTTTCCTCTGCTTAGGCCAATATACCACACCCTATGGAGTCTCATATCTGCCAGCTCCAAAAATTAGGTGATCCCCATGACAGTATCTGTTAGGGAGGAAGTTAGTGTGTTAACAAGGGAAAGTGTTAAACATCTGAAACCTACTGGAATTTGCATTAGATTCCTTTTTAGTTGCACCAACTGAGCCTCTATTGAGAATGCTTGACACTTCCCGGTTCTCCAATACTGAGTGGAATACCAATGAAGGCAGAGGTTTTAATGGAGATGTCAGCTATTCAAAGGACAACATTTGACAAGTAATTTACACCGATTATTTTATATGAAGCTTTCCATGCAGATAAATGCCAAGGCACTTTAGGTTAATCTTTTAGAGAGGAGGGGGGAAAGTTGTGATTTGTTCTCGGTTTTAATCAACTGAAGTCCTGCCTGTCACGATAAAGTGAATTCATCAGGAGTGCCTGGAGCAAGAGAAGCTCCTCTCCGATGTGCAGCACACTCACGTGCTCTATCATGCAGCTGGTTAATTTGTGTTGGGCTTCCTTGCCTCTGGCATTGATTAATAGATTCCACTTGTGTTGAGAATTAAGAGTGGAAAGGGGATATGTGGATTTTGTTCAGAAGAAGGTGTTTAATCAAATGAGATCTAAAGTACTCTGCATGCTGTTTGCTGAGACAAAATACAGCAAACAAATAACTAATTGGAAATATTTTGTAATGTTCTTTCTAACCAGAAACCGATTCAGAGCCTCATATCTTTAAGCAATGGATTTCATCATTCAAGAAAAGCCTAAAGAAGCTAACTCTTTTCTGCATGGCTGTATTTAGATCCTTAGAACCTTCAGTTAGCCAGAGCACATAATGGACCCAGTCCTGCCATGCACTGGTGAGGCTTCCTCGCTAAGATCAGTGCCTTCAGCAGCTGCTTCACATCTTGTAGGATCAGAGGGACAGAGAAGAACATATCTGGGGTCTGATCAGTGGAGTGAGGGATGAAGGAACAAAATCATATAATATTTCATACTCGGTTTGTTTTAATTCAACATTGTTTTTGGTTGTTGCCCTCTGACTGCTTTCTTGTCACTGGACATGGTGTCCCATTTCTTGTCGATCTATGGCGTTTTGCCATCCTGCCACCTTTAACCACAGCAGCCTAGGGAGTCTCAAGTGGGGTGGGGTGGGATGGAGGAAAGTGTTTGTTTTTTTTACTTCCGAGACTAGATGGATCAGAATACAATTTTACTATTCTATCTTCAGCTGGTGTAAATGGGCAAAATTTCATTGATTGCAAAAGATGTGGCCTTCAGCCTTGGCTGTGCCAACATAAAGGATTAATGTATCCCTTGCACATATGTAGGGTTTTTATTACTCCTTAGACTGCTCCATATACAAGTTTGACCCTATTAAGTGCCACTTACTCACACGTACTGTTGACTTGACACCCAGCTATTGACTCCAAGCTATTGACTTTCAATTAATATTTCAGCTGGAAATGGAGTATTTCAGGCTTTCGTGCAAAAGCAAATATTTTAGACCAGTCTGGTCAAAACATTGTGTAGGACCACTCCTGTGTTGTCAGGGAGAAGGGCAAACAGGTCTCCAACACTAACTTTCATGATTTTATAAATCTATGAATTTCAGCCCTCTTGGGTGCGGTGGGTATAACTACATTTAGACCAGCTGTTCCTGGCGCAAAATTTTGTTTTATCGTTTTAAAAAAATTAAATGCCTTTTTTCACTCAATTAAACTTTTCATAGAAAAAAAATCCAAAATCTAATTTATAATTAATAGCCAGAAATCACTAATTCAGTTGGTTTTAATTTTTGAAACTGACATTTTTTTCAGTTATTTTCAATTGAAAAAATCGAACAGTCCCACATGATTCCAACAACTTTTCATTCTCTTTGGGTGGTTTTTTTTTTCATTGGATATAAAATACATTTGTCACCCAGCTCTAACACCAGAACTGGACTTAGCTAGCTTGTTCAGACGGAGAAGGCTTTCCTTTTGGCTTTTTCCATCTGTGCCCCGTCTCGTCAGTTGTGCGCTGGTAACCCAGTCCATTAAAGATTCAAATCAAAGATTTTTGAGACCATTTGTCAGGATGTCAATCCCCGTATTCGGCCTCTTGGATTGCTGGAGCTCTGATGGCTGAAATAATTTCTTATGAAAGCAAATAATGGCTATATTTGGTGTCAAAATAGCTGTAATCTTTGTTAAAAAAAAAAGTTAACCTCCTTTTTCCATGTGGACGTAGTGGCCTTTTGCTTCTTTCCCTATAACCTCCTTTAGCCTAGAAGATCCTACTTTACTTAGTGAGGGGGGTTTCTCTGAACTGACTCAGAGGTCATGCTTTCCCTCTTTACTCATGAGAGGGGAGAATTCCTCAATGAATGTCCTACACTTGTATTTGATGCACATTAGCTTCTGTGTCTTGACTATTACCAAGCGGAATTCCAGCTTATGGGAACAGCTTGCATTCCTAGCCTTCATAACCTTATTTAATATTGCGAGTCACTGCCTTTACAATGTGAAAGCAAGAGAATGGTTTTTTTGTTTTTGTTTCGCTAACTGCATTAACTGCTGTATTTTGCATTAAAGAATGGTGTAGCTCTGTGCAAGATTTACCAACTAATTCCATGCCTGATGTTCACTTTCTCGGAGATACGAGGTGGGTGAGGCAATATCTTATATTGCACCAACTTCCGTTGGTGAAAAAGACAAGCTTTTGAGCTACACAGAGCTCTTCCTCAGGTCTGGGATTGACACAGCTACAAAACACTTTATATGCACTTTCTCACTCATTTAGAAAGTAGGTCATGAACCTCATAGAACATCTGGCTAGTCTGGTTTCCAGTAGTGATATACTTGAGAAATATCCTTCATATTGGATGCAACTCTGGAGCTAGGATAGAGTGCCCAAGATCCATAGAAGGCTTGGAGTGATCAGTAACCTGGTTTACCAACTGCCTCAGTACTTCTAGTGAAATGTAATAAAGTCCATGAAGGAGATACACTGGGCAGACATGGGAGCAGAGTGGGAGAGTAAAAGACAGGGGGACAGGTTCTGATCACAGTCACATAGGTATAAATCTTGAGGAACTACACTGGTCTCAGAATGATCCTTTACAACCAGGGCCGCCCAGAGGGGGGCGGGCAAGAGGGGCAATTTGCCCCGGGCCCCACAGGGGCCCCCACGAGAGTTTTTCGGGGCCCCTGGAGCGGGTTCCTTCACTCGCTCCAGGAAGACTCTTGCGGGGCTGGGCCCAGGAGCTTCTTCCACTCCCGGTCTTCGCCAGCGGGGGGTCCTTCCGCTCCGGGGCGGAAGGACCCCCACTGGTGAATTACCGCCAAAGTGGGACCCACCGCCGAAGTTCAGCTCGGTCTTCGGCGGTAATTCGGCGGCGGGGGCCCTTCCATTCCGGGACCCGCCACCGAAGTGCCCCGAAGACCCGCGGCGGGGGCCCCCCGCCGCCGAATTACCGCCGAAGACCGGGCTGCACTTCGGCGGCGGGTCCCGCTTCGGTGGTAATTCGGCGGCGGGGGGAGTCCCGCCGCGGGTCTTCAGGGCACTTCAGCGGCGGGTCCTGGAACGGAAGGGCCCCCCGCTGCTGAAGACCCCAGGCCCCCGGAATCCTCTGGGCGGCCCTGTTTACAACATTATAACTGAGAGCAGAATGATAGACCAGAGCTTTAGGCAGAAAATTGTTACTGCCCTGAACATTGGTTAGTTTATTTAATTTTTGGGGTGTGGACCCAGGGTGTCACTAGGCCACCATGGTCATTGATGGTGGTGAGAGATTTAAGGAGCCTTCTGGACATTTTGAAATACAAAGTCTTCTATGGAAGGTTTCCATTAAAATATTTATTTCCCATTCAAGCTAGAGAAACTCTCCTAACCCTGGGCCTCATAGAATTTCTGAGGCTTTCCAGGACAGCTGCCCATCTGATCACAGCCCCAATATTGGTGTCCCTCCAATTTTTGGGGTAGGTTGTCAGGAATCCACTTTGCACTGGATGCAACTGGGAAAGCAAAGCCGTGTGATGTGTGGGAAGCTGAAAGAACCCCAGTGGTGCCTCAGCAAATAGCATACGATGACTTGGTGCTTACAGACCTCTTTCTGTCCAAAGACCTGTAATCATTTTACAAATATGGGTAACTGCCATTATCATCGAACTCCTAGTTTATGAACTAATTGAAGAAGGAGCAAGTCATAAAATTGAAAAGTTGATAAAATTGAACATCTCAAAATTACAGTAGGTATGGTGCATAAGTAAATTTATTAATCATTCAATGACAGTGTACACAGTGAATGATCATAAAATGTATCCAGTGTGCCTTATTATTCTTTGTTTGAGAGAACTGCATCTCTGTCTGCTGCCTAAACTGTCTTGTCAAACCTGTACAGCCGTTTGAACATTGACTGAAAGATTGAAGTTCCATTCAGTAGCAGAAGAACGGTTCATACAACAAGTTGTTCATAAGATCAATGTTTATAAAATTGGGGTTCTACTGTATGTTCATTTTAAAGACTTGGAAAGAGAGGCACAGAGAGATGAAGGCCAAAATAGTCACAAGTGGCCATTGATTTTAGATGTCTTCACTTTGGGGTGTCCTGTTTTGGACGCCTAGGTGTCTTCAGTTGAATTGGCAAAATTAGTGGCTACTTGTGAAAATGTTGACCAAAATGACTAGCCAAAGTCATTTGATAGTGGCAGGAATACAATCCAGGCCTCATGACTACAGTCCTTTGCTCTAAAAAGCAGACTCTGTTGTTGCTACACAATGCATGCCTTAATATTCTTCAAATAATTTCTGTTTTCTATTTCCTCAAGAAATACGGATCTGCCTCAGATATTGCACTCCCCCAGAGCCTTTATAGACTGATGGAAGGAAGTTTCATCTTTAACAAGGAATCTAATGGTTTTAGTCCTGATGTTTCTCAGCTGTTTCCGTTGTTCTCCTTTCACTCGTCTTCTTTCTCATCTCTCCCTATCTCCTTCCCAACACATATACACCGAATAGAGAGCAATAAAGATAATTTTAATGATAACGCATCCCTTCCTGTCCATTTATGGAACAAAGGATTCATCACAGAGAGTAAGGATGGTTAGACTACTGGATGGGGAGTCAGGAAATCCAGGTTCAGTTCCTGGCTCTACCAGACTTCATGTGTGACATTGGGCAAGTCATTTAATTACTCTGTGCCTCAGTTCCCCATCTGTATAGCGGGGATAATCCTGTCTTCCATGCTTTGTCTGCCTTGTGTATTTAGACAGCCTCTGTTCCATACAGCTTTCCGTCACTTACTATGTGTTTGGACAGAACCTAGCACAATGGGACCCAGATCTTAATTGGGGCCTTTATGTGCTTCTATAATGTTGTATCCTTGGGGGCAGCAATTTTACAAGGAGGACTTGTGGCACCTTAGACTAACAAATTTATTTGAGCATAAGCTTTTGTGGGCTAAAACCCACTTCATCAGATGCATGCAGTGGAAAATATAGTAGGAAAGTGTGTGTGTGTGTGTGTGTGTGTGTATTTACACACACACAAAGAGAATATGAAAAAATGGGTGTTGCCATACACACACTAACGAGAGTGATCAGTTAAGGTGAGCTATTGTCAGCAGGAGGAAAAAAAACGTTTGTAGTGATAATCAGGATGGCCCATTTCCAACAGTTGACAAGAAGGTGTGAGGAACAGTAGAGGGGGGAAATAAACATGGGGCAATAGTTTTACTTTGTGTAATGACCCATCCACTTTTAGGAAGAAGTCACTTGAGAGGCAGAGAGCCGTAAACCTTGAAAAGCAGCCATTTTTATTGCCACACACACAACTAACCAACAACCAGCCAAAACCAGCTGGGCTATCCCTTAATAATCTAACTCAGTTGCCATAATAACAACAAAATTCTATTACTACGACACCCAAATACACAAATATAATTTACTTTTTATGTGGAGAAAACACACTACCTGAATAGGAAATGAGATTTTAAAACAATGATTCTTTTTACACCAAGTATTTGAGATGAAGCCGGCATTTAACAAGTCTTTGATTTCCATTTTTATTGGCAGATAAGGAAAAATCCAGACCCATTTTCTTTTCACTCCCTGGTTTTCTTCACATTCTCTCCACTTATCTTCATGTTCAAGAAACAAGCTTGTCTGTTGTTGCCCCGCTGCATCTGGCATGCGTCAAACATTCACAGCAGGCCATAATACCAGAATAACAATCTCTCTCAGCATTGCTGGGTTACCTCCATCGTCATCACTTCTCCATTATATAACACCTCCGGCTGTTGTCTTCACTTATTTAAAAACAAAAAACCACCAAAAAAACTGCCATTGCTATGACAACAAATAGACTAGAACCCTAATTGTACAGTAATAATAGTTTAGTCTTCTGAGGGTTGTAATATTTTGGTTTAATGTTATTGCTGGCTTTAGTGTGCACGTGGCTGGGTAGTGTTGCTGGCCTGTGATACACAGGAAGTCAGAGTAAATGATCTGCAGGTACCTTTGGGCCTTCAACTATGAACTTATGAACTATGGCCCTGATCCTGCAATGAACTGCATGTCTGAGGGTCCCTATACCTGTGCGGAATACCATTGAAATCAATGGGCAGAGCTGGTTGGGAAATGGATCGATGTTTTCATGAACATTTTATCCATTTTTTGGGTCAAACTTTGAAATCTTAACCAAAAATGGCATCAAAACTTCTAATATTTTCAACCTGGTCCAAAAAAACCAAGAGACACTTTTATGATAATTTTGACTGTTTCAAAACTTCAACATGCTACAAAAAAAAAAGATTTGGGGAAAAAGTCATCAAAATGACAAATTTTGAAGATTTCAACCATGTCTGACTCAGGGGTGCAGGGTTCTGACTCCCAGGAAGGACTTGCAGGATTGGAACATAAGAGGTGTGTGATTCTTTAACTGTTTTTTTTTATTTTATTTTTTTATTATTATTTTTTGGGGGCAATTTTTTTTTTGCCAAAATATTCACAATTTTGCTCCTGTCAATAGTAGATCCACAACATTTTCCTCCAGCACAATGACACAGCCAAATGTGCCAGTCTTATTTCTTTAGCGCAAAAATCAATCTCTAACTGAATACATTTAAAGAAGTAGAGTTTTTACTTTGCTTGGAAACAGGACTGTTTCAAAGTGAACATAAGTCCATTTTTTCTCCAAAATGGGTTGTTTTTTATGCCTCCTCACCCTGCTCCCCCCCCCCCCCCCAAAAAACCCATTACATTTCACAGGTTTGTTATGCAATGGAAATGGCACAAGTCTGCATGCTGAACAGGTTTTGAACTGTGAACATTTCTCACAGCCTTCATGATCGGGGGATTACATTGGAAATGTCTCCTGTTCTGAAGTATCAAGGGTCTCTGAGAGTATATTAAACTCCTATAGCGAGTGTTTTTCTTTGGCTATGCAGGCCCGTTTTCCATTACACCCTAGACGTGACAGGAACAGATTATATGAGGCCTCTAATTACCTTTCCTAAACTTTAGCATGACCTGTAACACTGCCCTGTGGCAATGAACTTTCTCCCCTCGTACACTCAATGGGTTATTGTGCTGCTCTCACTCCAGCTGCTTGTCATTCTAGAGAAGTGCTGACTAGAAGGCAGAGAGTTTGCATTTGATGACTGACACTTATTGCTTCAGACAGAGAAGGGTTTAATTTCTCTCTCCCTGGGGAAAGGTGATGTTTGTGAAAAAACACGGGCCAAGCTCCTGTCTGTCACTGAAAGATGAGCTAATCTTTTCTCTTGACACCATGTGAAGCTGTGAGCAGGGGTACAACGGTCCTCCTCATCTCACCTCCAAAAATCACAGAACAGGCGCGTTGCAAAGATTGTTTTGGCAGCCGTTCTTCTCTCTTTTGCACTAATTTGCTCTGGTTCTTACAGCACGGCTGTTTCACTATAAGTTCTCATGATATGGAGCTAATGGAATTTGTGCTGCAGAACAACATGGGGGGGGGGGGAAATGTCCTTTTAGGCCAGCTCCTTAGCTGGTGTAAATGGAGGGTGTCAATTAATTTAAGTCAGTGTAGTGGCACTGTTAGATGCCAGCTGAGGATCTTGGCCCTACGGTTTTTCTGATGTTTTCCCACTGGACTTACCCTAGTGCTCACAGCTCTGGAGTGGTATAAAATATTGCAGGAAGTTGTTATACAAAGTGAGCAATAAGAGTGTCAATGTTGTTCTAGTCAGTAGAGCGGGGTGGGAGTCAGGACTCCTGGGTTCCATTCCAGAATCTGTTGCATAACCACAGCTATTCAAGACTCATCAGTTTCACATTCTATTGGGATTGCAATTTTTTTAAAGTTATGGTCTGCATAGTATCCTATATTCCTTGAGCTTAAAATGGCTCAGGCAAAATTCTGCATTGTCTAAGTTCACTTGATTTTGCATAAAATCAGAAGTGGGATCCACCCAGCTATGATGGTTGTTCTCATTTGTGGATAGAAGTTAGACAAGGAGTGAGTTGCATTTCTAGTGTATGTGTAGATAAAGGTGGTGGGATACAGAAAGGTGATTTCCAGCACCACTCTATGAAATTGCTTCTTTAAAAAAAGTTATTAGACCTCAAAGAACTACTTTGTCCACCACAGCCAATGTCTGCAGGTGTCTCAGCAAAACAGTATCAAAAGCTTCTGATAGATCTGGGAAAATTTAATATGGACACATTCACTTTGTCCATCTCTAGGGCATTGGCCAAGACACTATGCTACGTATCTCTCTCTTTATTCTGTGCTCAGACATTCTCCATATCAGACTTGGGCTGGAAACCAGAACGGCAGGGAAGCCCAAAGTCAGAGGAAGTAAGAGTTGTGCCACCACAAATGTCAAAACAACTTTTCCCATCAAGGGAAAGTTGAAGACTGGGTCATAGTTGACAAGGTTCTGTCAAATGATGGCTTCTTGGCTAGTCACTGCTTATGTAAACACTAGAGCTGGCTAGAAGTTATTTATTTATTTTTGCCACTGAAAATGTCAACTTTTCACCAAAAAACTGAAAATTGCTGAAAACTAAAAAATGTTCTGCTGAAATTCAGCAAATTTTTGGTTTCCCACTAAAGATTTGGGGTGGGGGGGGTTCCAATGGAAATATGAAAATGATTGAGGAAAGCAGACACCATGTTTTCTTTCAAAAGTTTTGATGGAAAATGTTGGATGCAAAATCTTCGACTACTAACTACTTACCCTTACCATGCCTTGAGGTTTAACTGGTTGTTCGTAAGGCGACGGCTACACTAGAGTTTATAGCATTGGAGCTACAGTCATACAGTTGCGCTGCTGTAAACACTCTATTCTAATGTAACCACCCTAAACTCTCGCCCGTCGGCTTAACTACTTCAGCCCTGCAAGTGAAGTTGCTGTGTTGACGGGAGAAGCTAAGTCCAGACTGGCGCTTAGGTTGGTGTGACTTATGTCACTCGGGGGTGGCTTTTTCACACCCCTGAGCAACATACGTTATATCACAATAAGTGCTAGTGTAGACATAACCTAAAAGACCATGAGACCTTCAGATGAAAGGTGGTGCTATATGCAAATAAATGTCCATTATTGTTATGATTCTAAAACAATGCCCCTGTTAAGTAGCGAAAACATATGGCGGGAATTCTTCCTTCCATGTCTTCATGGAAGACTTAGCTGTATCTTGTTTTGCATGTCCTCAGTTCAGGAGGTATTTCCTCTAAACAAAAACACACTAAAGATGCCTCATGCATTTGAAATGAACCAGGGAATTTTTCCCCTTTCACCAGGAGTGGAGGATGGCCTGTGATAAATTTGTTGCTCTAATAACTTAGACATGAAGACTGTATGGGAATGTGATGCAACAGTGAGAGTAGAGAATGTTTTCTGATGGGAATTTTAGAAACCTACCATAGGTCCCTAGGGGAAAAGAAACAAAAGGAGAATCATAGTCAGTGTGGCTTATTACATGTCATTGTGTTTATGCTCATTAAATGGGAGAAGAGTTAGCTTATGGAATGACTTTCATCCTGGATCAAACTGAAAACTGGGGGCCTGAAACATTACTGGGGCTAGAGTTACAAAAGAGCTCAAATTCCATTAATTAATATAATTTCACCTAGCTCTTGGATAGCATTTTTCATCTGTAGCACTCAAAGCACTTTACCAAGGATGTCAGTATCATTATCCTCATTTTACAGATAGGGAAACTGAGGCATAGAGATGAAGTGATTTGCCCAAGGACAATCAGCAGGCCAGTGATGAGCTGCGAATACAAGTTAAGTGGATCCTTCCACTTCTAGCCAGAGCCACAGAAGAACATAGAAATGGGAAAAAATGAGAGGCAAATGCTAACCTAACTTTTCCAAAAACGATCAGATTCTAGCTTTGGGTGAAGTTTTCTTGTATCCAGAGTGGCTCTCCCATCTCCGAGAACTGTCACCCTCCAGAACTGCAGGAGATTGAGTCTGGGATTGTTATGCCTCTTTCCATTATGTGAACTGTCAAGGTTTAACCCTACTGGACTTGCTTCAATTGCACATGATCCATTTGTCACTGAGTGTTGGTTGCCGCTGCACCATGGGTTCTAGAATGCCTTTTGGTGCAATCTGCTGTCATTGCCCGACGGGAAGGGCCGAATCTGGGGGGAATAAAGTCCTTTTATGCAACACATGGATTATCTCAATTCGAAGACCTAATAACGAAGCGGAGGAAACAGCTTTGGCTATTTTCAGGATATAAATATCTTCTTTCCAGTCATCACGAGTTTAAACTGACATTCATTCCTGTAAAAGTCTCACAGCATCTAGTAAAACTGGAGATGCCTGCTGCTTATTTCCTGCCTTGCTCCAAGTAGGCATGAGAGCAAGTGACTGGATAAAGCCCTGAAGCTTTGCCTGAGACAGCGGCAGAGCACAGAAGCTTGGGGAGATCCTTGGGGCGAGGATCCCATGGTTATATGGGGCTCAGATAGAATGAACACAGGGTAGCAGGCTGCGTTGCAAGGCATAGCCAGTTACTGCTGGCCGACAAAGCCTGGGCCATCTTGGTGAGGAGGAAGAGGAAGGATTCAAGAGTGGAAGGAAAGCAGGAGTCCATCCTGTGGATGGGGCTGACTGGAAAGAAGAGTTTGGCCACAGCCAGGGAGGGAAATGGGGTGCTCATGATAGTGCTCTGCTGCTTCCAGTTTGGGGAGGACACATTTTTATATGGAGATGGAGCTACCTGCATTCAGGTTCCACCTCCAGAACCTTGAGAAAGGGGGATATTTGGCAGAAAGATGCTTCCAAATGGGAGCCGATGGAAGAAGACACTTGGGTAGGAAAACAGAAATAAATGTGCAGAGGCCTTCAGTCTCATACTGAGCAGGGGTGGCTCCAGCTTTTTTGCCACCCCAAGCACGGCAGTCAGGCCGCCTTCGGCGACATGCCTGCGGGAGGTCCCCGGTCCCACGGAGTCGGCGGCTTGCCTGCGGGAGGTCTGCCAGTCCCACAGCTTTGGCGTATCCGCCGCCAAATTGCTGCCGAATCCATGGGACCAGCGGACCTCCCGCAGGCAAGCCACCGAAGGCTGCCTGACTGCCGCCCTTGCAGGGACCGGCAGGGTGCCCCCAGTGGCTTGCCGCCCCAGGCACGCGCTTGGAGCGCTGGTGCCTGGAGTCGCCACTGATACTGAGGCAATGTTTCATTAGGGTACCTGCTTACTGGGTGGGGAGTCATCTGAGAGGAGTGATTGTCATCTCTGCAAAATAAGGGAATGACAAAATACAGGGAGAGGAGAGAAGGGATGAAGAATAATCAGAAACTTCTGTTTCTTTGCTGAGGTCCCCTCAAGACCAGCTTTTCAGGCTGGGGCCGTTGAAGTCAATGGAGCAATACCAGCTGAAGATCTGGCTTTGGGGACATTCTTCCACTGAGGTTACTCTTACATTCATAGGTCCGAAGTGGACTAAAAGTTTGCATGACATGATAAAATATAAACAGCAAGAGAACTGGCGTTGTCCAGCTGTGAGAGCAGGGGGCTGGGAGTCAGGGCTCTTGGGTTGTCTTGCTGAATCTGCTACTAACCAGAGCTGTGCAAAATTCACTAATTTCACATTCTATCGGGATGGTCTTTTGGAAGGAGGTGCTGAAGAATAGAAAAGGGTCCTAGCTGGCTGCTGGCACATACTGGGTGCCCTTTATAGAAAACTGTAGGATTTAATAAGGATGGAAAGAATAGGATCTTACAGAAATTTATTTAAAAAAACTATGGAATTTAAGAGTGAGGTTCTTTCTTTAGCTTTTTTTTTTTTTTTAAAAAAATTATAGAATTCTAGAGCACGGATATAGTTCTTTGTTATATGGTACAGGATGTTTTAAAAAAAAAATAGGAAGGTTCTTATATTCTACTATATCCTGTAGGATTTGTTCCAGATTCATTGATTTGGGGGTCTGAAAACAATGGAAATATACCAGTCTAAAAACTGGTGTTATGAACTGGAGAATCAGGCCTTCAAAGCTTGGTTCAGGTGGGGTTTTATGCCTAAGAAAACCTCCTGTGTCATTTCCCTGCAAAAAGCCTCACCATGACAGAGCCAGCTGCTTGGGGAAAACAAAATAGAGCAGATTCATCCCTGGTGCATCTCCAATGTGTGTCAACAGCAGAAGATGGAGGGGCTGCCCAGGGCATAAGGTTATCCACCCCATTCCCAACCAGTCTGCACTGATAAATGGAATGCAAACAATCTGCACTCCTTAGAGAATATGTTATCTTGCCTTGAAATGTGGGATTTAAATTCATCTCCCCCAGCCCTGACAAAAGACCTTAATTTAACCCGACGGCATGCATGTCTATTGCCAAGGTCTAAGGGGAAATCTATGCTTGGGTTGTTTCTTATTCTCCTCCAACCCACAGACCTCTGCAATTCTCCCCTTCCCCCCATGCCTGGTACTGCCAGTCCCAGGAAGAATAGAAATCTAGCGACCGCTATAAAGAACGTACTGTGTAAAGCCCCCTCTGCCAATGCCTGATTGCAGACTGCCAGAGAAGGGCAGACCCTAACTGATGCTGTCTCCTCTTGAGTGGGGCTTTTCTTTTCTTTGTATATTTTAACATTTTCTTCTGTTGACCACCCCTAAAAATGCAGGTCTGTGTGTGTCCAACCCCCATTCATGCCTCTTCCTCTGGGGAATATATTTCCTCCATCTCCCCACTACCCCAGCTCCTGTCTGACATTCTATACCCGGTCTTTGCCCGCTGAACATTTTGGGAAAAGAAAGAGAGAGAGAGAAAGAGCGAGTGTGTGTTTGTGTGTGTGTGTGCCATTTTCCTCCTCCTCCAAGTGAGAGCTCAGTGAGAAGATGTATATTCCAGCTGTTTGAATTAGGTGTATGAGACCGTTTTCAACCAACCCAGAAGCTATTAAATCACTCCGTGAATCATTTGGGTTCTTGTCGAAAACTGATTTTGTATTGAAGAAAGAATGAAAGAAAGGAAGGGAGCTGAAGAGAGTCAGACAAATCGAGCAAACCCTCCCTCCAGTATGATTTATCCTTTGTCTACACTGGCAGGTGAAAGACAAAACTTTTGTCATTCAGAGGTGTTACACACACACAAGTTTTGTCGACCATAAGTGCCGGAGTGAACGGCACTTTGGCGGGGAGTGCTCTCCTGCCGACAAAGCTACCGCCTCTTGTTGGGGGTGGAATTTTTTGTCGGTGGCAGAGCTCTCTCCTAACAACAAACAGTGGCTACACTGTGGCCTTTAGCGCCATGGCCGTAGCAGCACAGCCATGTTGCTAAAAGTTGCGTAGTGTAGACATAGCCTAAGGGTCAGAGCAGCACATTTGCTGAGCATTGCAGAGGTTACAGATTCCTTGCAAGGTCATTGGAACAGACTTGGGACTGTGTGTAAGGGTAGAGTATAGTGGGGGTGGGGGGGGGGAGGTAAGGGGACATCAGGCACTAGAAGGAGACAGGTTGTCATTTCCCCTTCTTACCCCAGAATAGCACTGGTTTTAGTTCGGGGATCTTCCTCTTTTCTGTACCCAGCTCCTATTTCATCAAAAGGAAACACCCCCCACCCTCCTTTCCCTGTGTAAAATCCCCTTCGACCATTTTTGTTCCTGTTTTAACACACTTCTCACATGCAGCCTGAGCACATTCAATGGGAGTTGGATCGGACCTGTACTAAGATCAGTGCTCTCAATGTGATGGAGAGGAATTATCCTGGTGGTGAGAGAAGACATTTCAAAGGGGCAGGAGGGGCCAGGAGAGTCTTAAACTGGGCTGTCTGGGTGCAAAGTACAAACAAAGCAATGTGTTTGTGTCTGTGTATGCATTACTGCAAGTAAAATTCACTATATTTGCTAGCCAGCACTCTCCTGATCATTAAGGGTTTGTGAATGACAACTCCCATAATGTCCTACTGAAAGATCTCCTCCTTTTGAGGAAGAAGTTGTCACATTCAGCATGACAGAGTGGTCAGAGGAAAGGAGCGAGAGTCAGGACTCCTGTCTTTCATTCCCAGATCAGAGTGTTTGAACTTCAGATCTGAATATAATAGCGTGTGCCTGTCTCTGATCCCAGCACTCAAGTATGTATCCTGTCTGAACCCAACCCAAACAGCAAAAAAAAAAAACTTCCAAAGGATGGCAATCTGGAACAAGATTCTGGGCATCTGGCCTGCTAACGTCGTTCAGCTCTCCCTAGCACAGCATAACATAACTGTGGCTGTGCACACATAGCTGAAAATGTGGCACAATATGGAATTACAGAGCTGTTGAGACAGACACAAACAAACAGGTTTCCACACCGCTTGAGTACCGGCTTTCTCTCTACATTTACCAGGGTTACACCCTCTATACAGCACAGAGATGTCTAGTGGTGAATAAGATGCTGCAATTAAAATATCATTAAATAATCTGGCTATTCAGAGCCTCTTGGGGAGTTAGGCTCCGATCCTCAAAGATATTTTGAAATCACTGGAAGTTAGGAGCCAAAATACCTTTCAGGATCTGATTCTTAGAATCTGTCCTGAGCAGGACCATACTTGGAGCTGCTGACTTTCTGACCGAACAAAACCAAACAGCCTTGCCCCACCCCTTCTCCAAGGCCCCACTCCGCTCACTCCATTCCCCCTTCCTCCCTCGCTCGCTTTCCCCCATTTTCACAGGGCTGGGGAGGGTCCCTTTTCAATTGTGTTCGGTTGAAAACTGGACACCTGGCAACCCTACGAGCGGTTAGACCTCGAGCTGCTACAGACAGTTTTAGCGGGAAGAACTTTCCTCTTGGTGTTTGTCAGACTGCATTTTCCAAACTTGCTGATTCAACATTCAAGAACAGAACTGACTTTCTGTTTTGGCTATCCCAGTGCAGAGGGAAAGCCCCTCCTTCCCTGTCCCCATGGTGATCAAAATGTTTGTACAAAGCAGATTTCCACCAGGCTCGTTGTGAAATCAACCATAAGAGCATGTTTCCCATATGATCCAATTGCTTTCTACGACCAGCCTCCAACCAGGATGGAAATGCAATCTGAACAGGCTGGAAATTAACAAGTTACGAAGGACATGATTGAAACAACCTGCTTGGAGCCAGCTCTGAGACACTGAAATGTCAGCTTCCATGTTTTCTCTGAATCAGGCTTGTGCCTATCGAAAAAGAAATCGCTGAAGAATTAGGGCAGTAATTTTAATTCCCAGAAAATCCTAAAGAAAACAAGGGTATTAAAAACAATCGTCCTACAATGTGTCTCCCATGTGTCTGCCTTACAGCAGTTTCTTGTGGCCACCATCTCAGGATCGACACACAATGGCTAAATGCTCAGTTCATCCTTTGATGATCCTGTCCGCCCCCAAACTCAGCCCAGGCTGAGCCAAACTAAAGTACAGAGCCATTTTTAAAAACTCCAGCTGTATGGTTATGCCAACCGTGCCTGACTCCGCCGTCTCAAAAAGCCAGAAGTCCTTGAACCACACCCTTGAGCAGAGCACTTGCTCTCTGGCATGTGGGGCTGACGCAATGCTATCTACTTACAACACAACTCGTGGAAATAGTGTGCCAACCACAGGGGAGTTAGAATGTTCCTCAATTAGGTTAATGAAAGCGTTGTGAGAAGGGGTAGTTCCTGACTGTGAATTCTACTGCACTGGCTTTGGTAGATAATGGTTTAGGTCTTGTCTACACACAAACTTGCACCAGTTTAGTTAAACTGGTTTTGTTCAACTGCTCTAGTTAAATTCCCATGTGGCTAGGAAGGATGAGGGGCTGATCTGTAATAATACTGTATGTGACGGGGTTGTTTAGATTCCTGCTGTGGCTGCACTGGATTATTTGAAATGTTTAGTGAATGCGTGTGTTGGTTTAGTTTAATAGCAGGGCTGTTAAGAAACTAGCAGGAGGGCAACACAACGACTCTAGATTTCTAGACAACCAGCCTCCTAATAACCACCGAGAGAGGGACTAAAAGACCATGCCTGAGCCTGAGCTATTAGCTGGGGAAATGCTACTTCCAGGCTCCAGCCAAAGTGACAAGACTTGTTTTGCTGAGGCTGCGATCCCAAAGATCAAAAGGACACTAACAGTTAATAAGCTGCTCTCTAGAGAGACGGGGAGGCAGCTGTCAGGTGGTGGTTCATGGAGAACATCCTGACACAAAGGCAAACTGGGTTGGAGGATCTGGAGAAGCAAAACCGGCCCGGGCCGCCCGTCCCACATCCACAGGGCGATAGGGCTTAGAGTAGAACAGACATGCACATAGGCCTGTTGTAGTGCTGCATTCTGTCTCTTATGCTCAGTTCCTGCTGTTAAGATTAAACGATACTTTGGTTTGAGAAAGCTGCCTGGTCACCTGTATTACCCACCAGTCACAAACTCCTGGAGGGAAGACTGGCGGTGGCTGCCCAGTCCAGGCAGGCCTGCTGAATAGTCGCAGTTGATACACAGAGGGCTGAAGCCCAGGGCCCAGTCTCAGAGTAGGAGAATCGCAGGATTTCAGGAGACGGGAAAGCCTGACTCCTGAGGAGGTGCATTCAGAGACCAGACAGAGGAGAGAGAGGCAGCTAGAACTATAACCGTGACAGTGGCTTTTCAGCCATGGTCTGTGCTGGAGGGGTGTGGTAGCCAGAATCCCTCCTGGAGGACTCAGTTCTACCTGCTGTGTTCCGGCAGGCTGGGAAGGGAAGGCACGGAGGTTGCTCCCGAAATGATATTCTTAAGGTAGCAACACAGTGAGCTGCAGCCCAGCCACCAACTCAGCCTTTCCTTTAATGATTAAAATATATAGGAGGAATTAAAAATAGAAGAAGAAAAGCCCGTGCTGTGGAGTACATGAGCCAGAGAGCTAGGGCTCTGAGCTTGCTCCTAGTGAAGTTGAAAGCTCCCATTGACTTCAGTGGCACTAGATTAAGCCGTACAATTGGAAGAGTGGAGAGGCAGAGGCAAAGCAAGGGGGCATCAGTTTCCATTCCAAGAATAGCAGTGCACAAGAAGTTAGTTCCTTCTCCAGGTGGGTGGAGACGAGAGCCTTTGTCTTAGTCGCGGTCCAGACTGGGGGGATGGGGAGCTGTGGATGCATTTCCCTGTCATACCTGATTCATTAGCCCACTGGGCCCTTACCTTTAATTCCATCCCTTTCCTTGATCCTCACCCACCTTAATTATCTAGGTACTTATCTGGTCCTCATCATCATAGTATCTGAGCCTCACATACACATTCATGAATGAATGAACACTACTCCCTATAAACCTGGGAAGCATTATTATACCCATTTCACAGATAGGAAACTGAGCACTGGGAGATCAAGTTGTCCAAGGTCACGCAGGGAGTCCATACTACCTCTGGGAACTAATCCAGATCTGCTTAACCTCAGTCTAGCACCTTGGCCACAAGATCATTCTTCCTTCCACCCATTAGCTTCTCAGAAAAATGAAGTGGGTTTTAGCCCACGAAAGCTTATGCCCAAATAAATTTGTTAGTCTCTAAGATGTCACAAGGACTCCTCACTGTTTTTGCTGATACAGACTAACACAGCTACCACTCTGAATCCTAGCTTCTTAGAGCTGATAAGGGAAGCACGGGGATCTCAGTGTATATCTATACAACCTGCCGGATTGGCGGGCAGCGATTGATCCATTGGGGGTCGATTTATCACGTCTAGTGTAGATGCGATAAATCAACCCCCCCGAGCACTGTCCCGTCAACTCCTGTACTCGGCCGCTGCGAGAGGCGCAGGCGGAGTTGACGGGGAAGCGGCAGCAGTCAACTCACTGCAGTGAAGACACCGCGGAGAGTAGGTCTAAATACGTTGACTTCAGCTATCTTGTTCACGTAGCTGAAGTTGTGTAACTTAGATCGATCCCCCCTGCAGTGTAGACCAGGCCTCAGTGATTACTTTCTAATTACTATGGTTGCTTCATGGCATGAAACATGCTCCTGCTTAACCTCAAACACAATGGAAAACCAATCTTGAGAATCCTATTGTTTTTTTAAACAAAAGAAAAGCCATGGGGGCAGTTAAAGCACTCATTAAATTTAATGGGAGAGGGGTCAGCTCATTTCCTGTGAGAATACCAACATTCTGCCTTTTTTTTTCTTGAGTCACATAAATGTCAAAATCTCCACCTTTGAGCCCCAAGTTTTCCCAGAACCCTGTGGATGTGGAGGCACAATCTGAAACCAATCACCAGCAATGTGAGCCGTGCCCAGGGTGGGGAAACCAAGGTTCGCAAGGAGCCAGCAGTGAAGCTGAATACTGCTCGGCCTTCTCGAACGGTCTCTGGCTGGAAGCTTGGTTTGCTCCCTTTCTCCTGATTTCTCCATTGCAACGGCTTCCTCCAGCCTCATTCAGAAAGGAGCTCTCTGGCTTCTTGTATTGCCTTTGTGTAGGTGCTTGGCAGCAGTGGGCATAGCTTTGGTTTGCTAATGGGTTCAATGACCCCCCACACACTCCACACTCCAGCCTGGCAGAGAGATGTCAGAGCTGATAAATGAAGGATTCAAGCTTAGGGCCAGAGTGCAGTGGGTTTTGTGTTCTCAGCTCTGGGGATCCATAGGCAAGGCAGTCTCATGTCTAGGAGTGACCTGGGACTACAGCTGAGTGTAATCTGACTATTATTATTGATTATGACTATAGCACCGAGGATGCCTATTTATGGACCAGGATCCCTGTGTGCTAGGTGCTGTACAAACCCAAATCAGAAAGATTGTCCCTGTCCCCAGAGGGCTTCCAATGTAAGTCAGGAGGGTGCCTATGTTGGTTTTGTTTTCAAAGGCCTGTCTGTGCCCACCTTCTTTATTCAGAGGTGGATGCTGTGTGGTGAAGGACCAGGACTCTCACACCTGAACTTTCTTCATCACTCCCATAATGCACTGAAAACGGACACTGTGGAAATAGCGTCAAAGCTCCTGGGTTTAATGTCTCTTCATGACTTTTCTTTGTGTCCTTGGCCATGGGCTGGGGCACTTGGCAAAGCAAAATGAGAGGGGCTTTTACTGCCACTGCTTGCGCCATATACATTGTGGCCCCAACTGAAAGCCCATTAAGATGGGTGCAAATCCTTTCATAGACTTCACTGGGCTTTGAGCCAGGCTCTTTGGGGTTAAAGAGAAAATGAGAGAAGAGAGAGGAGGAAGAAGGATCCACAGCTGCCAGCAAATGTGACCTGCTGGGGATCCTTCATCGGTTCTCCTCTGTGCCCAATCTGCAGAGGGTCTGAGTCAGTCCCAGCCCTGGCCTCGGATCTTTAGCTGGAGCAGTTCATGCTTTCAGTTCTGGAGGTCCCTGGTGTTTCGGCCAAGATGGTGGCTGTGATGCACAGTGGCGGATTAGCCAATGGGCCCAGGAGGCCCGTGCTCAGGGGCATAGGCGCCGACTTCTGCTGGTGCTGCTGGGTGCTCGACCCCCCCGCACTGCCCCAGGCCCGGCCTGGCCACGCCCCTGGCCTGTCCCCATTCCAACCCCTTCCCCAAATCCCCGTCCCGTCCTCCTCCCCTGAGCACGCCGTGTTCCCGCTCCCTCCCAGAGCTTGTTATGCCGCGAAACGGCTGTTTTGCGGCAGCAAGTGCTGGGAGGTAGGCGGAGAAGCGGGAATGCGGTGCGCTCAGGGGAGAGACGGAGGCGAAGGTGAGGCGGAGCAGAGGGTGAGCTTGGCAGAGCACCCACTAATTTTTCCCAAATTATGTCCAGGGGTCCCAGCCAATTGGGGGGCCCTGGAAAAATGAGCACCCCGTCCCCAGCAGACAAGCAGCAGGGTGGGGCAGGGCAGTAGAAGTCTCTGCACTCTGAACCCTCTCCTCAGCAGCAGCGCTGAGCACGTGTGGCAAGCTCCATGCCCTGACCCCACTCTGCTCCCTGGCAGCAGTGCCAGGTGGGGGAAGCCCCCCATGCCCTGACACCGCTCCCCAGCAGAAGTGCTAGGCAGGGGGGGTGGGAGAAGCCCCAGTGCCCTGGCAGGGAGGTGGTGAGGACAGAGCTTCTCTGGTTTTAGGACTGCAGTGGGGGAGCAGAAAGGAGTAAATGGGGGGCCACAGTGTGGAGGTGGAATGGGGGGACCCTGGGTGGAACCGAGGTGGGGCCAAGAGGTGAAGGGACTGAATGGTGTAGGGCCATGGGTGGGGCCACAGGGGGAAGGTGTGGGGAGGCCCCCCCACTTGCTCTGGCCCAGTGCTCCACGAAACCTTAATCTGCCTCTGGTGACGCAGCGGAGTTGGCTGAACACAGAACCGACCCCCGATTATCCTGAAGAGGCAGAGATCCAAATGTGTCTGAATAACAAACGTCAGGACATGTATCTGTACAGGATCAAGGTATGGTCCCTGCTGCTCTGCAGCCTGTTCCTCTCACTGAGATGCTGTAGTTGAGAGGGAGTGACACCAGGATGGACAGTTTGATGAGAACTAAATTGCCTAATGTTTGAGACTAGTGTACAGCTGGGGATAAGAACAATTAACCTTGGTCCCAGTTGGTGAGACTCCTAAATGAAGGGTTTGTGTGTTTAATCCATGTGTGTGTTGTGGGAGGGAGGTTGGTTGGTTGGGTTTCTTTTTCCCTCAGAAACAATTTGTTTCTAACCTCAAAACTGCTTGGCACAAGGAAAGACTTTTCAAAGGACTCTGCAAATAGCAAATCCACATAAGCAGGATATTTTACAAAGAAAACCGAACGCCCCAAAGATCCACTTAGAAAATAAACAGCTGCCAGTGTCTTGACATCCACACCTGTAGAAGGGGAATGGGAACCCAGTCACCTCTAGAAAAGTTTAGAGGTATTAGTCTCCAGAGCAGAAAACAGAGGAAATATGAAAGCAAACTCTTGAACAATACTTTGTTAGAACATTCGTCTTTGTTAACATAAATAAACAATAAACCACACAGTTATTTCCAAGTAACCCTGGATTATGCGATCCCACCATGACAGCCGCAGCGGGACAATAACTCCCTTTATGAAATTATAAATAAAACCCACTGCAAATAGTAGGAGTAGAGCCACCAGTAATGAAAAAGCAGCATATAATTAAGGAGAGACTATGGTCAGTTGGTTAGAGCAGGGAGACTGGGAGCCAGGGCTCCTGGTACCAATCTCTGACTCTGCTACTGAGCCACTCTGTGGCCTTGGCCAAACTACTTAACCTCTCCATGCCTTGGTTCCCCCAAACTGGGATAAATGACACTGACCTACTTCACAAAGGGGAGGGTTGTCCGTCAATCTTCTTAGATGGGGCTCATTATCATCTGAGTGCTTCCCAACTGTTAATGGGTGTTAGCCCCACAATGCCCCTGAATAGAAGGGAGGTATAATTCCCATTTTAAAAATGTGCAACTGAAGCAGAGGATCAGTTAAGTTACTTGCCCAATGTCACACTAGTAGGAAGAAGAAGGAACAAATAAAGCCAGAGGAATAAGATGTACACCAGAAACAAGGGAGGCTGTGAGAACGTTTCTATTAAGGGCACGCTCTTTCGTCTGTTATATGTTTCTTAGGGTACCACAGTGACAGGCAATTTAGAACAAAGAAACAAAAAACACAACAATGGAATGTACAATAGGTAGAATCATAGAATATTCAGGTTGGAAGAGACCTCAGGAGGTCATGTAGTCCAACCCCCTGCTCAAAGCAGGACCAACACCAACTAAATCTGTAGACAGATGCTCTACATGAAAACAAATACATTTCTATTTTAATCTATGAACCATGGTGATTGTAGTAATAATAATATAATAAAGGATTTTGCCACATTATTGTTTTTTTAAAATAACTTTTTTCTGTTCTTTGCTTTCCACTGATTGCCTCCTGAAAGTTTGGTAGTGGGGGAACTCAATTCACCTAACTGATTTCCTCGCTTTCTATTTAGCAGATATTATTGGGGGGTTGTGGTTAGGCATTGAGGGAACTGAAAAAAATATGACTGTTTTTGTATTACAATAGCTTCTGCTTTCCGTATGTAGCAGTGGCAGAGAAAGAGAGACAGAAAAATCTTTCAGCTGAGGCCAACATTGCTCTAGGAAGGGAGTTTTTGTTAGTGTAGCAGATCCGCAGAGACAGCAAAGCGAGAAAACTAATATTGCTTTTTGTAGTACTCGGTGAACTTGGGAAAGCTGTTTTCTGTTTTTGTTTCTCCTTTATAAAGAGGTTTTTAGAATTAGTATTGTCCTGTCTCCTCGGCCCCCCTCAGATTATAACAAGTTTACGAGAGGGTGTAAAATTGATGGGGTGAGGTGGAATACATTGCACATTGTGAGTCTGAGTTGCTGTCTCTTACCCACGAAAGGTCATATTTCATTCTCCTGTTACATGGTGAAACTACGCTGAGAGGTAAATGGGAGTTATGCCCATGAAAAGGAGGGAAGAATTTGGAAAGAGATGCAGCAGGAAAAGCAGCTAATGGGAGGTTATAAAAAGGCATAAGGTAAAGCACCTCCTCCACTTTGTTACACCTCTTTGCACCTTCTTTGATCCCTTTTTCATATAAATTACATCGGTATAGACTTACTCAGGATTTCGCCATTGACTTCATGCCATCTCTGTGCCTGGTGGAGAGTCACACTACCTTGGTACTATTGATGGTGGACAAGAGTTAATGTGGCCCTTAGACTCTCTAATGTTCCCTTACTGATGTGTAACACACATTGCCTCCCATACAATTTCTGCATTTGCCTCACATTCCCCAGAAGGCTCCCTCTTCCAGAAGAGATTATTTAGCAAATCCCTGTGTCCCCCACCGCCACGGATGGGAGAGAGACTCTTCTGCCAGTCTTCACCTCAGTTTCATTTCCCCCTGTGGCAATAGCTTGTCCATTAGATGGTAACTGTCTAGGAACAGCAGCTGTCCAGCCAACACGTTGGGATTGCACAGGGTTGTGTGCAGGCTTTCACAGTAGGTTAAAAAGAAAAAAACCCAAGAACTCTGCAATTATAGTTTCTAACCAAATAAGCACTTTGGAGACCTTCTGGGATGTCTCACAGCGGGGTGGCTGACTCTGTTCATTTTTCCTCTAGATAAATAATGTCTCTGGTCCCTCTCTTCCACTTCCCACTCTCTGCTGCATCCATCCTTTACACCGGAGAGAGAGACACTTTCCTTTCATGGATGGCTTGCCATGACCTACATGGTCAAGAGTGAAACCCATGGCTGTGTGTGTGAAGCACAGCCACATTACGCAGTGTACCACAGCGAGTTCACTGACACGGGTAGGTCTCCAAACACATACCCAGTCCAGTCTTGGCAACCAGACCGAGATCTGAAGCATTTAAAATGACAGAGGTAAGGAACAAAACAAAACTCAACTTTATCCAATCGTACAGATGGGGAACTGAGGCACAGAGAAGCTCAGTGACTTGGCCGGGATGATACAGGAAGTCTGTGGCATAGCAGAGACTAAGCACTGGGCCATCCTTCCTCTCTGCCCAGCTCCCTTCCTGATCCCATTTCGTCCTACAGCCCAGCTTAGACTGGCTTTGGTGATGGAATCAATTTGCATGGAGGAATAGACAAAGTGGTATGTAGCTTCATGATTAACAGGGAAACCTATAGTCCACAGAAAATTAGCTTGTAATAGTCACATCATTACTTATACACTAGTTTTTCTGTTTAGATTCCTTCACTGTTAGCTAGAATGTATCATTAATAACACCCAGCTTTTTCATCAGTAGATCTCAAAGCATTTCACAAAGGAGGGCCCTATCAGTGTCCCCATTTTACAGATGGGAAAACTGAGGCACAGAGTGGGGAAGGTGACTTATTCAAGGTCACCCAGCAGAGCCAGGACTATAACCCATTCCTCCTGATTCACAGGCCAATGCTCAGTATACCAGGCCAAACTGTCTCCTTCAGTTCTTATAGAGTTCTGTGATTGTATTCGTTAGTTCCTTCAAGTACTTTTGCTCACATTTTGAAGAAAGATGCACCACAAGCTGCTTTGCCTGATGCTGCACCGAGAAAGAGCTTTTTTTCTTTGAATGTTTACATTCGTTTTCCTGTATCGAAATGCTCACATTATAAGAACATTGTTGGCAAGTTATTTGCTTATGGCATTTGCCTGCTATTGCTTTCAAAAACATACATTAAGTCAAGAAGTAAACATTTGTAACAAGATTAATACCCCTCATTTGTGAGGAGCCTTCTTGACTCTGGATGATTTGATGAGTTTATATTATGTACGATATTGGGCTTATGGTTTCCTGAATACTCTCCAAGAACATCAGGGCTCACGGTACATCTATCAGTGTACGCTAAGGGTGGAGTTTTCCAACGTGCACAGCACTGTGATAACTAGAACTGGTTCCGCATTTTCCAGTGCTTAAATTGAATTGGAAAATGCTGATTTGCTTAAATTGAATCATTTCATATCGGTTTTGTCATAAATTTTTGCAAGAAATTATTGATACATATTGGTTGGACTTCTCTGTTATATTTAATATCATTGTGATGGGGTTCTGGGCTGCAGTCCAGACCAGTAAAGGGCTGTTACCACTTGCCCTGAAACCCTGGATGCCTTGCAATGCTTTTCAGCTAGAGCTCCCTGTCTAGGATGCTCCCAGTCAGCCTACACGTCACACCCTGGGACTTGGTCTACATTGCAGAGTTAGGTCGACGTAAGGCAGTTTTATGTCGATCTAACTATGTCAGTGTCTACACTGCAGCCTTGCTCCCGCCAATGTCAGTGCCATGCTGCACCAACATAATAACCCCACCTTGACGAGAGGCGTAGGCCTTATGTCGGTGTAGCCAGTGCAACGCAGTGTCCCTGTAGACACTGTTGTTGGCTAAAATCCTTGTCAATTTCAGGGCTCCCTCCTGGAACTGTGAAATTGACAATAAAGGCGGATGGGTTCCCTGCTGTGAACTCTGCACCTGGCGCGCTGCTTGGACTGTCACCCTTGGGTGGGTGGAGGGCTCCAGGTAGAGCCTGGCTGTCCCCCAAGCTCCTGGCTACCCACTCCCCGCACACTGCTGCTGAAGCTCCCTTCTCCCCGCTGGGACCCCTGCTGCCCCACAGGCTCCTGGCTCCCAGTCAGGCTGCTGTCCCCACTCCCTGGTAGGAATCCCGCTTCTTCCCAGCTCCCCATTCCCAGCCAGGCTGCTGCCTGGGCTCCACGCTCTGAGCCCAGCTGCCAGGTGCTGACAGCCTGGGCTCCCAGCTCCCCACAGAGCACCCAGAGCTGTCCGAGTGGAGACAATAGTGGCATGACAAGAATGTCGATTTCACTGCTGGTGGGCTCTGTGCTGTGAAACTGAGCCTGGGTGAGGCTCACAGCTGGGCCTGTCACCCCCAGGGTGAATGGGGAGGGGGCTCCAGCTGTGAGCCCTGAGTGGCTGTCAGTGCCCCACAATACCCACTTCAGTCAGTCCAGGCGGTCCTGGTGAGGACACGGTCCACTGGCAGAAGGAGGTTAATGTGGACACCAGCAGCCACTTGAATGACTGTGGTGGCTGTAAGTCAACCTAATTTTGTAGTGTAGACAAGCCCTGAGTGTCTGTACACTAGGGAGCCCTGGTTCAGTAGCATGGAGCCCAGCAGCCTGGCTACAGCTCCACTCTCACTTCAACATGCAGACTGACCCCAACACACACTCCCAGCCCCGGATTTTCCCCAGAACCATGTGTTCTGCGATGTCCAGCCCTCTCCTAGATAGTTCAAAGAAATAATAAGGTAAGTTTCTCCTGCAAAGAGACAAAACCTACCTCACAGCTTATTAACTTAACTGAGAGTAAATACACCCTTGGCTTTAAAGACAGCACGGAGTTGGTTTATGGTAAAAATGAAATCAATTTATTAACAAAATATTGTGATGGGGCAAGGCCAGATGGCTATAGAAAAGTAGTGGGAGATAGATATGTTAGCCCCAGGTTAAACAAATCCCTGGGACCAGGATAAGTAAATGGCAGCTGCTCCAGGTCAATTAAGACACCTGGGGCCAATTAAGATCTTTCCAGAAGGCAGTGGAGATTGCTAGGTTGATGGGGACACCTGAAGCCAGTCAGGGGCTGGCTGAAACTAGATAAAAGCCTCCCAATTAGTCAGGTGGGTGCATATGCCAGGAGCTGTGAGAAGTTCAGCTGCACACACCAGATCAGGCACAAGGAAGGAGGCCCTGAGGTAAGGGTGAAGTGGGGCCTGCTGTGGGGAAGTAGCCCAGGGAATTGTAAGTTTCCTGTTCCTAGAAGATCAGCTACCACAGCTGATACTATTAGGGTCCCTGGGCTGGAGCCTGGAGGGTGGGCCTGGGCTCCCCCCTTTTGCCCCCCTGATTAATCACTAAGACTGGGAGACAGACTGTGTGACGGAGGACAGCTTCTCCTCATCTCCCTTGCTGGCATGTGATGAAAATGACTCAGTAGATTGTGACTCTAGTCTCTCTCTCGAGAGAAGGGTTAAGTGGAGGGTCACAGTGAGCCTCTGAGGCTAACTAAATCAGTCAAAAAATGCAGGACCCACAGAGACAAAGGCAGAACTTCGTCACAATAGACATAAGATTAAGTGAGTTCTAGTATAAGGCAGTGGTTCTCAACTGGGATACCCATACCCTTGGGGGTCTTCCAGGGGGTACATCAACTCCTCTAGATATTTGCCTAGCTTTACAACAGGCTACATAAAAAGCACTAGCAAAGTCAGTCCAAACTAAAATTTCAGAAGACAAGGACTTGTTTATACTACTCTATATGCTATACACTGAAATGGATATTTATATTCCAATGACAGGTTTCAGAGTAGCAGCCGTGTTAGTCTGTATCCGCAAAAGGAACAGGAGTACTTGTGGCACCTTAGAGACTAACAAATTTATTTCAACATAAGCTTTCGTGGGCTACAGCTCACTTCTTTGGATGCATAGAATGGAACACACAGACAGAAGATATTTATACATACAGAGAACATATTCCAATGTATTTCTTTTATAAGTATATAGCAAAAATGAAAGTAAGCAACTTTTCAGTAGTAATATGCTGTGACACTGTTGCATTTTTATGTCTGATTTTGTAAGCAAGTAGTTTTTAAGTGAGGTGTAACTTCGAGGTACTCAAGACAAATCACACTCCTGAAAGGTGGACAGTAGTCTGGAAGTAGCATGGTATACAGAATGAAGATAGAAAATGTTACAAGTAAAATGCAACAAAACATGCTGCTAAAAGGCTAGAACTTTATCTAGCAAGGTACAATCTTTGTGTAAGAAGGTTGCTCACTTTCCCTCTCCCTCTGGGTTGAAGGATCCATCTCTTTCTGCTCACAAGAGCTCTGGCTTCTTAGTAATCAGTGCCAAAGATGGCTTCTCTCCTTGCTTATATCTTCCAAAGCTCAATTAACTTCTTTCAAGAGGCAGGATGACCTCAAGCTGCTCTGCCATCCGGTGAGCTTCCCATCCTCTTGTATGATTTATATGTAAATAGAGCTTCCATTGTTTCTGATACCACCATGCTTAATTTACATGGGAGACCGGTGGATAGCTGTGACATTCCCTCCTGTCTGAACAGAGACTGTACAGCCTAATATCAACTAGTAGTACCCATTATTCCTTAGTGTTATATACACATACACTTCACAATTACATTAATCAGCAGTGTGTCCTTGTATAGAGGAAGGGCTTTTCTGAAAGCTAGTCAGTTAAGTGCTTATCACTTAAGCATCAGCCTCTACCCCTGTGTCTTTATAAACCAGTAAACCCTTGCAATTTCTTCTTTGAAAAGTAAAACCCAGACTGAACTTCTCTCTCCTGCTGGGTGTAGACGCCATGCTGTCTTCTCTCCCACTTGGTAGGGTGAGTTTGCCTCACCTCTTGTTGGCTTGATGGGACTGTTTACTTGATATGTAAATACACTCGCCTTGTCTTTCAAAGTGCTTTGGAAGTAACTCCCAGGTAGGGAAAACATGTTCCTTTGTCTAGGGCAGACTTGTTTAACCTCCCATCCCCTGCATGCCAGGGTTAAACACACCTTAGTCATTATTCTAGCGCAGTGGTTCTCAAACTTCCGGGGCTCAGGACCCATTTATAAATGTTTGTGGCCTGTCACAACATAGTCAGGGAGTAGAGGCCCTGGGGTGGATCTTGGTTAGCTCCTGCCCCATGTTAGGGGTGGGGGTTGTCCTGCCCAGCACTCACCCTGTAGTGGCAGTTCCTGCAGCTCCTGTGCTGTGAGTCTGGCTGGGCTTGGCTCTCCGCTTTGGGCATTGCAACCTCCGTAGTTGCAGCGCTGCTCAGGTTTGGCCCTGCCCCCCCCGACTGGACCAAATTTGTAGGTGGAGTTGTGACCTGGCTCATGGGGTTACGGTGCCACTCATTCAACTTTGGCCTGGCTGGGCCAAACCTGAGCGGGGCTGGGACGCCAGAGGTGGCAGTGCCATGGGACAGGAGCTGCCATGTGACCCTTTCAAACATTCTGGTGGCTCAATTTTGCATCTCAGCCCATGGGCTGAGAAACCCCGTTCTAGTGCACATCCATGACTCCTAATACATCACAGAAGAATATTAATGATCCCTGAGTTACTAGTTTTCAAATGATCTCTCAGAAGGCATATTTTATATAAAGATTATTCCATTATTGTGTAGGGTGTGAGTACAGGGGTGCTTAGTGTCCCAACAGTATAATCACAGAATCATATGAAAAATGTTTTTTATGAAAAAAATCTGAGATTTCAACTTGGGGCACAATCCAATTTTGAAATCTTGGAATTTCAGAGGGGAATGGAAATTTTAAATTTTGACCAGCGCTAGTCCTAACTCTGCACCCCTAAGAGTCAATGTGAGGGCTTGTCAATATGAACGCTTAGGTCACAGCAAGCCGGGGTGGAAATCTATGTCACACTGACCTCCCACTCACTGTGTCCATGTGCACCTGGCAGCCATGCACCAAAACCTTCATGATGTGCTTTGATCTACCCCGCTTAGGAATGGGAGTAGATTAAAGTGCACTAGGGAACTTTTCAGGCATAGTAGCAGAATCCACATAGACACTTAGTGCCTGGCAGGCTAGTGCAGGTCAGATTTACACTCCAGCTTGCCATGAGCTTTGTTCATGTAGACAAGCCCACTGTCTTAATGCTGCCTTAAATTAAGTTAAGCATAACATGCTTTGGAAAATCTCACCATACCAAACCACCCTCTTCTCTTTCATAGACAGACCACATTCTCTTGTGCCATTTTTCTGTCTGATGTCTCGTCTTGTCTCTCAACTTCCCTCCCTAAATCCTTTGGACCTTGGAATTTGGTACATCTCCCCACTGTTTACTGAGCTTAATTGTAAAAGGTCAGGCATCGTACATTTAAGCTCACTTTTTCCTGTTCATTTAACCCCTCGTTTGTGTGAAATTTCTGGGATCTATGCTTCAGGGCATGATAGAACAACAGAACCACAGGGTTAGAAGGAACCAGAAGGATCTTCTCGTCTAACCTCCTGCCAAGATACAGGATCAGTCAGACTCTAATGAGGCTAGGAAGAAACATCCCTAGAGGGGAGGGATAGCTCAGTGGTTTGAGCATTGGCCAGCTAAATCCAGGGTTGTGAGTTCAATCCTGGAGGGGGCCATTTAGGGATGTGGGGCAAAAATCTGTTTGGAGGTTGGTCCTGCTTTGAGAAGGGGATTGGACTAGATGACCTCTTGAGGTCTGTTCCAACCCTGATATTCTATAACTAGAGGGAAGGTTATTTTATTGTAGTGTTTCTTGTACCTTTCTCTGAGGTATCTGGTGCTTACCACCATTAGAAACAGGATGCTGGAGTAGGTGGACAAATGGTCTGATTCAGATGAGCAATTCCTACGTTCCTATAACCAGGTTGCCTCATCCCATGTTAAAACTTGCCATAGAAAGGTTAACCCCTTAGAGTTCTCTAGAAACCCTCTTCTCTAGCAAGGCTTAAAGACTTGTGGATTAAGCAGGAGTGGGAGGGTTTCTCCCGGGGATCCAAAGGGAAGGAACCCTGCAGAAATTCATGACCATGTGCCATCCTGTCGAGAAGCCAGTCTCTCTGCATGGCTGTGCTAGCAGCTATCTTCTGAGTACCACTGTGGCTGAGCACTCACTGCTGTCAAACACTTCAGGAGATCACACTGCTTCCAGACACATGAAAATCCAAATGGAATTTCCCCAGAAATATCCTTGCACTCAGGACTTTTGTTGAAAGCAGTGAGCCCTCTGCTGCATTGTCTTTGACTCCCAGCTGAGCCCCACCTACCCCCCCCCCCAATCCCACAGAATTCCAGAACAGCAGGGCAATGCTCTTGGCGCAGCCCCAGAAATGGTAAATGTTGTGCAGGCAGCAGTACCCCAAGGCTAGAAGAACTCAAGGAATTTTAGGTGTAGTCCTGTGAGCAGCATCGTCGTCTGAAACAAGGCCAATACAATATTTTGCAAGGGTGCATATTTCCTGCCTTGTGACTCACAAAGGAGCTTCTGAGAGCCTGGAGTACAGCTGGCAAAGCAGGAGATTTTTTTTTGCTCTTTTCTGTAACCACAGGCATTGCTCCTTCTAATATATGCCGGGTAGTTGCCAGTGCAGTTGAGCGCACAAGGCAATGCACAAATCCAAGACATCCCCTATATGCTTTAACACTGATGCTGAGTCGACTGAAGTCATGACAAAGTTTTCTTGCCACCATTAAACCCCTCACATTGCCGCCCAGGCAGACAATGGTTCGGTAATGGCAAAGGAGTAGAGAATGACCCTGTGGCCCATGCACTCAAGTTCTTCACTGGTGGGAACTGACCACCCGGTGCAGATCAGTCCAGTCCTGTACTACATAGTGTTGCCTTAATCAACTCCACACTGGTGCTGGCCTGTCTAGAGATGGAATGATGAGGTGAGGCTACATCACTGGCCCCAATTCTACAGCTGACACTTCATACTCTGAGGCAATCTTCTGCAGTGCCAGCTGTTTAAGCGTGAATGCTCTTCCAGTGATCTGGTGGAGTGCAAAGATCGGGCAATCACACGGGCAAGGATGTGGTGGGAAGCAACCAGGAGGACCCAACAAGAAGCACCACAGTGGTGGTGGTTATGTTTTTTTTAAGAGGATATTTAAAAAGATGGAGGTGAATGAGATTAGAGCAGATATGCATTCAGAGCTGCCACGGTGTGTTGTGCAAATTGATCTGCGAAGGGTTTTCTAGATAGGGCATCAGGATGTGAGTTACAGATATCCATGCAAAAACTGCTAAATATCCCAGTATCAGAACTAAGAGCACACTGTCTCTTAAGGCTGCATGAACCTCCTCAGATATGTTTTGTCTAAAGGCACTTTCCGAGTGGAGGGACCTCAGCTTCACGGAGGTCTTATTCTTTTTGCTATTTACTTGATGAAGTCCAGAGGGTGAATATGGATCTGTTGTATTTCAGCAGTGTAGTAACATGTGACTGTATACGCAGGACATTCATTCTTCTTACTACCATGCAAGCAAATAATCATTAGATTTGTTTTCTGGTACAAATTAGGCTATAACTAAATCTCAGGTCTAGCCCGTGGCAGTACAGGGAGTGAGCTGCACTCTGATTCCAAGCCCTCCACAGAAAAGAGGTAAGCAAAACCGATCCACTGGCGTCTTATCCCCCTGTCAGCGGTTGCTCCAGGTGTTGATCAGTTTTGCTAATCAGTGCAATATCTCTGAACCTCTCATTAGGTTTTTAATTTTTGCCCCAAAATGAACAAATGAGGATCTGTATGAAAAGCTGGCTGATAGCACTGGAAAAGCCAGGAAAAGCATTGTACTGTTCCCTTGGCAAACTGTTTTTGATCTATATCTCTATGCCTGTCTCATAGGTTACATTGTGAGTTTTGTGGCAGCAACTGTCTCCTATTGTGTGTGCAGAGTGGGGCCCAGCCCTTGTTTGGGGTCTTCAAGTGCTACCAGAATTAGAGCTCATCAGGAATTTTTCAACACATTTTTCCCGCTGGAAAACTGCCAGTTTGGCAAAACTGTGGAAATGTATCTGGTTTGATGACAATTTTGTCAGGAAGGATCTTAGATCCAGGATGGAATTTCAGAGACCGAGACCTGCCCTAGAACAGCCAGTAGCTTAGGGTTGTAAACCCAGGTATCCTCTCACGATTTTGTCATGAGTCTCATGATGATTATTGTTTTCTTTAAAGCCCCACTTCCTGGAGTCAAATGGATCTGTGATGATTTCCGCCTTCATTCTTAAAGAAAGTCAGTTTCTAGCCCTCATGGCTGCAGAGAAATATTTGGGGTTGGCAATACTGTTCTGAGATGCTGGTGTACCCCTGGTTTTTTTTAGGAAAAAAAATTCACTCTCCTTTTCATTCTGATGCAGAACAAAAATACATTTCAAAATCTCTACCTTTTTTTGCAAACTGGAATGTTTGGTTTCCAGCCGGCCTAATCAGACCACAAACAATAAATAAGAATAATAGTAAGTTCTGCCTTCAGATATGAAATAAATGTGAGTTGCCCTGTGGACTCTTGGGTCTGCATTTTCCAAAAAGCTAAGCGAGTTGGGTTCTTCTGAAAATCTGCCCGGGGTGTTAGTGTGACAGCTGCCATCTTGACAGAGACACTGGGCATTGGACCAAGACCTCCAGTGCTAAAAGTGTGAGTTCTTACAGCTTTACCTAGCAAGGTAAGGCTCTCGAGCTGGAGTTAAAGATTGATATCCTTTGTGGACTGACACAGAGGTATGGGACAGGACTGTCAATGGGTTACATAGCAATGGGAGCTGCTTGGAGCTGAGTAGAGATGGGTGAATATTTTGATGTTTTTAGTTAAAACCTTGATTTAATTGAAACACCCCCTTCTCCCACTCCCTCGATCCTCAAAATCTTTCTTGGATGGCAGCTTGAAATGTTGTGAATTTTGAATGGCTGACAAAAATATTTGACTATTCAATTTCCACCAAGTCTAAGTCTTTGGGAAATCTAGCCCTTGGGGAGAAAAGCCCTTAGATAGTTGTCCTGGAGTCTTTTAGAAAATCTGGCCCACAACGAGCAAGCATTGTGTACGTTTTTTCAATATACTGCGCTGCCTCTCCAAATGGCACAGCAGCAAGCCCACCAGAAATCCCAGATTGACGAGAGGAGCTCTGCATCCCAGAAACAGGATTACATTCTTCCAAGCCATGTTGGTATCACAGGATTTTCCTCCATTCTGAAATACACATAGAAACTGGAGCGTCAGTATGTGGAGTTCCTGTCACAGAATCAGGCTTCAAACTCTCTCAGCTGATAGTTAACTTCTTCCCTGTACATACTCAACTCACCATTCAAGTTAGCCTGGGATGGAGAGAAGTGATTGTACTCACTGAAGTAAAGGTTGAGATCACCTGGCATTGCCTGGTATAGAACGTGCTCCAGAGTACGTGTACTGAGTACACCAAGCACCTCTGAGCACTGAGGATGTTGAGGGGCCTGGCCTCTGTTGCCTGACATATATAAAACCAAAACGTTGACCACACAGAGCATTAAAAGATCCCATGATAATTTTTTGCATGAGTTCTGCTGCTGGCCCTGTTGACCTGTGGTTTAGGGACGGGAACAAAAGATCTTGGACCCGAAATTCATCTGTGATAAAGTCACTATACACCTCATAAAGGGCCCTTAAAGGGCGTACAGATAGAATCAAATTATAACTTTAATGCTCCATTGTATGACCAGAGTTGGCTTAGTGTAAATGGGAACCAGGCCCTAAGAGTCAGAAAAGACCTGCTTTCTAACGCAGACCTAACTCGTGACTCACTCGGGTCCTGATGCTGCCATGTGTCAAGCATCTTCAGTTCATATCGGCTCACTAAAAATACCAGTGAGGATGTGGTGCTGTGGGCTTCAGTGTGTCCACCAGGTCCCTAGGGCGTGTACCCTCATGGCTTGCCCGTGCTGTTCCCCACACCGCTATGTCCTCACTGCTGTTCTTGGCGAACTAGCTAGATTAAAGCTAGTGTGGTGCGTCTGCTCGCCGGGGATGCAGCCGTAGTGTTGGGAGGAACTGAAACCAGGCAGATATTGGCATGCGCTGAGGCTGCAGTGCAAATTATAGCCTTTGCTTAATCGTTGCAAAAGTGATTTTAATTGCTAGCCCTTGTAAATAAAACTGCGTAAGAAGTGACTTTGTCCTCCCAGTAAGAACATAAATCTGGCTTAAAGAATTCACTCTTAACCCATGGGAGATGCGTGTTTCAGTTATGGGCAGCAGGGATCATTTTGTCATTACCCCTTTCCCTCAAATGTGTTTTCGTTATGTGTGTTTGCTCTGTTCTCTTCAGTAGTGTACTCTAATTACCCCTCTGAATCACAGCACTAGCAGGGGGGGAATGCAGAGAAGCACCATGCTATCAATTTTTCCCCTCGCAGAAGCTGCCTCCCCTAAGTGTCAGGGAGTTTTCCAGAAGGCTTGTTTTGCAACATGTTTTTTGCAATTTTCCAGCACTGTGTTCCCACCCCCCCAAGACCTCCCCAATTTTTCTTTCTGCTAGTGTTTCGGATTGACTGTCAGCGAGGTTTACAGAAGGCTCAGACAAAGTTCCACCGCCCCTCTAGAAGCACCTCGAGCCATATTCTGCAACATGAAGATTCATTCGGCATTTAAACAATGGCTTTACTGGGACAGTGCATCTGGCTACCAAAGACATCTGTTTACACTTAGCCAGGACACAGTTTCCACAGTAAACATTTCCCTGGTTCTGTCATTCAACAGGCTTCTAGATTCATTGTGGCTTGGATTCTTTCATGTACATCCAGCTGACTCAGGGTACAGTCTCTTAGAAGACACACAGCACATTGTAGTAGCAAGCTCCTAATGCGTCAATATCATCATGTAAGCTAGTGACAGATTCTTCCCTTAGCATCAGCAATGTATCTAATCAACCTATTATTCCATCACTTTTGCTGTTACTATTAAAGTGAACACAAGAAGTTTTCTGTATCTTTCTCCTGCCCTTGTTACAACACAAACAGTTTTTTTGGATTTTTAATATGGATTCTAGTTTAGGGTTTAGTGAACTGGTTTGAATAAAATTACTTGTCTAAACAAAATTAATAAGCACCCCTTTCATATACCTTTTTTGCCTTAAATTCAAACTGAACATCAACCTTTTAAAGTTAGTTTTACTTGTTTGTTTTTATTTGTTTATATATAGTTCTGGCATGTTTCTGGGTAAAGATTCTTTCTTAAATTAAAAGAAGAACATTCCCCCTTTCCTGGGGGCGGGGTGGAACACCACTACCTATAGTAGGGTGACCAGCTAGAAAGTGTGGAAAAATTGGGACGAGGTGGGGGGTAATAGGTGCTAATATAAGAAAAAGCCCTGAATATCAGGATTGTCCCTATTAAATCGGGACATATGGTCACCCTAACCTATAACAAGGGTTAACTTTAAACTTTTTAATGTGATCTTTGATGGGCATTTAATGGGAGGTTACACCACTAAGAAATTCATTTTCCAGTCAAAATGAACTGACATGATTAATAGTTAAATGTTACACACACAAATCTTTGTTCCAGTCGGCATCTAGCCACAGCAACATTTTATTGGTATTTTCCTTGACTCTGAGAAGGCCTCCTATCTGCAATATGATCACTGTCAATTTGTTTCCCTACCAAGGTATACCAGTGATGATGGGAAGCATTAAATCTAATATCCTAACTTGGCAACTTTATCCCTCTCTGTAACCTGCTATGAACTGAACAGTGTCAGGGCGCAGGGACAAAAACGATTTTTGAAGTTTGCATTCTGCTATGAAATAAAAGTAACAGGTTCCCTCTAAGGCTCACGGCATTTCTGGACTCTTTCAAAGGAAAAGTGGATTAATCGTCACCTCTCAGTAGCTTTATATTACAGAAGTCCAGAGCCAGAATGATAATTTGGTGCAGGTTATAGAGTTCCCCTAAATTTCCATTGGTTAATTGTAGATCCGTCAGTTCCTACCTGCCCTCTGATAGCAATCAGCTGTGATGCACTGATGCTGGAACACAAAGGAGTGTGCTGCTGAAGGAGCTGTAATGGTACATCCAGCTGTATTTGACTTTGCTTTTCTAGATACTGAGATATAATGGGTTGTCTGGTTCCTTCAGCCCCAACTGACACATACTTAATTCCATTCCCCGTGCATTATTGTTACCTGCTTGGCTACCAGGGTAATAATTAACACAGCTTGGTGTGTTCCTATAGAACTCCGACTGAACTGGTGTTGAGATGAAGAGTTAATACTCCCTATGTGGTACCATTAAGGACTCCAACCAAGATATGAAGGGAGCAAAGGGCCAAATTCTGATCTCTCTTATGTCTACCTGCCACCCAATGCAATCAATAGATTTGGATGGGTGCAAATGAGGCAGCATTTGGACTTAGCATGGGATTTAGGTTGCATTAATGGAGGCAGAGCATGCAAGTCATGGGAGGTGATAGTACATTTCTACTTGGTGCTGGTTAAGCCTCAGCTGGAGTATTGTGTCCTGTTTTGGTCACCAATATATAGAAAGGATATGGAGAAACTGGAAAGGATCCAGAAGCAAGTGACAAAGATGATCAGAGGAATGGACACAAGCCATATAAGCAAAGGCTGAAGGAACTGGGCATGTTTAGTTTGGAAAAGAGGAGCGTACGGGGGGGGATGATAATGGTCTTCAAGCACTTGAAAGGCTGCCCTGAAAAAAGATGGAGGAAAAATTGTTCTCTCTTGCTACAGAAGGCAAGACAAGAGGCAATGGGCTCAAACTACAGCAGAGCAGATTTAGATTAAATCTCCAGGAAAAAGTCTTACTGTTAGAAAAATGGCACAGACTGCCCAGGGTGCTTGTGGAAGCTTCTTCCCTGGAGCTTTTCAAGAGGAGGCTGGATAGCTGTCTGTCTTGCAGGATTTGTTGTGACTAAACCATCCATCTTGGCAGGAGGTTAGACTAGGTGACCCTTGAGGTCCCTTCTAACCCTGTGGTTAGATGATTCTCAAAATCACCCAGCAACTACCTGATTTTGCTCCCTCTGCAGTCAGTGGTAAATCTCCCTTTGACTCTTATGCCCCGGCCATCATATCTGAAGTCTCCACAATCTTGTGTCCTTCCCCTCACTGTACCCCTCTGTGATATGCTTAATAGCCCCATTGCACAGATGGGGCCTGAGGCACAGAGAGGCTAAATTATCTGCCCGAGGTCACACAGAAAGTCTATGGTGGAACAGAGACTTGCACCCAGGTCTTTGGGTGGCATCCAACCACTGGACTATCTTCCTCACTTCCCTGCTAAAGTTCCTAGTGACAGCCACAGGAGCACAGTTAGGCAAATATTATTAATATCTTGCTCAACTCCGAGCCTTCATTCAGCTTGCAGTTCTGCCAATTTGGTGTTGCTTTATTTTGCTATGCACTGGGATGACACCATCAACCTCTTGACGAGTGCACACTTAACCCTCTACACAACAACAATGCCCAGGGTTACACTGAAGCTGCTCCCCATCCCCCTTTCCACTCCTGTGGGAGGGAAAGAAATGTCACTCTTAATGTGCCCCGTTATGTTAGGTGACAAATGCCCTTATGCCTTGACGGAAGATGGGGACTGAATGAGAACTGGCTATGTTCCTGCTTGTTTTTTGGCTACCTGAATCAGAGCGAGTATATCCACGCGGGCAAAGTTGGACGTATGCTTCTGAGACTATACAGCCACAAAAGGTTGTGCTCTTCTGGCAACCATGCACTCCCCCCCAAACACACGCACATGGTCACATGGACGCAATTGTTTAAAGGTGAACGATGATTCCTATCAAAGCTATTTCCCCAATTCCCACTTTGTGGCCCTGTCTGACTCTAGCCCTGGCTGTGAGACTGAATGAATTCCCTGACTGACTTTATGGACGGAAAATTATGCTCCAGCTGCATCTCCTGGGTAATGTGGTCTCAAGATGCTGAACAAATGGCCACAGCGGTGGGGGCGGTAGCAGGAGACAACTCCAGCCTGAGGAGGTCAGAGGCCTGTAGGAAGTGTTGCTATTATGGGTATTGGAAATGAGTGGATGATGTCATAGATGGGAAGGAGCTGGCTACAGCCCTGCAAATAGGACTTGGCGTGCGGCCACAGAAACTCTCGAATGACCCTGACTAGCGATCTGGCCCACACTAGCACATGCTGCCTGTGTTACAGCTAGGCACATCTCTGCTGGCTGACTCTCCAGCTGCTGGGATGAGAACAGGTAATGCTCCTGCTTGCAGACAGGGGAACTCCAATACATTGTCATTCACCGCAGTCAGGAGCTGGGCTGGAGCCTGCAAGATGCTCACTGTTCATGTGTGAACCCAATGTCCTGATGTCCCACTGACTCGCAGTAGGCGTTCAGCACCTGGCAGAACTGGGGCCTCTGGCTATGGGCATCATTCCAGTTTTGTTTTCAGCTCTGAAAGGTTAGATTTTAAACATCTGATTCATGTACCTACCACACAGCAGCAATGTCAGTGTTTCATTGGCGCTGTGAGGCTACATCTGCATTTTCATTATTAAATACCAATTTCTCAGAGGGGCAATAACTGATCTGTAAAAATGTGATTCCAACTGAGAACATGTAGAAAAGGTCTTAACCCAAGAGTGCAGTTTTTGTTTTCAAGTTTTGGGGGGGGGGGAATGGGGGAGGGAATCCAGATTTGAGCTTTTATAAAAGCGCAGAGAATCAAAGTTAGGGAGTCAGGAGGCGGATCTGCGAGTCAGACATTATTAGGACCTCATCAGCAAAGCATTTAAGCACAAGATTAAGTCCATTCCCTGTTCAGCAAAGCACATAAACATGTGCCCAAGTCCCACTGATGTCAATGATTGACGTTAAGCAGGTGCTGATGTGCATCACTGATGAGGGGTGGCCCAGTGAATCAGACCTGGGCCCAAATCACTGTCCCATTAAATGACCCAGGGGCACCATGCAGTGAGTGATGGGCAAACTCAGTTTCGTAACTGCCAGGGCCGTTTTGCTTTCAGCTGATGGTATGGACTGGTTGGTTCTTCCGTTTGTATTGATCTGATTACCTTATATGCCTGGCCATAAAAGCCAGAGCGAGAGAGAGTGTGTGTACATAACAACAAGGGTAAAATCTTCAAAGGAGCCTAAGGGAGTTGTGTGCCTGAGATGGGTTTTTAGAAACATCTAAGTGACTTAGGAGCACTGATTTCCAGTGGGATTTCTGCTCCTAAGTCACTCAGGTACTTTTGAAAGTCCCATCCCTTGACTGTGGGTGCCTAATGCCCTTAAACACGACATAAATATTAAATTCTGCACTGAAAAATCCATGCTGACAGCCCGCTGACCTGCATGAAATCATCCATTTGGATGGAACAGGAGAGCAGTAAACTTGGTTAAACAGATATTAAAACTTACCTGAAGGAGTGAGAGGGTCATTGGCACCCCTGTCTCTCACTAAGGGGCTATCAGCTTCAAAGCCAGCAGAGCAGCTGTTTGGACCATTACTGGATAGCTTTTGTGGGGGCTTTTGAACAATGATGTCTTTGCACGAGAATGTGCATTTAGCATCCTGTGATGACATCAGCAGTTATTGCAAGGGTTTCCAGCCTCAGCCGTTCTCTGGAGTTCAGGCTGGCTGCACACACAAGCCAGCTGCCTGCCCACAGCGAGGGGGGACACTCGGCAGTCAGCTCATCTTTCCTGCGCTAATCTGGGAGGCTCAGCGCGTTCACGCTTTAGGAATGCTCCAGAGAAACCGCAACAATGGCACACGAGCGACTGCGGATGTGGAAGGTCTGCATGCAACAGACACGACCTCCCTGCAGAGAAAAAGAAGAGACAACCCGAGGCACAAAAGCTGTGGGTTTTCTGACTCATTCCCCTGGGAGGGTCCTTAAAGCCAGAAGTCCATCATCTCTCCACCCACCATAAACGTGGGATTTCCTGGTGGAGCTCAGGAGATTTCCAAACCTGCCCACAAGTCACACCTCTCCAGCTATTGTCGTACTCTCTGTTCTAGTTACACTTGCTATGACACACACACACACCCCACCCCCCCAGTAAATGTAGGTATGAAAGGATTATCCTATGAAAGGTGAATCCAAAAGCTACATGAGTAGAATTTATATGCCCCAGGGGGGAAATTATGCAAAAAGCAGGTATCTCCATTTGTAATAGGCCCTACTTCAGAAGAGGCATTGAATTTAAAAACAAAATGTTTTGGAACAATGTCTGGGTTGGTTTTTTTTTCTTGCAAAGCAAATAAACAATATTTTTGGGGAGAGAAGATTTAGCCCATGAGAGATGATCAACAAATGGATTTCATCCCTTGAAGCTGCTAAGAAATTTCATGAAATCATAGACTATCCGGGTTGGAAGGGACCTCAGAAGGTCATCTAGTCCAACCCTCTGCTCAAAGCAGAACCAAATTTGTCAGCTCTGCGCATTGATTATTAGGGTGTCACTTTGTTCAAGTTTTTCCACTGTGACTAATGATTTTGGAGGACCAACCTGAGACACCTAAAAGGGGCCTGATTTTCAGAGGGCAGGTGCTCTACCTCTATGCCCAGGTAGAACACACCTGCTGTGCTGTCCTCATATGTTCCAGCTACCTCCAGGCAGAATGCACCTGCTGGCATGCTGAATTCCCTGGTATGCCTAGCTAGAAATACTGGTAATAATAGGAACTTGCTTACACTGTGTGATACCTCCTGCATGTTAATGGGTGATGACAGCACAGCCACATAAAAAGGCTTTCAAATCACATGTTTAATAGTATTCATTATCTTCTTCAGTATTTCATTCCTTTGTGGGAAATAGCACCAGAGCATCAAACTGCTCACAGTTCCCAGACATGACCAATCGTTCTGATGAGATAAACACACGCTGCCAAAGAATGAATGGTATTAACAGATGTGGAGGTTGATATGGAAATACCCTTCTCAGTCTCCGTGCTGTACGGGGCAAAGCATTCCTATAAAGGATGTAATTTATTAGCTGGGATATGGCAAAAAATGCTCACTAGGTTCCAGACGTTGCTCCAGCTGCGGGTTATAAAATGGCACCATCCCCTTCCCCCGGCCACATGTTCACGTCAGCAGTTTTGGCAAAGGCTATCACAATTTGGACAATGTTCTCATGCCCACTTTGCCCTGGGCACACAGCCTGCAGCTGCCACTCAGTGGCTAGGCCACCAAAATGCTACAGTAACTGATAACCCAGCTGGCTTCCTGCTTTAACTGCTTAGGACAAAATAACACTAGAGGTTTTTTCTAAGATAGCATGTGTCTAGATCGACTCTTTCATGTGATTTTAGAGCTAGACACTGACAGCCCGAAAGCACAAGTCTTTTGAAGAAATACATACCGTACATATTGTATTATTTGAATCATAATATTTGGTGCCAGGACTTTGGCTTTTCCTTGCTGTTTATTCACTAAGGGAAACCTTAAGTACCAACATACTGGGTGCACTGAGGTTTGATGACAAAGCTCCCCTTGGCTTCAATGGGGCCCAGATTTCACCCCTTTTTATTTTAGTTATGGTTTATTGATCAATGGCACCAGAAGGGGAACTATAGCCCCATAGGGGTGCATGTTGTTATTTAGCATTCTGGTAGCATCTGTAATGCGCTAGGTATTGCAACCCCACACAAGAAGTTGCTGCTCCTCTCCTGACGAGCTTCCAGTTTAGAAAATCAAGCAACATTCACAGGGCAGGAGGAGAGGGGTAAAATACAGATACTTACACATTTGATTATACATTAGCCCAGATCCTGGGCTCCGGTGAAGCCACTTTGTACCAGTCCATATACACAAAGCAGCTGTAAACTTAGCTGATCCAGGTAGTTGGAGGATTCTCCCACTATGGGGAAATCCTTTGAGAGCATTGATCTGCTGTGGCAGATGCTAGCCCAACCCCCTCCATCCCCTGGTGCAGGGATGTGGCCAGGGAAAGGAGGGTATGGGCAGAGAATGTTACCAGATTCTGTGGATCTTCCAATGCTAGACCAACCCTTTGGGGCCATGGGTAGTGTCATGGGGTCCACAGGCCCCACGCTGAACCGGGCCTAGAGGGGACTAGAGCAATACTAGCCTATGGAGGCCCCACCCCTCGCCAGGAGCAGGGCATGTTCCCAGTGGAGGAATGGTTTAAAGGAAACCCAGGAGAGGGGAGTGAGCTTCGTATGGCACCAGGAAGCAAGACTGATGCTGAGAGCTGGGCAGGGAATGGCAAGAGCTTTGGGAAGGCTGCTCTAGCAACAGGGACTTGGCTCCCCTCACCCCATCTTTGGGAGTTGAAAGCCCTCAGAGAGACTGAACAGGATGCTACACGACTAAAGAGAGTCTGCTAGGCCAGTGACCGTGTCCCAAGCTGAGAAGCTCCAGACTGGTAGGAAGTGACCCAGGGAGAAACATAATTTGGGGTAGCTCAGAAACTGGGAGGAACACTTTGAAAGACCCCTAGCACCCTGTGTCGGGGCCTGGTAGAGTTGGTGGGCCTGGGTCCCTTTACCTTGCCCCCCACTGCTCCTTTGCATGTTGCTCCCTGGGGGAGTAATTGGAGAATGAGGGGGTGATTGAGGCTGCAGCTGGGGACCCCTCTGGGATGACTGAACTGGCAGAAACCGGAAGGCCATGAGCTGACCACTAGACCAGCTGGCCATCAGACCTTCCTGCCCCAGATAGCCAGGCAGCATCTCTCAGGATTCTTTCATTTACACTGCGCAGGACTGAACATTGCTACTCAAGCCACAGCCAATCATCTAGCTAGCTGGATAAAGTCACTTTTGTCCCCACCCTGCAAGTCCTGAGCTCGTCTTGGCCAGACCAGAGAATTAGGCTGGTGATATAAATCCTTATAAACATCCTTCTTAAATGCCATCCTCCCACAAAATGGACATGGTGGGTTTTCAGCATTCCTGCAAGTGAAACACTATGGACCACAGGCCCGGTGAGACTTGGACTACGGCTGTAGATGGGCATGGGTCTTGTACAGGAAAGCATCATACTCAAGAGCTATCATAGTAAATGCTAATGCACATTTTGGAAGAGATGATAAACATCATGCTTCAGAGTTTAAACCAACCTCTAGTAAAGGGGATTAGCAGCAAACCTACCATAGGGGGCAGATTATACTACATCTGCCTAGTATGAGGTTTCTTGCACCTTCCTATGAAGCATCTGGTGCTGTCGCTGTCAGAGAAGAGATAATGGACTAGATGGACCACCCCAACATTGCCTGTGTCCACAGCACTGGCACACTGGTGGGGTATACAGACCCCACCCGGACCAAGAAGGGGGTAATAAGGGCTTGCGGGTGCAACCCCACCCTGTTACCGCTGTGTGAGGTGTTAAGCCTGGAAGGAAGAGTTAAGAGGAAAAACCCAGCTCAGCAGTGGCTGACTGGGAGAGGAGCTCTGAGCTAGCCCTGTAAAGGAACACCGACTTGGGGCCAGAGTCTAACCAGAGACTCCTAAGTTTCAGCGCCTCCTTGGTACAGAAGTGGCCCTGCGCCAGACATTTTTTGGGGGACGAGGGGTGTTCCCCATAACTTGTTTGGTTCCCCTTTTTAGGGTTCTGCAGAAGAGTCAGCTTGGGAAGAGACTATGAGAAAGGTCTAGCCATGGGCCATGGTAAGAAGCAGCCCAGAGATACAGCAGATGGTCTGAACTGATCTTATCTACTTCATACAGAGCCGCTGGGCTGGAACCCAGAGTAGAGGGAGGGCCTGGGTTCCCCCATAAAGTCTGAAATTGGGCCGAAGATCCGGTGTGATGGTTGGTTGGGCTTGGTTTGCTCGGGAAGGGGAAGGAAGGAAAGTGATCTTGCTGGAGGGCTGAGTCACAGGAAGAGGTAGCTCACCAGAGACACGGTTGGCAGGGTTGCCTACTATGGCAACTGACAGAGGTGTTTGGTCCCTGTCAGGGAGCTATAATTTGTTCTCTGTCATATCAGTGTAACTCTGGAGCGGCCCCACTGAAGTGAATGTAAGAGAGCAAAACTTGGCCCTAGACCTTCTCTTAACTCATTGCAGGGGCTCACTGTCCACCCACCCACCACGATAAATGCAAACTACTCTGTAAAAGCAGCCAAGAGTCCTGTGGCACCTTATAGACTAACAGACGTATTGGATGCATCCGACGAAGTGGGGATTCACCCACGAAAGCTCATGCTCCAATATGTCTGTTAGTCTATAAGGTGCCACAGGACTCTTGGCTGCTTTTACAGATCCAGACTAACACGGCCACCCCTCTGATACTTTACTCCGTAAAAAGGCTTTTTAAAAAATGCACCTAAATGAAAGAAATCTCAAGCAAAAGTGGAAATACATTAACCACTTTGCATCCTAGCTGACAAGAGTCCATTGGTAAACACACTAACTGAGCCCCTGGGCGCAATTAATAATTTGCTGCTAGCAATAAAGACTCATCGGCAGACAGAAAAGTGGAACAAGGAAGCAGGAGAAAAGAAATACGCCTTTGTCTTGGTCTTGGACTTGTTTCCCTTACTAGGACAAACAGTTCATCTGGGAGAGAAACCCACTGGCCAACTTGGCATCATGCCGCTCCTGGCATGTGTTAAACAGGTCAGTTGGTGGTCTGCTTTCCCTGGCACAAACCTTGGTTGGATGAGTTTTCTCACAAGATTTCTTGCCTTACAAAAAATGTCCTGTATTGCTTAATAGCAAAATGAGATCCTTTTGATAGGTTTTGCAAATTATTTTATAGAATTTAATGGGCTAGAGATTTATATCCCTGTTATTGAATCCTGTAGGATGGTTTTAAAAAAAAAAACTTGAGAAAGGAGACAAACTCTGTAAGGCTATAGAGTTGTTTCTGTAGTCCCTTATTTCATTTCCATAGAAGCCTATTGATTTCATCCCTATTACATTCTATAGAACACGTTTTTAACACATATACAATGGCTCAAACAGATGTTATGGGCTTGATATGGAAATTATGGGGTGAAATTTTCCTCTTCTTCAGGAGATCAGACTAGATGATCATAATGGTTTCTGCTAACCTTAAAATCTATTAATCTATTTTCATAAGGGTTGGCTCTGCATGCTACACTCTCACATCTCAGTTGCTAGTGCCCGATCTGGCAGGGAGCTGATTATGCTCTGGCTTAGTGGTTTTACACTGGTGGAATTCCATTGACTTAACTCCTGATATACACAAGCACTTTTAAAGACTTCCTGGGTATTGATAGGGAAAGTAGAAAGGACACTATGAGTTGACCTGATTCTCAGCCCATTTCTAAGAAAACCCTCCTCCTTCCTTGGTCATTATTACTTTACTTCTGGACTCTCTTCACTTTCATTATTACAAACCCTGAGTGGTACCAAAAGGGATTTTTAAATTTCTGTTTCTCTTTCACTGTGCTGGTGTTACTCTTCCCAACAAACACATGGAAACCCTCTGACCTTCTCTTTCCTCTAAAGAGGTAAAATGGTATATCAGTTAGAGTACTAGTTTGTGACTTATGAGCCCTGGGTGGTCAATTCCCTGCTCCACCACAGACTTCCTGTATGACCTTAGGCAAATCACTTAGTCTTTATGTGCCTCAAGTGTTCCATCTGTAAAATGGGGATGATAGCACTTCCCTACCTCACAGAGCTGTGTAAGGATAACGACATTGACGACTGTAAGACCTATGGATAGTACAGTGATGGAGGCTACGACAGATCTGGATATTGCAGAAAATTGCCTGGGGAGATCTTATTGAATTAAATTAAGTATCTTTTGGGTTCATTGTATGAAATGAATGGTTTATGTATTATTCTAGGCCGGGATTGTAGGTAAGCTCTTCAGGGGGAGATGTGACAGATGTGAGACCCGTGACTTTGTTTTTCAATATAGTACTTTGTGTCAGACGACAATTGACTTTTAGAACAAGAAGTGTTATGTGGTTTTCCTGGAGAATATCGAGGGGGAGATGAATGAAAATTTCCCATCTCCGGTTATGCAGAAACCCAGCCTTTTGTCTACTGATCACTTCTTACCTGAGGCCAAGATCAAAGGCCCAGGCGGTATAAAGGGAAAGACTGAGCCATTCATGGCTATTGTGGTTCTGAATCTCGGACAGTTATGAACTTGTAATCAAACCCAATGGTTGGTTTTGGTTAGGACTAACTGTTAGAGGGCTTTCCCTTCACCCCCTCCCCTGGTTCTTGTCACGCAGACAGAAAACAGAAAACCAGAAGTCTGAAGTGCAGGCAATGCGATGTTTCTTGGGGTTAGTTCCAAGCGAACACATCCATAGCGCTACACGCTGGCAGAGTCTGTTTCCAAGTGTTCCCCTTCCCAGCTCTGATGCCGCAGAGCCTAGCCTGTGTCTCCATTCCACATTTCCCCATTCCCACCTCCTCCTTCTTACCAGGCCCAAATATACCTGCAATGCACGCACACAGGGAGCGCACCCATGCGCCCCATGGGAGGGGTAAGGAGTGAGGTTATATTACAGTCAGGGACAGGCATTTCTTTGGTCTTTTAGTGTTTTATCTTCCCCCTCAACCCCTCCTTTGCCCCTCCCGACTGGTTGCTTGATCTTGCCTTGAGATAGGGGTTGAGGCAATCTTAACGTGTGCTCATATTACAATTCTATAATACATAGGTTGAGGGGAAAAAAGTGTTTGTACATCTGGATATGGTGTTTAGATTATCCACAAATACAAAGTTTGTTTTTAAAGTCATTAGATACATATACTGCATAATCCGCAATAACCCAAATTTAGGTGAATGAATTGAAGAATACAGTTTAGATATCTTGCATCCATACATTTGGGTACATCACCCAGGAAAAAAGTTATGCAGAGAGTTGGTGGCGGAAAGCAAAATATGTCAATGAGTGAAGACTGTGCCTCAGGAATTGAGAATTTTGGATGGGTTGTCCATTTAGAGAAAAAACAGTCCATCGGGAAAGTATTTGAGTTACTTTCCTGACTGCACTTCTCATCGGCACTCCAGCTCATCCTTCCTGGTATTGCCAATGTCTGGTGATGTGTCCTATGTAGATGTCCCTCGACCACCTGATGGTGTTCGACACCATGAGTTGCCGCCTCAGCCGAGTGTAGCGTCGACCAACTCACATTCTCTCAGCACTTGCTCGTTACTGGGGTCCCATGCGCCCACGGCTCCAACAATCAGCACGTGAGTTCAGACCTCGTAGCCCCTAGCTCTCAGGGTGTCGGCAACATACTGTGCTGGCTTCTTACAACCATATCATACCTAAGGAGTTTGCAGCCACGTCCTGCCATCATTCTCTGCCCCCTGGAGAATTGTCTATAGCCAGGGGCTTCTGCTAAAATCTACACTGGCCGAGGTTGCATTAGGACCTGTACTTTTGTAGCAAGACTAGTTTCCCTACAAGCTTCCTTAAATATCCGTTACTGGAAAATTTACCCCTCATTTCCAAAGAGATGTCAAGAGCCGCTAAGCCCTCTGGAAGATCACAGAAAAGCAACTTAATCCTGCTCTGAATATTTAGTGCTGCCTTGATCCCCTTTTACAGGAATTTGTTACGTTGTTCCTACAACATCGTGGCATGCTGCAGATCATGTGCGGGGAGCTGTCGGGAGCAGCAGTAATGTCTAAAGGATTAAATGACTTATGGGTGAGACACGGTGCCATAATTCCAGATTGTTCGCCCGTCACCTCTCTTTGTGTTCTGCCGCTGCACTGTTGAAGACTTGAATTAGGTCACGGATCTGTGTGCTGGCGGGTGGGGAGGGGGAAAGCGCTGCACAGAGCAAAGCTGAACATACATAGGCCTGATTCTGTCCGACCTACAGCAAAGAGTGCTTCCCGTGGGGGGGGGGGGGGGGCACCTAGGCCTCAGCCTTTCCATCTGCACTGAGTGAGGGGCAGTGCGCAGCGAACCGACTCCAGGTGTGCCTAGCCTGCAAACACAAGGTGGGATTGCAGCTCGTGCAGACGCCCCCAAACTAGCTGTAGTCTAGCTCAGCGGTTCTCAAACTGTGGGTTGTGACCCCGTTTTAATGGGGTCCCCAGGGCGGGCGTTAGACTTGCTGGGGCCCAGGGCCAAAGCCGAAGCCCGGGCCCAGCCGCCTGGGGCCAAAGCCGAAGCTCGAGGGTTTCAGCCCTGGGCAGCGAGGGTCAGGTTACAGGCCCTTCCCCCGGGGTGAAGCCCTTGGGCTTCGGCTTTGCCCCCACACCTGGGGCAGTGGGGCTTTGCCCCCACCCCACCTGGGCAGTGGGGCTCGGGCGAGCTCAGGCTTCGGTCCCCCCTCCTGGGGTCGTGTGGTGATTTTTGTTGTCAGAAGGGGGTCGGGGTGCAAGGAAGCTTGAGATTTGCTAGCTTGGGTACTGGTAGCTGGAGAGCCCTGGTAGCACAGGCTTCAGCATGCGTTAGCTGTCCGAGTCATTACCCAGGGTCCTTGGCGTGCTCATCCGGCCCATGGTGCTGTGGTTTCACTGCCACTGAGACCCCAGCTGGCTAGATCGAAGCCTGCTTGGGTGTGACTGCAATGTAGACATCCCCTCAGAGTCACGTTTCCCCCTGGTCCCCCCATCCCACCCTTTGCTCTACATCGGGGATCACAGCTTTTCATGGAGCAGCTTCCTCTCCCATTGTGTCAGTGGGGCAGCAGAACCACGGCCACATTCGCTCACACTGGGCAGTGACCGGTGAGTAGCCCCTGTTCTGCCCCCTGTAGCTAGAGTCACAACCTGAGCCAGGATGAGCATAGGTCCTATCTCTCACTTACTCCCCTGTCTTGCCAAAGAAGAGCTGTGGTCGTCTAGCCCTGGGTGAGTAACCCCCTTGCAGTCAATGGGACTATGGGAAGAATTCAATACTACTTAGATGATTCGAGGTGGCAGGATCTTTCTCTTATTAATTTAGTCTGAGAGTTGAAGGCCAGGAGGGACCAACAGGTAACCTAGTCTGACCTCCTAAATATCACAAACCACCAACACCACACAGCACCCACACACTAAACCCAACAATGGAAATGAGATGAAAGGATCAGTCCACAGGAGACTAGACTATTTTGTGCCACAGGCAGAGAACAGGAGGGACTGAGGTGCACCAGTGCTCAAGGCCCCCACAGTGAAAGGAAAATGACCAAGTGAGAGAGACCCAGATAATCCTTGCAAGTGACCCGCACCCCCACGCTGCAGAGGAAAGCAACGAAAACCCCAGTGTCACTGCCACTCTGGCCTGGGGGGAAATTCCTTTCTGCCCCCACGTATGGTGATCAATTATAGTGGTTCTGCAAAACAGACAAGCCAACTAATTAGCTACCCCGTCAGTGGCAGTTCCAAGGAGCTCTTTGTTCCTGTGAGAAAACAAAATCACTTCATTAGGGAAAGACTAGAAATGTGCATCCAGTTTGCATTTGAAACAGATCAGCTCTGCAGAAAATGAGCAAAGACAGAGCAGTCCAATCATTTGCTTTCGGATTTATTTATTGCAGTTTATTTTATTTTGGTAAACGATGCAGCTGTGAATGATGTTTTTGCAATTGGATTTGTAACACCGCTTCTGGCAAAGACATAGGACCTGAATCTCATTTACATTCAAGCCCCTTTATACCACTCTGGCAGCATAAAGAAGCCTTGCAATGGACACAAATTACATTTACACTCATTTTAAAGCTGGAGGTATAAATTAGAATCAGGCCCATAGTTTATAATGATGGTGGTTTATTCTCTCTGCTGCACAGGAGAGGGGAGTTTTTGGCTGTAGAGCCATCTTAGTTTTCCCCACATACTCTAAAATATAGCAGAACGACCTGAAAGTTCAGTTCTTTACTATTAGGGAATTCACAGACAGACAGCAAGAGCGAGACATACACAGTCTGATATTAGAAACCAGCTTCTATCTGTTCTACCCATTATAACAATTCTTAGCACTTCTATAGCACCAGTTACCTAATAATCTCAAAGCTCTTTACAAACATATAATAACTGTGCTTCACAATCAGGGGCGGCTCCAGGCCCCAGCACGCCAAGCGCGTGCTTGGGGCGGCAAGCCACGGGGGGCGCTCTGCTGGTTGCCACGAGGGCGGCAGGCAGGCTGCCTTCGGCGGCTTGCCTGCGGAGGGCTTTCTGGTCCTGCGGCTTCAGTGGACCTCCCGCGGGCGTGCCTGCGGAGGGTCCGCTGGTCCCACGGCTTCGGACCTCCCGCAGTCTGCAGAAGCCACGGGACCAGCGGACCCTCCGTAGGCAAGCCGTCGAAGGCAGCCTGCCTGCTGTGCTTGGGGCGGCAAAATCCCTAGAGCCGCCCCTGTTCACAATACCCCTGTGATTATGTCAGACAGTGTATATCCATCTTAGGCCCTGGTTCAGCAAAGCACTTAAGCATATTCTTAATTTTAAGCATGTTTTTTTAACTCCCAGTGAGTTCAATGGCATTTAAGCATGTGCTTACACTAAATGGGGATGGATTTAAGCACATACCTAAAGTTAAGTGTGCGTTTGAGTGTTTTGCTGAATCAGGAAAACTGAAGTGCAGGGAAATAAAATGGTTTGTTCAAGGCCACAGGGTGAAGCGTTGGCAGTGGTGGGAATTAGAGTTGGGTGCAGAATGGATTTTTTTGGCTCATTGGCCATTTTTGAAAAATCAAAACAAAGCAAAAAATCATTTCCAGTCAGAACAAAAGTGAAAATGTTTGAACTCTTCTGTGAACTGGAAAGGTAAAAAATAAATTTTAAAAAAAGTTAAACAAAACTTTTTTTTTCAATTTTGACCATTTTTACCAATTTTAAAATCTTAATAGAAAATTAAACACATTGTAATGATTAAATACTTAAATTAAATAATTTGTTTTTTCAAGCCCCCCCCAAAAGAAAAACAAAAACAAAAACTCACCACATTTCATTTAGCAAATGTTGAAACAGACATTTTTTGTGACTTAATTTTTTTTTTCTGAAATGAACAATTTGGTGAAACACACAAGTTTGCAGAACACTTTGATGTTGCCAAATTTGCATTTTTCATCCAAAAAAAAAAGTTTCAGATGAAAAATTATGCCCAGTTCTAGTGGGAATAGAACTAAACTGTCTGGATTTTTAGTGCCCTGTTTCATTCCTAGGCCTTTATGTTTCATATTAATTAGTATTGTGTTCAGCATATCTTGTCTCAAATAGACTTTGCTATACAGTAATAAATACCACCTCCTTGGTCTGTCATTTTCCCCAGTACTGGGTGCTGTCTCTCTCCTCAGTTACCATCCGCATGTCTCACTACGGCTGCTGGGGTGATGTCTGCATACTTGCATCAAGTGTGTAGCCTGAGCAGTGCTGGTTTGTCTTTTCAGTTAATGTGCATAAACTTCCTGCAGCCTTAAACCCTGACTGTTACGTTCTCTTAAGGCACTTGCTACTGGCAAGTTTGCATCCTGGATCAATGTCCTCTCCTCCAAGGATTCCTTACAGAGGGTTGTTTCATTGTTTCCATGCATACATTATACATGGCATAACAAGTGTTTGCAATATTTATCTGCTAAAAAACATTTTCCCCCACCTCTTTGATCTGAACAATACCTTTGAAGTCCCTACCCATTTCCACTCCATAAAATGTGGCTTTCCTTGTGGTTGCATTCAGAAATATATTTCCCTAGGGATTCAAGCCCACTGGAATTAATTTTTCCAAACTGATTCCAATCCCTCCATCATTTCCAATGGGATGCGATTTTGCACAGCCAGGTGCTATTTTAATGATCACCCTCCTGAAGCTGGGAACTCGTTGTGTAATCACGGATGAGCTGCACAATGAGTCACTGTGCGGTGGGGAGAGGAGAATTACCTTGAAGAGGTGGGTCAATTCATCAGCCTGTCGGAGGTCCAGTGCTTTCGTTTCCCTTTGCTGCTGAAGAGCCGAGGTCAGGGATGGAAAGAAAGATGGTGAAGGCAGGTGAGGTGACTATAAGGAATTGTGTACAAGCCAAAACCAAATATCATGAGTTTCGTGCTATTAATGTGCTGGTGGTGACATCTAGGGATTTAGCCTTGAGAAAACACTTCCTGGGAAGATAAGCTTTTGGCTCGTTTTGCCGGCCGCACTGATAAGCGCAATAGTCTTGGCTAAGGGTGGTGAAATGTGAGGTGTGGCAGATCTTCCCTGAAATCTACTGCATCTTTCTGTAGATATGGTCCCACCTACAGAGGGCTTGCTGAATACTTGTGGGTCTTGCTACATCAAGAAAGGAGTAGGAGGATGTGGATCCCATTTCTTTGCTGATAGGGACTGGGTGGAGCCAGTGGCGATGAGAATGCACACACTGGTGGAAACATAGCTTGTATGCGTTCTGTCAGTGGTCAGACCAGACTGTAGAGAACTCCAGCCCAGGGGAAGGTGGATCTCGGGATTTCTACATGCAGGAAACTGTCTACATCATCAGTTTCATAGTATTGATTTTTCTGTCATTTTAAATTCTCCAATAAATGGTATGCAGAAGGAGTGAGAGAAGCCTTCACCCCCTCTTGCCCTGATGTGAGCATTTGTCACCACTGGAAGAGTAAGAACTAACGGCAATACAGCTCAGCTTTATTGCTGGTGCTGGGATAAGGCAAGAACAGACCTGGCTTTTGTAACAGTTCTGTTACAGTTTCCAAAATAAGTGATAACTCTGTACATCACAGCCATGCCAGACCTCTGGGATTTGCTTTGAAGCTGGACCAGTGCAGAGAGTTTGGATTATTATAGGATTTCAGAGTTGGGCAAGCGAGATGCAAAACCTGAAGGATTCACTGTGCGGGGAGTATACAACTGGATGTCTAGAAAGGTATGAAGAGAATCTTTTCTGTTTGCCTTCGAAAACATCTAAACCAGGGGCAGTTAATAGGCACACCGGGGACCAAATCCGGACCGCCAGATGCTTTTGAACGGAGCCCCAAATCTTTATTTACTTATTATCTAAACCAATAGTCCAGCCATTCACCAGTGTTTCAAAGGAAAAGGACTCCCCACTTTGAGGGAGGATGTAGAGCATTGGCTCGCTTGTGGCCCAATCAGCACACAGCTGTGGCCCATGTGACATCCACAAGGCCATGCAGGCAGTATATATATGTTGTGTGGATGCGGCCCACATAACATGGAGAGCTGCATATGCAGCCCACAATGGTAAAACCACTGATGTAGAGTCTAAACCAAAAATTTCCAGGGCTATACAAACTATGTATTCTAATGACCGATCTTGTAATTGAACCACTGAGTCCTTCAAATGATCAGCAGAGCAAGTCTGTCTGATACCACGTTTTGGTCTCCTAGATCCTTCTTGGGGGCTTACAATTAAATAGACGTGAGTAAGATTATCCTGGTATCTCAGGAAAGGAAGAGTTTTGAAATCATGTTCGTTGTGCAGGGATGAAAACTTATCCATGAGACAGGAAAGAATCTTGGGGAGGGATTTTCAGCAGCACACAGGATTGGTTTAATGCTGCTCCCGTTGAATTCACTGGGAGTTTTCGCATTGACTTCAATGGCAGCAGAGTTAAGCCAATGCTGAGCATGTTAGATAATCCCACTCTATGCCTCTAGGCAATGAAGTCTGGAAAGACCATCAAATACTTGTACTTTAGTGGTAAGCCCTGCAGTCAATACATTCAAGAATACATCATGACACAGAAGCAATGTAGACTGAGAGATCCTGGCAGCAAGTCAGTTCGTATCCTGTAGAAAACTCCACAGCAATTAATTAAGAGAGAGGGCCAGACTCTCAGCTGGTGCTAATCAGCACACCTCCATGGAAGTCACTAGAGATGCATCAATTTACACCTGGCTGTGGATCTGGTCCAGAATAGATGTAGGTACCTTATGTATTCTGATCACTTTGCATCATTACGTAGTGTGCATGGGTGTGTGCATGTACACAAGCAGAAAGCCCAATGTTCAGCCCTTGCTTGTGCAAGTAGTGCTTGTTGATGTGAGCTGTCAGTGGAATTACTCATGTGAGTAAGAGCGTTAGGACCCGGCCCATAACCAGGCAGCTTTCTGTATAATAATATGAATAAAAGCTAGCTCTGATATAGCACTTTTTATCCATAGATCTCGAAGCACTTCTCAGGGTCAAAAGGAGGCTGAAGTATTCCTGGCTCTGATATGTATTCCTGGCACCTGTGAATATGCAGATACCCACACAGTAGTGAAATGATTGACTATATCCACTCGATTTACACAGTTCTGGGTGCTGAGAATACAAGCCCAGGCCCATTGCATTAAAGAAATGACCATATTTCCTCCAACACAAGCAGCAATTCAGTGTCTCTGGACTAGTAGCATCTGGCATGAAGCACGTATGTTGTTTCCAGAAACCCAGGGCAGAAGGGCATTTTAAAGCAAACAAAAGGTTGAAATGCTCTAATTCCAGCGAGCACTTGGAAGAAGGATTTGGGTGCAGGCTGTGGAAATGCAGCCAGCCCTTGAGCTAACCCCAGGCTGTGTGACGTATTGCAGCAGCTATGTAAAACAAGGACTCTTTTACACTTCAGCCCTCTCCCTCCAATGGGGTGTCGCGCCGAGCTGAGTGTTACCTGACTTTGATGTTCTCCATTCAGACCCCATATTTGTTCATGTTTATATGCTCTGACAGTGAAGGAATGGCTCTGCTTAACATCCCCTGGGTTTCCTTGTGGGCAGTTTTAAACATCACACAGCATGTCCAACAGCCAGTCAGACCCAGCCAGCCAGCACTTGTGTCTGATGGAGCAGTGGATGAGATCACTGATTGCTTGCGTAGATTTCAGACCTACAGCCTCCGCTGCGTGAAGATATTTTGAAAGCTCCTATCCCATCCAAATAGGGATAGGAAAGTACTGAGGTGGGTGTAAGAGGTCAGCAAACTAGCGCTTTCCTCCTTAAAAAAAAAAAAGAAAAAAATGCCCAGCGTGTTTCAAATATATTTTTTTTTAGCCAGTCTGAGGAGCTATTCAAAAATAAAAATCTCTGAGAAATTACACTGGCTGTGCAAGTTTAGTGAGCCAGATCTTACCTCCTGATTACATTTATTCAATCTCAGTGAACCAGCTGCCCCTTGTTGTCCATTCACATCAGCTGAAACTCCATTGACCTTGCTGGAATTATTCCTGATTCACATCAGGGTGAGTGAGAACAGAATCAGACACACTTTATGGAACATCCTCCACCAAATTCTGCCCTTGTTTATGTTGGCATTCTTTGTATTACTAGGGGCCCTGCCTGAAATCACTGTTAGATGCTTTGCATGCATATAGGATCAGTCCCTGCCACAGCAGCTTAGAATTGAATAGAGAAGGCTTAAAGAAAGCATTAATATCCCTGCTTTACAGGTAAGGAATGAAGGCATAGAAAAATGAAGTGAGTTAGCTAAGGTTGTATAAAAACTGTGCAGGAGGAATTGAAGCCAATGGTCAGGAGGCACTCAAAGTCTAGTGCTTTAACGGCAGGACCACCTTTCTCTCACCCTCCTGAGCCTTGTGTGTTTCCATATTTTCAGTTTTCATGACTTATTTCAGATTAACAGGCCAAAAAGCAACAACAAAGAAAGAACAAATGTAAAATCTTCAGAAGACAGAAGGTGGCATGTGTGTCACTGAAGGATCTTTCACCTGGCTCCCAGCCGGCTGTGTTTATCTGTATAGGAAGCATTTCTGAATAAAAAGGACTGACCGTGAAATCAACAGGATGATGATCTTCATGGCGACTTAAAGGGCTTGAAACGGGAGAACTTTCAGCGGGAGAAACCACCAACTAACCATAGAAAGAGAGAAGGAACGGAAGAAGAGGAGAATACACATATTTAAGAAAGGAACCTGAACTGTATGTCCCAAATCGTTCAAACATTATCAGCATTGGGTGAAATTCACCCCTGTGCAGAGGACCAGAACAAGGCCCATGTATCTCTTATGTCCCACTTAAACCCTCCCAACTGGGATCTTTTTTTCAGAACTGAGGCCCCTTCCCCATTTCTCTCCTAATTTTTCTCTGCATGGACTGAAATAGAGAATTTAAAATGATGTCATATCCAAAAAGAGAGCCCAACCCGCTGGAACCGTGTTTGTGTTCAGTGTCAGTGGGGTTACATGCAACAAACCAAAATCTTCATTAAAAGGCAATTTAGCTCAAGTGTCCAGTAGGCTGAACTGCAAGGAAGTGACATCTAGGGATAATGAATTCACTGCAGAGCTCTCTAAATGACGTAAGCCCATTTATATCAAATATCTCCTCTATGAGAGACTATCCAACCTCTTCCAGTCATTAAAAACGCTGGACAAAGCCAAGAAGGGGACCCCACAGTGTTATTGCAAAACAAATGCGGTAAGAGGAGATGGGGAGCCAGGGAAATCCTGATGTACATGTGTGCTTCCCTCAAGCCGATAGTTCTTCTGATTGCAGGAGAAGGTTATTCAGCTTTTGGCTATGAGCAAAAGCTCTGCTGTGAAGATGAAACCAGAGTGGAATTAGTTGACCCCTAAGCCACCTTCACTAGGGCCGGCTCCAGGTTTTTTGCCGCCACAAGCAAAAAAAAAACAAACAAAAAAAGCAAGAGTGCCACCGCTGAAGCCAAAAAAAAAAAAAAAGAAAAGAAAAGGCCGGAGTACCGTCCCTTGAAAAGTGCCACATGGAACGCTGGTGCCTAAAGCCGGCCCTGACCTTCACTTAGTAACAAGATGGAAAAAATGGGACCAAACCCAAAGCCAATGTTGGCGGGTTGGACAGTTGAACTGTACATTGGGGTAAACATGAATCTATTCTATTTGCTTCAGACAGCTGAGTCTCGCTACATCTCATTGGTAGCATGCACAACAGACAAGCAAGGCAGCACCATTTCAGACAGAAGAGATCCATTCCACGGCATGTGCTAGAGCAACCGATATCAGCCTTAATCTTTCCCAAAGAATCGGGAGGCTGAAGCCACCTGGGAAGTGATTTGAAATGGTGTAAAATTAAACATATTTTGATTCTTGAGTTCAGAATGGGTTTTTTTCAACTCAGACAGGCAAGGACTGAGGGACAGCAGAAGCTGTGACAACCAGGGTAGAGGTATTGGGGTCTGATTCTCCATGTCACATCCAAATAACACAGTGATGTATCAGGCCCTAGGAGGAAACAATAAATAGCACCAGATCCTCAGATGATGTAAACTGGCCCAACTCCACTGAAGTCGATGAAGCTAGGTCCATTTATATAGAATATTGGGGTTGGAAGGGACCTCAGGAGGTCATCTAGTCCAACCCCCGACTCAAAGCAGGACCAATCCCCAGCTAAACCAGCTGAGCATCTGGCTCATAACTGGCAACACGTACAAAGAGTCCATTTCACTGGTGTGCTTTTGCTGCTTTGTACCACTCGGATATAAAAAAAAAATGTAAACCTAGCTTAGGTGGCCAGTAAAATAAGGCGCATGAGTACTTTGTATCACCACACCATCCTCGTGAATCAGGAACACTATTTTTAAAAAGTGAATTTAGCACTCTAGCATCAAATAAGGTTGCCTGTGCAACCTCAATGCAGCCTCTTTGTGCGTACAAATTACAATACTTTAATTATGTGATCACATCCAGTTGTTCTCCCCCACCACAAGACCCCTCCCTCCTTCAGGCATCTATTGAGTGTTTCTCTTTATCCCCGTCAGTCAATATGTGGCCCCATGCATTTTTACTGCCCTGCATCTAAACCCTGGAACGGTTGAAAGAATATTATTAGCATGGCCAAAACAGTGGATTTTTTTTCCCCTCAGATCTCATTCCCAGAAACAGCTGAACTGTTTTAGTTCAGCCCTTCCCCCCCAAATTCCACCAGAGACAGACACCCGACATGGAAAATTTCAGCCCATACAGTTACAATTTGGCAAAGTTACACGCAACTGAAAATGGGGTCTTTCAATGGAAAGCACTGGGCAACCTTAACTATAGGTTTTGCTATCTGCACTGTTTATACTTGTCTTCTGGATGGACCAAAGAAGGCCCCATTTGCCAGCTGGCCAGATTCCTGGTACCTTTGACACATTTTTCACTCATTGTAAATATTTACGGAGATGATTATCCTTGGAATGACAACATCTTTTTCCAAAGAAATTAGTCCAGGATTAATGACAACAAAAACAAAAGTGATAACTATATCCAAGACTCGAGAAAAGCCCGAACACTATGGATGCCTGATACTGTCTCTTTAGAACAAGTTGCAGGGGAGAAAGGGGGAGGGTTAGTTTAAAAAGCACCAGGGACACCGGACCAAGAGTCTGTCAGATCCATAATGGTTTATTCTTCCATGGCACTCAGATACCATGATGATGAATGTGGTAAACCAGATTACAAAGGTACAGAGTTGTATTTTCAACCACAGGTGGTTGTCCCCTATGCAACAATTACTGGGTGAAACTCCGTGGGCTGTGTTATGCAGAGATCAGACTCGATGATCATTATGGTCTCTTTGAAATCTATGAGCTCACTTCTCCCTTGTTTCTGAGCCCCCCTTGGTTCATGTGGCACCAGGGAGCCAGTTGGATTTCTGATGGAACTGCTCACATGCTTAAAGTTAACCTCTTGTCTGAGGGTTTGCAAGTTTGGGACCTACATTTGATTGTTGGTCATTAGTAAGAATCTCTTGCATTAGAGCAGATTGGAAAATGGGAAGGGGGTGGAATCTACAAGTATTTGTGTAATGAATGGTTTCTGTTTTTCAATGACAATTTTGTGTCGACAGAAATTTTCCTACCAGCAGCTCTACTTTGTGCTTAAACCAGCACATTTTAATCTAAGGATCTCCAGGCAAGGAAGGATGGTCTTGTAGCGGAGACACAATCTTGGGTGCTGAGAGAACTCAATTCTATTCTTGGCTGTGACGGGGCTTGTTCCTTCACCCCTTATGTAAGGAGTTACTGTGAAACAGTGACCCTTTAAAATCCCTTCTCCTCCCTGCTTTGTCAGGTAGAAGGGAAAGAAACCTCCCTTGTGCCATCACCCCTGTGGCGGGCCTCTGTGTCTGATCCTTAAGTGGCTGCTTGCCAGGCTAATCTTGAGGAACCTCCTTAAGATAGTCCCCTGCCTCTCTGGCAGCCACCTCACTCTGTCTGAGCTGCAGCCTTTTAGCCCAGCTGTTGCTGGTCAGCCACATGGTCACAGCTGGGGAAGTAAATATTCCCTTCATGGCTGCTATAGTGTGGGGTTTAGAAACCCAATCACCATGCCTTAGTCGCAGACTTCAGGTTTGACCTTGGGCAAGTCACTTAGCCTCTGTCTGCCTCTGTTTCCATCGGTAACATGGTGGTAATCGCATTCAGCGCTGTGAGAGCCTCAGGCCACAGATGATATTAAAGCACTTGTATTAAAGCACTTTCCACCTGTTAATTCTCTCTTAGAAATTCAAATAGCTGCCCCCAACACATCCATCCTCTTCCACGCCCCTTTCTCTCCTAGGCCAGTTCTAACATTATCACTGTTTTGCTTAGGGGTGTTGGGTTTTTTGTGTTTTTATTTTTTTACTGACATTTATACTGGAAAAAGCCTTAGTGTGAACAAAGTTATACCAGTTAAAACATGCCTTATACCCCTATAATTATTCCCCTTCCGATGTTAGAGTAGCAGTAGCAATATACCAATATCATTAATAGCATTACCATAGTGCTTAGGAGCTGCAGTCATGGAAAAGCACCCCACTGTGTTAGGTGCTGTACGCAGACCAAAAGGACAATCCCTGTGCCAAAGATCTTACAATCTAAATTGAACTGTGCCCATATTAGGGGATTGTGCCACTTTAACTACCCCACTATAGTTAACGTGGCACAACTTTGTAACGTAGGCAAAGCCTAATATCACCTCTTCTCAAATGCATCCATCCTCTACTAGGTTTTCCAGACCTCTTAGAGGATCAGTCTGGGGGATGGAACACTGCTTCAAAGCTGCAGATCTGGCTGTCGGATCCTGCGAACATGTCCTTGCAGCCAGCTGTATTAAGCTCTTCAGCTGTCCTCTGGCCCTCCAGTCTGACCCCTGGAGTGATACTCGAAAAAGAGTGAGTCCCTCTTCCTGCCCCCCAATATGTGCCGCCAGCATCTTCCTTAGCAACGTGTGATTCCTGGAAGTCGTCAGTTATCCCTGAAGGGAGCTGAACTAATCCTGGCCTGTGGGAAGTCAGGGGTAAACATTCTCCGCGATGACTTACTGTCTGTCACAACATTGTGCAAATCTATTTGTAACTGGGATTCTTGCAGGGTGAGATCAGTCCCCCCCACATGGCAGTTAGATCCAAGAGGAAGTGAGCGTGTGCATTGGGTTTCATGATGATATCACCTTGCTCACTGCAGCCATATGCCTGTGGGTCTGTTCCCATATGAGAACCTCTGGGAGATTTATGAGACTGATTCAGAAGGCTCAAAGGTCCTCCTTTCTCCCATCCCCAAGGAGCCATGTTTAAAGATGATTCAAATGTGTCTGCAGCCCCCCGTCCAGCACATGCTGTTCAGACTGGGTGGATGGGGGCCAAACCGATGATTATTAAATACGGTTGAGATTAGCCGGCTTGTGAGAGGCTCATTAAAAAGACAGCCGTGGCCGCTCCGGCGTGATTGCAGTGTCCCCGTTATCACTTGTTCTAAGTCTGAAGAGCGAGTGCACTGAAAATAGCAGGGTGGCTTCGGCACCCTAGGGGGTGACTTGGCCAAACCACCCCAAGTATAAGCCTGCCCAGCCCCACGGGGCACATAGTCAGGTGGCTGTCCCAAGCTGGGCCCACGCCGTCGCATCCACACTGCTATTTTTAGCATGTCAAACAGAGCGAGTACATGTCTATTTACCTGGCATAGGCACCGACTCTGGGGGTGCTCCGGGGCTGGAGCACCCAGGGGGAAAAAATGGTGGGTGCTCAGCCCTGTGGATCAGCTCCTCCCCCACCCTCCCAGCGCCTCCTGTCAACCACGATTAGCTATTCACCGGCATGTAGGAGGTGCTGGGGGAAAGGGGGAGGAGCAGGGGCAGAAAGAGGTGGGGGGATGGGGTAGAACGGGGTGGGCGAGGGTGAGGGGGGAAGAAGGGCAGGGGTGAGGGCTTGGGGGAAGAGGTGGAGAGGGGGTGGGGCATGGGGCAGAGCAGGGCTCGAGCACCCCCAGGGAACTGGGGAAGTCAGTGCCTCTGCTACCTGGGCTGGGAACCTTTTTCCTAGCTCCTGTGTAGACATACGCGTAGCCCTATTTTCCTCCCTAGATGGTGTCACAGCCCAGAGTGCTCTTTTCTGTCCCCTAGCACTCCGCTCAATGAACAGTGTCATGTCCAAGCACAGGTCAAAGAACTTCATCAAGCTGGAGATAAGTTTGAAATACATATCAGCGTCTGCAGTGCCAGAGACCTTGAAAGAACTTTGTAGCTATCCAAGCGCAAAAATCCCAAATTCCAGCTCTATGGCGGCATGCAACGGAGCTGCACTGGGACTTCTCCTCGTCCACTTGCAAGGGTCCAAGAACTGTACCCATATACCCAGCTTTTAAAATCTTGGCAGGCAGCCCCCCACTCCATGTAATGCTCCTTTCCTTTGCTTTTGGAATGTACTTGAATGTATATTCAGCAGCTCAGGGGAAATCACTGCAGCCAGTTAGGAATGATAATGTGGAACGGAAAAATCCCACTTTGCCCTATAGAGGAAACAGACAAGGCTGTGTAATCAGGGAAGTGCCGTGCTGGTCTGTATATGTAGGGAAAAATGCAACACTGTGATATCTGGCTCAGGTGCAGTCCAAAACCCAGCAAGCTGGGAAATCGCAGGCCAAAAGCCCCCCCATAAGACATTTTTTTTTTAAAAAAAAATTAGTTTCTGGTACTTTCCAATATTCTTTTCCTTTTGTTTTCACTTTTCTAGGCAGGCCAGCTCTCTTTCCTGGACATCCTGTCCAAACAAATCCCCGACAGCCTACCCCCACCAACCGCGGTGGAAAGCAACGAAATATTTTGTAAGCTCAATTTAGACTTTTTAGCAACTTGAAAAGAATTGTTTCCTGCCCACGCATCAGCATTATCATTGCTATCAAATATCCTGCTTTTTCATTTCATTAGTCAAAACTTTTTTTTTTTTAATTAATACAAAAATTTGCTCAGGCGGTAGGAAGAAGAGCTTAGCAGCTATAGCAGTGGACTGGGACTTTGGAGTTCAGTTCCTGGCTCAGCCCCTGCCTTCCTTTGTACTGATGACCGAGTTGTGGGTGTAGAGCCCTGCGCAGATACAAAATTGATATCCGCAGATATTCGCAGAGTTGCAGGGCTCTACCAGGAACCACAACGGCAAAATCAGCAGCATGTCAGGCCACTGCTCGCAGGAGCCAGCGCCCAGCCCAGGTTGCTCCTCCGGTGCGGCTGTACCACCCTGAGCCCAGCCCCTTGGTGCAGGCACCAGGCGCAACAGCAGCTGTCCGTGGTTGTGCTACGGTGTGCAAGCAGCTCGCATGCTCCCAGACAGGAGACGCAGACAGCTGTGTGGAAGGAACTCCTGTCTGGGAACATGCGAGCTGCTTGCACACACTAGCACAGGGGTCGGCAACCTTTCAAAAGTGCTGTGCCGAGTCTTCATTTATTCACTCTAATTTAAGGTTTCGCATGTCGGTAATACATTTAAATATTTTTTAGAAGGTCTCTCTCTATAGGTCTATAATATATAACTAAACTATTGTTGTATGTAAAGTAAATAAGGCTTTTAAAATGTTTAAGGAGCTTCTTTTAAGATTTAAATGAAAATACGGAGCCCCCCAGACCGGTGGCCAGGACCCGGGCAGTGTGAGTGCCACTGAAAATCAGCTTGCGTGCCATAGGTTGCCTACTCCTGCACTGTCATGATCAACATTTCAATTAAAAGCACCCTACAGTCTTTAAATTCCACGCAGAGCTGCCAGGACCTCATTTTTGAAAGTCTCAGCTGAAAAGCCAGAACAAACAGCAAACCACAGTTTCTCTCTCTCTTAAGGATGAAGGGTTACATCAGGTGAGATATTGCCTGTTGTTTCAGAGGAGACAATCTGAAGTGGCTGCAGCTGGGTGCAAGAGTCAGCTGTGGTCAATGGATAGTTTATGGAGCAAGAGGAAGCGTCTTCTCCAGCTATGTTTCTGAGCCTTCAATCAGAGCTTGAATCCATTCTGAATGTGGGGCTAAATGGATAGCTGTCCGAGCACGGGTGGAAGCCCAGAAGATACAGGGAGTGACTTTCCTGCCTTGCATCACATGGGTATCTGCACTCCATGAGCATGAGGGTGGAAGGATGCTAGTGTTGCCAGCGATACTGCGTGACCCAGATGTGTCTGCAAGGATGGGACTTGGCCAGGATTCTACTGCCCTGCAACTTTCCCACACAACGGGCAGCATCTGGTGCCCAGATTGGGATGGGTGTGTGACTTGCAAAAGGGACTGTTGATGAATGCGCTCCCCCAGGACAAGTGGAAGCATCATTCCTCTTGGCCTCCAGCTGCATACTATCTTGTAATGTTGAGAGGTACCGGTGACTGCATCAATCAGAAACCTCTAAGACTGGGTGGGGAAGCATCTTTTAATGAACATAACTGTCATGAGATGTTAATCAGAGGCCTCTCCCCTCCACTTAAGACTATAGGGGATTGTGAAGCTGCCCAGGGGTTTGGACTGAGTGGGAGGAGGGCTTTTGCTAAATAGTGAGAGAGAGGGAGAGAGAGGTGAGGTGGGGTGGGGGGCAGAACACACAGAACAGAGAAAGAAGCAGAGGCAAAAAGCAAGCAACCCAAGCAGTAGCTGATGAACACAGTGTGATCCTGGGGAAAACTAGAGGGAGCATTTGGGTCGATTGGTTAAAGAGACTTGGGGCTGTAAGCTAAGAAACTGCTCTTGTTCTTGGTTCCTGCTGCATTTGGAGAAGCAGGACTTTTTACTTTCTTTATAAGTAAACAAAACTGCATCAGAGAAATATCCGACTCTCACCAATTTCTTCGTCCAACTGGAACATCCTAAGGGGCCCAGACTTTCACTAGCCACTCAGGTCAAAAAGGGGCAACACCTCTTTGGGCCACCATTCGAGGGTGTGTGCCTCCACACCCGGCCTGTGCAAACTAGTGCAGAGGTTTGTGATGGAGAAGCATCTTTGCTTCTCAAGGAAATGGCTTGTCCTGGGCTGAGTTTATTTCTGCCCTCCTCAAAGAGACCACTGATCATTTCAAGATATGGCATCGTGTGATTGGCCAGGACTAGAAACATGTGCTAAGCACCATATTTTTTCTAATTTGATGGTGCATGAGGTAAAAAAAAAATCTGACTCATTATTCAGATACTATTGCATGGCCACTGAGTCCTGTGTTTGAAGAATAGAATCCTGCCTGTATGACCCTGATATCAGTGTGACCATACCTACAAGAATCTTAATTAGGCCCCTTATCCAAGTATTTAATATGTTCTTGGTACAGATTTTCAGTTTTCTGTTGTCAACACTACTGTGCCTGTTGGATTTAGCCAGGAAAGGAAGCAACTCAAACTTGATGCAGGAAGCCCTGGAAAGCTCTGAGGTAAGCCAGATCTCATGCAATTTTTAGCTTGATTTCCACGATGATGAGGATTGGGGTAAATTTGGTAAAGCTTAGGAAAAGCATCCTGATTGTTCAGGTTTTCTCCTAGTAGACCTAGTCTCTTGCTGTCTTTTGCCCATTCGCAATTAGAGATACTCCCTAAACCCCAGTCTCTGAGCCAGTGATTCAATGCTCAGGTTATTTGTGGTCTTAAGGAAAAAATAATATTCCATTGGCATGTTACGTCTCGCCTCATATTTCCTAGTAATATGTCAGGAGACTGCACCTATACATTTCTGATGTCAAACGCAGCCACATGTAGAATCCCTCTTCCCCCAGGTGGAATATAGTCTGTTGACACAGTTGGCTTTAATGTTAACCACTTCCTTTCGTAGGGTCTGGAATACCAACCTTTTGACCTGACAGGGGGCCAGGTCCTGATCCCATTTGCGGCAGTCTAAAATTGCATAACTCCATTGATGTCAATAAAGCTGTTCTGGATTTACATTGGCATAATCAAGATCAGACTCTGGCCCTCAATCAGGGCCGGTGCAAGGATATTTTGCGCCCTAGGTGAAACTTTCACCTTGGGCCCCTCTTTCCTTCCCCCCAGAGCATCGCTAATTATAAACTTTCAAAAATGAATATTGCAGAATGTGATATTGTTCATTAGAATTAATACACCTTTGGCTTGAAAATGTATTAATTTCATTATTTAGTCTATATATTTCATGAAAATAAATGGCCTTGGGTCTCCTGCATGTGGCTAGAATCCCTCCTGTCCCCGCCCCCTCTCCCCCCATGGATCTGGAAAGGGCTGTTTTGGGGATCAGAGCTGGGAGTCGGGATCTGGCTTCTATTCTCTACCCTGGCACCAACTCATTGGATGACTTCAGGCAAGTTACTGCCCTGTTCTGGGCTTCAGCTCCCCCCAGAGCTAAGGTGTGAAATGGTTCCTTGCTCCTGGACTGGAGGGTGTCTGAAGGCCTGTCTTCCCCACAGCTGTGAGGCGAGGACAGTGTTGCAGCCTCCGTCATGACCGTCCTGGTTGCTTTACTCAGCTCCACGCCAATCGCTGCTGAAGCCCCTTACTCAGAGAGCTCTGGCCCAGGGCAGAGGCGTCAGTGTCATTCTGGGCCTGATTTTCAGAGCTGCTGAGCACCTGCAGTTCCCCCGAGTTCTCAATACTTCTGAAACTCCGGGCAGTTTATTTCGAATGCTGGGCCAGGACTGAGCCTGCAAAGGCAGGTCCATATGCACCCCTCAGTCCACAGCAGATCTCCCATCAATAACAATACAAGCAATCAGGAGAATGCTGGGAGTGGGGCAGATATGGCCCTAATGTGGTCACTAAACTTCTACCTAGTAAAGTTACTGGTGCATCTGCTGTCATTCAGTGGAAGAACAAAAATCTCTTGGGTGCTGCAGCCTGCCCAGGGTTCAGCTGCACTTAACCTGAGTTGCTTGCACACGTGCAGTGCTTGTGCACCACACAACTGGTCATCCATGTTACTTGAAAATCTGGCTCTGATGATGTCGTAATTAGACTTAACAGTTACTGCCGCGTTTCCTAGAGCTGTTGTCCCAGACTGGCTGCAGACTCAGGCAGACAGAACTGTGTCGGCTACACGCCCATCACCTTTGGAAGATTTTCCTTGTAGCCGTAAGGGCTCGAGACAGCCATGTTTCTTCGCTGAACACTTGCAGTGTGCTGCCCCTGAATCCCAGATTAATACCTTGTGTGGGCAGGTGCAGTGCTGCTCTAATGGTCTGAGCTAGCACAGAACTAGGAGTCTTGATCTCCTGTGTTCAAAGCCGGACTCTGACAATGACTCCCCGGGTGACCTTGGGCAAGTCACATCCCTGTTCCCTGCCTCAGTTTCCCCAAAATGGGGCTCTATTTACCTGCTCCACAGGGCTGCACGGGTGGATGGGGATGAAGCCTTGGAAGGTGGCACGTGCTAAGGACGGTTACACTTTTGCAGCTCGTTAACCCTGTATCCTCTGGCAAGGCCATGATCCACCCCCACAAGTGGACCAGTGGCCACGGTCGGTCTCCTCTTCCTTTCCCCTGCCCCCGCTCCCGCCGCTGCATTGCTGTCAATAGTAGGGTGACCAGACAGCAAGTGTGAAAAATCGGGACAGGGGGTGGGGGGTAATAGGAGCCTATATAAGAAAAAGACCCAAATATTGGGTCTATCTCTATAAAATCGGGACATCTGGTCACCCTAGTCAATAGCCGGGCTGATGTCACCCGCTCCGATCTGCAGACGGCAGCCCTTGGGCAGCAGCTGCTGCTGCGGCAGGGGCCTGGGACTGCAAGAGCTGGAGGGAGCAGGCTAGGGAGCGATGCAGGGGCTCGGGGAGGAGGTGGCTCCGGGCTGGCAGGGAGGGTGCGGGTGGGCAGTGATGCAGGGCGCGGCAGAGGGAGGCGGTGGGGCCCGCGGTTGCAAAGGAAAGGAGGGTTTAATACATCAGGCTACATTCAGAAGTGGGTAATTCTACACCTGCTGCTGCTCTTAGCATGGATGTTATACCAGCTAGACTCCCTCTGATCACTCAGACTCACACCTGCTTGCCACTGTGTAACTTACCCCTTTGCCCTCTGGTTTACCTCTGAATTTGACCCACCAAGTGTAAGGGAGTCAAACCCAGACCACCTTACCCTACTCATTACCCCGTAGCTTTGTAACCTGACCCTGTCCCTTTAAACAAGCAATTCTGAACAGGAGCGACACCTTGCCGGAGTCCTCCTTGCTTCTTAGGTCAAGTGCCATCAGCCTTAACATGCTTCCCTAGCAGTCAGGAGCTTGTTACTCAGAGAACGACTTGCTGCTACAGGACTGTGTCTCCCCTCTTAAGCAAGACAGGGGGTCATTTAAACCAGAGCCTACTCCCAGAAATGCCCATTGGGTCACATAAAAGCTAGTAGTGAAATGAATTGTGCTGCAATCACATTATCAGTATAAGCAACTTGTCCCAATGGGAACACAATGTCAATATGGTAAGGGTTAAAATCCATCCCATAGTACCCAGCCTGAGCAGCTGGGATCTGGGGGAATGTGGCAGGAGCTGGAGCAGAGAGGGAGGAAGCCTGCTAGCTGAGGTGTCATCCTGAATGAAACCCGTGTGTCCACATCACCTAAAGGAACCCTGGTCATTTTGTTTTCCCAGGCACTCAATGTCATTCAATGGAATTCACCCCGCAGGGCAGGAGGGGGCCTATCGTTAGCATCCCACACTGTAGGCTGCACAGTGCCACTCACAAAGCATTGGGGTCCCCCCACCCTTCGTCACTACCCCATTTATGACTGAGGAGTCTCACTTCTCCAACTACTGAGCTGAGTCCTTTGAGCAAAGGAGGGATTATCCAGCAGAGCGTATCAACTGCTATTGCCAAACGCTTTCCCTCTGGGCTGCTAATTCCCCGCCTGGGGCGGGGAATCACGCACAGCTAATTAGAAACAGGTACCGTCTGCAGGTGACGTTGCCAGACAGAAGCCCATTCGCATCTGACACAATCTGCACAGTCTCCAGTGTCTGAACAAGCCCCCGGGGGAAGTGATGAATTTGTCACACCTGTTTCTCCAAATGTAATAATAATAAAATAATTCCAATCAAGCCCAGGGAAGGCGGCATTCCAGTAACAGTTTGCTTTTACTGACTGAAATTTCCCGTAAGACGGGCCTCTGGCTATCGAGTGGAAAATCTGTCCTCGCTCACTTCCCCCTGCAGCCCCGGAGTAGACGTACAGAGTCTGCCTGACTTTTTAGTCCTGCCAGGGCTGCAGCAGTAGCTGTGGAACGTGGTGTGCTTGCTTATCCCGGGTGTCGAGTCAGAGCCACGTCTAAGGAGGCGGAGGAGCTGGCAGCTGTGTTCCAGGGGGCGCTCCTAGGTCCCGGCTCACTTTGTTACGCAGCAAACTAGGAACAGATACTTGTAAAACGGACCCTAAAAGGAAAAAAAAACGACGTGATTTCAATGATAACATCAAAGGAATGTGTGTAAAGGCCATAAATGTCCCGTGCCATATGGACGATCACCAAAGGTTGCTTGACGTATCAGACCATATGTTTTCCCCTAAGCAGCGATTTCCATTGTACTTTAATGATAGGACAATGAGAGGCGGAGCATTCCTGAGTGGTTAGTGCTGCATGTAGGTGGTGTAATAACTGTGGCATGAGGCCAACAGCTGCATGCGTTCAACTCGCCAAGCAATACAATGGCCGTTCTCAAGGCAAAGTGGGGGGTATCTTGATGGCATTACGAAATGGAATTGCAATAGACCTGATCAGTTATGGAGCATTGAGGATATACCTGTTACATCACTGAGAGCCAGTGAGGATGCTCCCAGGGCTAGATGCACAAGGAGGACTTGGGTGTTATAATACTTAGACGAGGAACACAGGAACATAAGAACAGTCAGACTGGGTCAGACCAAAGGTCCATCTAGCCTCGTATCCTGGCTTTGGAGAGTGGCCAATACCAGGTGCCCCAACGGGAAAGAACAGGGCAGGTAATCAAGTGATCCATCCCCTGTCACCCATTCCAAGCTTCTGGCAAACAGAGGCTAGGGACACCATCCCTACTCATCCTGGCTAATAGCCATTTGTGGACCTATCCTCCATGAATTTATCTAGTTCTTTTTTGATTCCTGTTATAGTCTTGGTCTTCACAACATCCTCTGGCAAAGAGTTCCACAGGTTGACAGGGCCGGCTCTACCATTTTTGCCACCCGAAGAAAAAAAAACACACCAACTGCTGAAGCAAAGAAAAAGCTGCTTGGACTGTGTCGCCCCAAGAATGGACGGAATGCCGCCCCTTAGCATGTGCCGCTCCAGGCACGTGCTTCCTCCACTGGTGCCTGGAACCGACCCTGCAGGTTGACTGCGCGCTGTGTGAAGAAATTCTTCCTTTTGGTTTGTTTTAAACCTACTGCCTATTAATTTCATTTGGTGACCCCTAGTTCTTGTGAAAGAGGTGGTGACCCTCTCTCCTTTGTATCCAACAGCCTAGTAGTTAGGAAACTCCTATACAATGTGGGAGACCCTTGTTCAAATCCCACCCTGCCTGATGTGGAGCAGGGATGTGAACTTGGGTGTCCACTATCCCGTTATGGGACTACTCGGGTGCTTAAGTTAGGCCCCTGCTTAAGTATCTTGCAAATCCTTAGATACTCCCATGCATGTCTCACTTGAGACAATGAAATCCGACCCGGTGTAACCAAGAGGAGGAACTGGCCTTGGCCTTGCTGGTAAGCCTGCTCTAACGTATTCTATCCATTTGGGGGACGTCGAATCTTGTATTTCATATCAATGCTGAAGGCCAAGGAAAACAGGCTCATTTCAGTTACTATTGTTTGATATCAAGTGTTTTCCTGTGCAGTGAAAGAAGTCCCCAGCTGAAGTTCTGTAAAGGAAGTTCAGGGCAAATGTTTGTACACAAATTGTGGGGAGGAGGGATGATTTTTATGTATAAAAAGTAGAAATAGGTGAGCGTGACTGATTCCCATTGTGCTGTGATATACTTATTTTACCCTTACCCCATCCTCCACCACAACCTCAGTTATGTGGCCATTACTTCTCCTAGTCTAGTTCTGTTGATAGCTTTTGCGGGCAGGGACTGGTTTTTAACAGTGCCTAGGATAATGAGGCCATGAGCCCTGCACAGGGCCCTTCGGTGCTTCTGTAATGCAAATAGCATATACAATAGTAGCAATCCTTGTCAATTGATATCCGTGAAAGCATTTTGGCCTTTGTGGAGACCTCCCATCTTACCAGGACCAGGAATGTGCGTAGTACAGCAGAAAGTTCTCCACACTATCCCATTTTATTAACCTGGCGTTAGTAAACCTAAATAAATAAATATTTAAAGGAGCCATCTTCTCCTGCACGAAAAGTGAGTTTCTTTGTTCATTTGATGAGTATCTGCTTCTGCCACGGTGTCCCATTTGTTGACACGCCACCCCAGCTCACCTCACAGGCCTTCTTGCCTTGAGAGGACAACCGTCCACTCGGCAATGGGGAAAACTCAGTTTCCATGTTCCCTGAAACCCAGGCTTCCCCTGCTCCACCACACAAACAGATGTCAAGCAACCTAACCTCAAGCTGGAGGGACACATGTTACCATGGCCTGGTCTACACCTAAAATGTAGGTTGACCTAGCTATGTGACTTAAAGGTTTGCATTCATACCCCTGAGCGATCTAGTAAAGCTGACCTAAGCCCTGGTTTAGACACCTCTAGGCTGAAAGAAGAATTCTTTCATCAACCTAGTCACCGCTTCTTGAAGGAGTGGATTACCTACAGTGATGGAAAAATCCCTTCTGCTGCTGTAGCAACTGTCTACACTATGGTGCTACTGCAGCACAGTTGCAGCACTGTAGTTGTGCCACTGTAGCATCTGTAGTGTAGACTTAGCCCCTGGGGTAACGAGGATTTGATTCCCATCTGTAACAAGCTATCTGTGATTGCCTTCCCTATTAGTAGGTGGTGATCCTTCTGGGAAAGGGTTAAGAGGGTTATGCTGGACATAAGGGAGGGGAAAGTGGCTCTTGAGAGGGAGAAGATCTAGAATGTGGGCTGAGCAATCCTGAGGGAGGAACCATATGATCGGATAAGCCAAGGAAGAAGGCTTACACTGAATGTGTTCTGTTGTTATTAAACTCTGTTAACAGAACCAAAACTCAGTAATGAGCGCAGGGCCGAGTTTGTAGTTGATATAACATGGGAAAGGCACCTGTTTGCACCATGTTTACTCAGTTCTGGGCTTCTGTACTCCTCTATCTAACTACCCACCTGCCTTGGTATTTATACCTGCTCATTACTGTGCTTTATTGTGGTCTCTAGCTTAAGCCTAGAGTGGACCATACTTTTCTGAGCAAAGGGGAGAGAAGAGGTAGGTGGGAGCTGGCGGTCAGGACTTAATTACAGGCTGTTGCATTACTATCTATTGGATTTATGAATATCTTAGACACTAGTGACAGATGCCAAACTCCTTCTCTGTGTGGTTTAAGATTATTGCTGATATTAGGTCTCTAAGAACACAACGGCAAAACAAGAACAGAGCTAACCCATTCGAAGGAGTCTGGGATTACAGCTGTCTTTAATGAAATCCAAGTTAGCCACAGAGAACATACGTAAGTTAAATCTCATCTGCTTTGAGGTTTCCCTTTGGTCTCAGAAGAAGCCAAAGGCAGGATATGAGGAGAGGTGTATGGGCTTTTTCCGGAAACACTGAGAGAAAGGCAAGGAAAAATGCCTCCCCATGCTCCTTTTGTCTGCTTTTATGATGTGACCTCATCACGAACAACCTCATCTAGTGATGCAGGCTACAGTACAACACATTGCATAGCAAAGCAATGAACGAAGAGAGAGCAGACTAGTGATTTTACCCTCTTCTCCACCCCCAGCAAATTGGATTAAAACTTCTGGAAAGAGCCAGACTGGAGAAAGGCAGCAGGAAGAGAATCCCCTTCCTCCACATCCCCACTTTCATCCTCCCCATAACCTTACTACACAGTCCATAGGCCTAGCAGGGAAAAGCAGTGGGAGCAAGGAGCGTGGGGCGATGCCTAGGAAGAAGCACTGTACACAACACATTCCCTCTGCTACGTGGCAGGATACAAATTGGGGATTAATTGATCACAGCAATAAATATTCCCGAGAGCTGTCATGGACCGCAGGAGAGCAGTCACACCGCACCAGGGGTTTCTTGCCAGCCCTTGGAAACATGATTGTACTGACATGGCTGGCAGAAGAGGCAGCTCTGAAAGGAGAGCGCCCGTAAAGGACTTAGTGCTTCTGGCTGGAGATCCACACAGTTGGCGCCTGGGTGTCTGGTGGATTCTCTGCCACAACAGCTTTTCCTTGACCCCGCTCCCTGTTTCATTAGCAATAAGTAATGCAGCCAGGAGGCAAGCAAGTGGAGCCATGAGAAACAGCTTTATCAATAATGCTCAGAGGCCAGTGTTACATGCTGAGGATCTGTCTCCCTGTCCACAGGTTTATGTTTGTGAATTTCAGGTCCCTCACCTAACTAGATCCTTCTTTGAAAAGGGAGACTTTTTCCCCAGGTCTACTCAGGCGACGCCACCAGTGTGCCCTGGAAGAGGCCAGGACAATGGCCATGCAGGTGAGCTGTGTGTTTATAGCTACAGGGTACGGTTCACAGGTTGGGCTGGTACTAGGAGGGAGAATTATGAACTAAAATTATCTGTCCTCCAGCAGATAAAATTATCTGCCCTTCAGTAATGGCCTTTCCTGCCACATATCCCTCCCAAAAAAAAACACTCTGCAGAGTTGCTAAAAAATCTGCAGCTCAGTGATTTATGATTAAACTGTGATTTATGATCAAAGCATGGCAACAGCTTAGCTTTAAAATGCAGCAGCCACGTGGGTGTCATGGACCAGCTAAGGCAGTGAATTGTGTGTCCTGGCCAGGATAGCAACAGGAAACGCTGAACTAGAGAAGGCAAGATTCTGCCAAAAAACGGAGGTCTTCATAGCCCTTCCATACCTTGGTCCCTTCCTAGAGCTCAGCCCAAACCAACATTTTGGAATAGGTTTAAAATGCTCCATTGACTTTATTTTTCTCATTATTTGTTCATTTTCATGTACTCTGTACTTTCTCCAGTACTCAGATGATGATGACTGTGAGATAGATAGATAGAGAAAGGGGGTGTCTGGAGATAGATAGATAGATAGATTGATAGATAGATGGGCTGTATGGGGATGGAGAGATAGATAGATTAGATAGATAGCAGGGGTGTCTGGGGATAGATATATAGATTAGATGGATGATAGAACAGACTTGATTTTTCTCTGACACCCAGGTAAATCAGGAATAGTTACACTCTGGTATAAATCAGAATAACTCCATCACCATCAAGGGAGTTACACCAATTTATGCCAGCTGAAGATCTGGCCCCATACTCTCCTATATACACAGCAGTATGAGCCCCAAACACCCCTGTTTTATTCATAGAATCATAGAATATCAGGGTTGGAAGGGACCTCAGGAGGTCATCTAGTCCAACCCCCTGCTCAAAGCAGGATCAAACCCAACTAAATCATCCCAGCCAGGGCTTTGTCAAGCCTGACCTTAAAAACCTCTAAGGAAGGAGATTCCACCACCTCCCTAGGTAACCCATTCCAGTGCTTCACCACCCTACTAGTGAAAAAGTTTTTCCTAATGTCCAACCTAAACCTCCCCCTCTGCAACTTGAGACCATTACTCCTTGTTCTGTCATCTTCTACCACTGAGAACAGTCTAGATCCATCCTCTTTGGAACCCCCTTTCAGGTAGTTGAAAGCAGCTATCAAATCCCCCCTCATTCTTTTCTTCTGCAGACTAAACAATCCCAGTTCCCTCAGCCTCTCCTCGTAAGTCATGTGCTCCAGCCCCCTAATCATTTTTGTTGCCCTCCGCTGGACTCTCTCCAATTTATCCACATCCTTCTTGTAGTGTGGGGCCCAAAACTGGACACAGTACTCCAAATGAGGCCTCTCCAGTGCTGAATAGAGGGGAATGATCACATCCCTCGATCTGCTGGAAATGCCCCTACTTATACAACCCAAAATGCCATTAGCCTTCTTGGCAACAAGGGCACACTGTTGACTCATATTACTGTGAGGAATAGAGTTTTGAACTGTTATTGCAAAACTTTTTTGAAAGGGGAAGTATTTATTCTCAGCTTCACCTGAGAGTGTGTGTCATTCTGGGGTTTGTAAAGTAGAGGGTTATTTTAAAATGTGAGAGTCAAATTATCAGATGGTGCAAATCCATTCACTTTGCTGGAACTATATTACTTTATACCAGCTGAGGATTTGGCTTTAAATGTATATCAGAGTTGTCAACAAACTTTGGTAAGGCCATAGCTCCTTACCGCATCAATGGTTTGTTCTAGCCCCGTGTGCTACCCTTCTCATGGCAATATTAGTCCCCAGGTAATATTGCATGTCCGTGTAAGTATCTGTCTGTGGCAAGTATCTTAACTGCCACGAAGCACTTCCATCTGCAACTTGTGAAGGGAGCTGACTTTTTTTTTTTTAAGGGTTGCTTTGTGTTTCACTACTGGGCTTATTATGTCCCCTGCTAATGAATCCATGAATGAGATCACAGAATAAAATGGAAACCAAGAGCTTGTTAATTGTTAACAGAGGCACAAAGGGGACAGGTAGTCTGATATCTGTCTGCTTCCTGCAGACATTTACCTTTTAGTTACATTTTACAGTCTCTTTTCCACTGAAGTACGTACAGAAGTCTGAGCTCTGTAAGATCCAGGCAGACGCAGTGAAATATTCCCATATTCCATAGGTATGAACCCAGGGAGATTCCAGTGAGACTTTTTCCATCACCGCCTGAGCTCTCATAAACTCAGCAGTGAGACTTTTTCCATCACCGCCTGAGATTTCTGACAGACATTGTTCTACCCCTTGAAAACTGTTCATGACTTTAAGGATAGATCCTCTTCTTGGAGTGTTTCCTATGAAGGGGAATCACGTAGGGTCTGACTTTTCTTTAATACCAGTGTAAATCAAGACTAACGCCACGCAAGTCAATGCAGTTATGCCGGTATGAGAGAAGAATCAAGACTATGGAGTGTAAGGGCTGGTCTACACTAGAAAGTTGGGTCAACTCAGCTACGTTGCTCCACGGTGTGAAAAATTCACACTCCTGAATGACCTAGTTAAGGAGACCTAAGTCTCTGTGTAGTCAGCTGTAGGTCAATGGAGGAATTCTGCTGCTGCTGTAGTAAATGTCTACACTGAAGTGCGACAGTGCTGCAGCTGTGCTGCTGTAGCATTTCCAGTGTGCACATAGCTAAGTCAACAGCCTTCCACAAATGACTGCTGTGGTCTTTCCTGCATCCTGGGGCAAGATTCCCCCTGATAGGAAGGATGCCCATGTGGGTTAAGGTACTGGACTAGGATTCAGGAGATCTGCATTCAATACCCAGCCCCACCACTGACTCTCTGTGTTGCCTTGGGTAAGTGACTTAATTGCTCAGTTCCTCAGTTTTCCCACCTCTAAAATGGAGATAAAAGCACTTCCTTTCTTCTAACCTTTGTCTGTCTTGTATATTTAGATTGTATGTTCTTTGGAGCAGAGACTGTGGTGTCTTCACATTGCCAAGCACAATCGGAGCTTGAGCTGAGTCAATGCATCTTGGAGCTACTGTAATACATATAATTAATAACCATATAATTAATAACCTTGGTACCTGGTCTCTTCCATCACAACGGATGCTATAAGATTCCCTTATCCCATTTCTCATGTCCATTCTCCCCTTTGGCATTCGGACGGCCATCCTGACCATCCTTCCAGGTTGGATGTGGTTCTCTCTACAGTTGGTCAGTGTTGAGCCTTACATTAGCAAAAAGAAATTACTGGAGAGTAACGCTGTCCTATCCACTTCCCGCCACCCTAATTACAATGGGCCCATGGGGCCAGAATGCTTCCATACAACTGCTGTTTTATTTGGATCTTCCTATACCTGTAGGATTGGTGAATGCTACCTGCTAAACCCGTGACCTTTCTAACCAAGTCACTTGCAGCTTGAAGGTGAGTAGACAGTTCCCTGGGGTACGAGCAGTGATGAGCTGCCAAAATCTTAACAACCGGTTCCCTATAAAAAGTTCTGATTTAAGGGGAGAAGAGTGGAGGAGAGGCCGGGGCAGGGGGAGACATACTCGTGGGGCCGGGGGTCCCTGCAGGGCCTGGGGCAAATTGTCCCACTTGCCCCCTCGGCAGCCCTAGAGTTTGCAGCCCCCTCCCCCTTACCTTGCCGGCAGCTCAGAGCAGCAGGATGACTCCGGAGCTCAGCTGAGCTGCCCAGCTGATGCCAGCGGCTGGCCGTGCTGCAACTGGGGGGAAGCGGGGGAAGGGCCGGGGGAGCCTCAGCCTCCCCAGCTGAGAATCCTGGGAGCAACAGGATGGTCCGGCCCGCGGACCAGAGTTCTTTGCCCACCCCCTGGCCCTTTAACAACCGGTTCTCCACGGAGGTCTAATTTTAGCAACCGGTTCTTGAGAACCTGTGGGAACCGGCTCCAGCTCACCACTGGGTACGAGTCATCCAACTGAGTTGTAATTTCTGCTCGTTAGGCTGGAATTCCGCACTCACATTTTCTTCAGGAAGAAGCCTTGTGTGACACGGAGGCCCATTGGTGGTTCACTACTCTGTCAGCAACTCCTATCAGGCCCGACAAACTCACTCCACCTAATACATTGCAGTCATAGTATTACTTTGTAAAGAATGTTGTGTACGGTGTCAAATGAAAGCTTATGTCGTACTGATCATCATAAGCATTATGAGATGTATGTACAGGAGCTATTCAAGAAGTTGTCTGTATGTACTAAAAAGAAGTTTAAACCATTTAACAGGGAGCGTTGATAAACAAATCTGTCCCAAACAAAGGCAGATTGATTTACCTGTTTACCTAGTCTCTGATGTGAAGGAAGCATTAAAAAAGCCAAAACACAGTGGGACCTGCATTTGCTGGTAATTCAATAGGAAATGCCAGTTTGATGAGAGGATGTCAGATCAGCCTAGGAAGACACTGGAGACTCAAACCACAGGGGGATTGTCTTATCTCTGGGGTCAGAACAGTGAGTTTGGGGAAAATATAAGGCGAGGCAAAAAGACATTTGGTGATCCATCAAGGGTGCAAAAAGGACAGCACTTTTTGTATCCATGAAAGCTGGATTCTGACCCTGGGAGCTGGTGATGCTGAGTGGTTGCTTTATGTGAGACGCTTACCTTTGACAATGATTGTAGCCTGCTAAAGTGATGGTTAGTCTCTTAGAAGCATTAATGCTTTTCTTTTCTTTGTAACCATATGTCTTCATTAAACGTTCTTTATATCACTTAAATTTCTGTTTGTTAATAACCTTCTCATTTGCCATAAGTACATCACAGTGCTGAAAGATTAAGCAAAGTGTGAATTCTTAATTGAATCAAACAAGCTGGGGTGTGCACTGGAGCTAGCAAACTTGGTAATTTCTGTAAGGATCCAGTAACGGGGGTGGATACTCCAGCAGAATGCTCCTCCAGGGGGCTTGGGAAGTGGGGTGCACCAAGTGTTACCTGCAAGGCAAAGTAAAGGCAGGCATAGCTTTGGGGGAGATTGTTTGGGTGGGTAACGATCAGGGACCCAGTAAGTCCCTCTTTTCCCTAAGGCAGAGGGGTAACAAGGTGATTCACAGTTCTGGGTGCCTAGAGAAAGTGTCACACCTTCACCTTAAAGTACGAGATGTGGCAGAGCCAGGAGGCTCAATGCACTGTACCTCAAGCGGGGTAGCTGGCAGGTGAGAAATCCAGCGGGTAGACAGCTGCAGAACGAGAGAAGTGGGTCTAGTTGATAGAGCAAAGTATCTGGGAGCCAGGACTGCTGGGTTCCATTTCTGGCTCACCGACTGGCTATCTTTTAAACTTTGGGCAAGTCACCTCTGTGTGGCCCAGTTTCCCCCCAGCAAAATGGGGATTATAATCCTTGGAGGGATATTTGGTTAATGATCATTTGCAAAGTGCTTTGAGAAGGTTGGGTAAAGGGTGCTTACTAAACACAGGATACCGTTGTGCTGTAAAAAATGAAAGGTTTCCTCTTTGCATTGCTTAACTGGGAAACCAATGTTTCCGTTCTCCTTTGATCAGACAATAAGGTAGCTAACCCAAATCAGAAGCATTAGTAGAAATAATAATAGTGAATTGTAATACTTAGCTGTAAGGCTCAGAAAGCTTCATTTTCCTCTGTCCTGGGAGATCAGTGTTTAGTGTCAGTAATGGCAAATGAGGTGGTAAGTCCCTGGGCAACAGGTATTATGTCTTTGCAGACTCATATTCTCAAACTGGCACTTCCTGGGAGGTCCATTTGTTGTAACCACTCGGCATCTTTCTCTATGAATGAATGTACTTTCTAAGCACAGCGTCTGTTAGCTCAGCAAGTACTTACTTCAGGCATATTTTAACACACAGCTCTGCCGGGCTGTTGCTTATCCCAGGGTACCAGGAGAAGCTATGCAGTGTCTATGCCATTTTTAGTTGGAAAAAAAAGATGTAGAGGGTTAATCCTATGCTGAATGACTAGCCCTGAGACTGCCTAAAGCAGTGTCAGTAGAAGCGCTTCAGACATGCCTCATCAAACTCAGACCTAGGAGAAGAGGGTTTCCTAGCTAGCCATCTGGACTAGACGCGTAGAGTAAACGTAGCACATTTTCACCACGCTACATGGAGAGTTACGCAGTAATCAGTAAAGCATGGAGCTCTTCCCTTCCCATGGCGAAAGTGTATCCTTTCCTCAGTGCCATCAACTCCGTTTTACATCTCCTCCTCTGCTAGACGGGATGCTCAGGATCAACAGCGCCAGCCACCAGTGGTACTTACATGGCCTTCCTGGAATGGGTGACATATTGGATTGAAATGAGGTCACATTCAGTTACAGAAGGCAAGTGTGTGTGTGTGCATGTGTGTGCGTGCATGTGTGTATACACAAAGCAATGCTCATCCTAAGTTATATAAGAGCTTATTAATAATCTTGGGGTTTTATACTTAAGACCCACCCCCATAGTATCTGAGCAAACTTCCACATAAAATAGGTAGCAATGGTGAAGTCCCTAGCAGATGTTAATTTATTTATTATTATTTTTTATTATTACTTTATTTTATTATGTATTTGTTATTAACATCACAGTTTAAGAAACTACACATCTTCAGCACCCATGTAAGCACATGGTTAACATGCATAACTTTAACAGTACGGTCCATGGGACCGTGACAGGCTGGCTGGACGGCCTTTTAAGACAAGCCAGGCTCAGCCTTGCCTGTGACCTAGGAGCTAGCGCTCAGCTGACAATGGTGATATGGCAACTTAATGATACCTAGTGACCCCAGCGGCAGGGAATCAGGAGGAACTACTTAAACAGACCTGGGAAGGTAGGTTAGTGGGAAAAGCTGCAGGGAAGACCCAGGAAAGAGTTGAGTTCTTGGGAAGAGCTTGGTAAAAGCAGGAATCTCCTGCAGGTAGGAGAACCCGTGGGGAGCAGGTCCAGGCTCCTGTGAATAGGAATGCGGAGATAGGGCTTAAACAGGCAGGAGGACTCACAGGCAGCAGCTTGGCTCTAGGGCTGACAAAAAAGCAGGGAGATCCCTTTGGGGAAGCTGCCAGAGTCCCTGGGGAAGGGAGGCAGTGAGGGGAAAACCTGCTAAGAGAAGCGACAGCCAAAGAAGAACTTTGCAGGAGCAAGTTAGGCTCTGTTTGGGAAGCCCTGAAGCAGGGTCAGTAACCACACTCCAGTGGCGCATCTGTGTAAGATTGATCAGTTCAGCAGAGAAGAGAGAAGCCCCAGGTCTGAGTGCCCAGGGGAGGCTGCTGTGTTAAGCCCAGGGAAGCAGCACAAGGAGGGGAGTATGGGAGGGGAGTATGTTATGTTACAGGGACTAAACCCCATAATTCAAGTTAAGCACTTGCTTATGTGCTTTCCGTAGTGGCTGCAAAGTGGTGGGGTGTGGTATAAATGCCTTGCTGGCATTCATTTGCCAAAAGCAATGCAACCGTGCTGACAAAAGCTTTCTGCCGCACCACGTCGTCATTTATACAACCACTTGGGATATGCTCTGTCGTCTGTCTAGCTAACTAGAGACCTCAAGCTGTATTTAGTCTCCTCAGCTTCCAGGGGAGCCTGCCACAAATATAAGAAATGATAAAAGTGGGTCTGAATCTTGCTCTTAACTCTGACACCATCACTGGGATGGAAGGAAGTTGATGCGTTTTAATTGTCACCAGTTCTTGATTCTCACATTCCTCTTTGCACCAGAGCATTGGTTCAATGTGGTGAACATAAAGGGTGTTCCATGTTCTGTCCTTATAAGAGCTTGTTATTACTGTCAATAGATCTCAAAGTTCTCTACAAAGGTCACTATATGTATTCCTGTTTCTCACATGGGGAAACTGAGGCACAGAGGCGCAGTGACTTGCCCAAGGCCACCCAGCAGGTCAGTGACAGAGCCAGGGATAGACCCCATTTATCCTGAGTCCCAGTCCACTGCTCTAGCCACTGCCTTTCCTGATATGTGGACTTGAAATTACTTTGATTTAAAACCTGCAGCTTCCTCGATGATCTTCTCCTGCTTTGGGGTTGAAGTCTTCCCAGGTCAAGTGGAGGCTGTTCAGACAGCCTCCAAAGGAAGAGTTAAAGAAGGGGATACAGGAAGACATCCTTGCAACCTGCTTCCTGTGCAGACATATTGCACAAGCCCAATGGTTTTACTCTCAAACAGCTGCAGCCTACTTCTTCTCGGGGCATAAACACAACACTTGAGAAACATCCTGCCGATAGACACATTCTAAACAAGGAGGGACTTTCTGTTCTCCTGGGGAAGCACTTCACAGAAAAAAAAGTGTGGGTCATTCAAGTGTATTTGTACTGGAATTACTGGCCAGCTATGTTTAATTAAAGATTATTGGGGTACACTTCTCCTCCTTATGGTGTGATCAATTCCTCTGAAATCCATAGGACTGTTCATCTGAGCAGGGATTGCAGGATCAGGTCCTTCTCTCCTGGGTTGGGAGACTGGCTGCTGTGGACTGTGTAGATATGCCACAAGCGTTATGGTTATAGCGCTCTGTCCTGAAGTCCTTGCTCACGTTGGGCTCCCATTGATACTAAAAATGGGCCTTTCAGTTCTCTGGCCTCTGATTAATGGATCATAACAGCCCCTTTGTGCTGCTGCTGTTAGGATGTAGCCAAATCTAACAGCAGGAACTTCATCAATAAGGTGGGAGCCCAGAACACAACAGTTGCCATCCATAAAAGTTAAGAATCCTTTGGGAAAGTGTCTCACAAATCCCTATTTGCACTCCATTAACCACTAAAATAGGTATTGGTTCAAGCATTCATACTGGAACCATCCAGGCAGCTGTCCTGAGGGCTCTTGATTGGTTTGGGAGTAATCAAAGCAGGGAGGAAAATTAACTGCTAAACAGGCTACAGGAACAGCAAGTTTACAAATACCAAATACTCCAAGCAACGGAGCCAGGATACTTTATGGGTCACTGGTAAACTGTAAGTGGAACTATGTTCACATAAACCACTTGCTGGAAAACTTCAAATGAACAAATTCATAAAAATCAACTCTGTGTCAATCATTTGCCGACAGAAGAAAATACTGACTGCATTGAACAAACGGCTTCTTGCAAAAAGTGGAACTTTCAATATTCTCATTTGATTTCTTCCTCGAGAAAGAGAAGATGAGAGCGAGGTTACAAGAATAACACAGTCAGATTGAACATGAGCCAACCACAGGTTAGAGGCATGTGGACGTCAAGACTTTCATGTTTTAGAAGCCCACGACTTTCAGGATATGGGGCGAGGGAAGACACAAAGAGCTAAACGCTAGCCTGATGAAATCATTTTATTCTGCTAAGCTTTTCTGAGCACTGGCTCAAAGATGAGAAAATATAACAAAAGGGGATTAAATGGGCTAAGATCACAAATGTCCCTGTGTGAATACTTGTCCTAAAATCATCAGTAAGGGGACTGGGCTCTGGCAGGGACCTTTCAGATCTAGTGTCCATTTAGTCAAATAGAAAGAACCAACGCAATTATATACTAATTTTTCCATGAACCTTTCATAAACACAAAGACCTATTCCCCTGATTGATCCACCTTTAAAAAGCTTTCTCCCACCACGGTCCATTATCTAAATATTATTTTTAGCCCGTTATTCCTTGTTCTAACCTTTGTGCCCAATGTGAATAGTTCATTTTCCTCTTTACTGTATCGCTTTTGTAAAATATCAATCTTTCATCTGGATTCACATCAGAACATTACAGCAGAGATACATTTCTAATTTGTCTGGAGTTCTAAAAAAATATATACTGCGCCTTCCATCTGAGAATTTCACAGCATTGTCATCCCTATATTATGAGTGCGGAAAATGATTTGAAGTAGTAATACAGAAAGCAGGGTGGTCAGGATTCCTAATGTCCTTCTCTGACCAGTAGAAAACACTGTTACAGCCCGCCAAGCTGTCCGGCGGTGTCTCAAGGACAGACCGTTAAGAAGCAGGGCACAAATTGCAAATTGGTTATGAGTTCTATACTTAGATGTCATCAACGAATTATGAAGTGTCAACTCCTCAAGCCCTAAAACAGCCTAAACATGGAGTCACAGACAGTCCCCCTTGGGGACTTTCTATCTTGCCATCCAGGTAAGCTTGTAGATAGATGATTCATTACAGCAATAGTCATTTTACTCCAGGTCCCAAAGAACCAGTCACTTGCCTGAAGGTCAGTTGCACCTTAGATCTCATACTAGACAATACTCGTGGCCAATCCTGTAATAAACTATCTAAAGATTTTATTAACTAGGAAAAAGGAATCAGAGTTATTTACCAGGTTCAAGCAGGTAAACATACAAGCACAAATAAGTTCCAATCTTAAGCTTAAGACAAATGGCCCATCTAGCCCAGTATCCTGTCTTCCAGCAGTGTCCCCAGTCAGGTGCTTCCGAGAGAATGAACAGAACAGGGCAACTATCTAGTGATCCATCGTCCACTCTCCGCTTCTGGCAGCCAGAGGCTAGGGACACCCAGAACAGAGGTTGCATCCCTGACCATAGCCATTGATGGGCCTATCTTCCATGAACTTATCTAATTCTTTTTTGAGTGCAGTTATAGTTTTGGCCTTCACAACATCCTTTGGCAACGAGTTCCACAGATCGACTGTGTGTTATGTGAAGCTACCTTTAGTTTGTTTTAAACCACCTGCCTATCAATTCCATTGGGTGACCCCAGGTTCTTGTTATGTAAAGGAGTAAATAACACTTTTTTGTTCACTTTTTCCACGCCAGTCATGATTTTATAGACCTCTATCATATCCCCCCTTAGTCATCTCTTTTCCAAACTGAAAACTCCTAGTCTTCTTAACCTCCTCTCGTATGGAAGTTGCTCCATACCCCTAATCCATCTGTACATATGATCTATAGTTCTGGTTTTGTTCTACCTCCCAACTTTGAATTACTTGCAAATGTTATCACTGTCTCATTTCTTCATTGGTCTCTAACTGGAAACACATTTCCTCCCAAATGCCTGTGCTTGAATATTTCCTGGGGCCTAAAACCATTCAATCCAGGTATCTATTCCACTGAATAAAAGCACGATCACCTGATCATTCATGTTTAATGAGGCAGATTCATTTGAGTTGCTGCTTTTCCATCTGTATGATGCTACCGGGGTTGTGTACACTATCAGTGACACATCAGGATCCACCAAGAACACATGACTCCTCAGTGCTACAGGCAAGCTGCATTCAAATCCTAATGTCAATATTGCTCTGTTCTAGGCTAAATTATTCTAGCATAGGATAGTGAAGTTTATGTCAGAAATCCTAACCACCACTGACTACCAGTAATCCAGTAATCAATTTTCGCAGAATATGATGTGATTCAATGTACATCTGGCCAGTGTTTTCCAGAATCCCAATCCCTGAAGATGAGAAGCTTGAGCTGTGGTGTCCTGCCATTAGAATCCAGTCATCCTATGGCCCATCTATCCATTATGTCCTTCTCTACATATGTCTTGATGTTCTATAAGTCTAGGGTGAGCAGATAGCAAGTATGAAAAATCAGGACGGGGGTAGGGGGTAACAGGAGCCTATATAAGTAAAAGACCCAACGATCGGGACTGTCTCTATAGAATCGGGACATCTGGTCACCCTATAGAAGTCTTATGAATGCTAAAAATCAGCCTTCTCTAGTCTAATGTTCTTTCACTTTCACAGAGGATGAAATTCCATCCCTCCCTCCTCTCTCTCAAACAAATCTTGCCATCAAAGTTTATTTCTCAAGAGAGGATGCTGCAGGCAGTAAGACCTGGGCTCCTATCCTGCTTGGTATGGACCAGTGCTTAAATGTGTATCTCGGATCCAGAATTCTTTAAAAGAGAATCCCCACACACACACACACACACATTGATTCAGTTTTTGTTTTGTTTCTGATTCAGGAAATCACTTCATGCTGATACATAAATTAAATTAGGGAGGGGTGAGTAGATAGGATGAAACAAGAACAGGCCTGGGGTGAGCCAGATAAGAAGAAACAAGAACAGGTCTGAACTTTTGCCTAAAACGTTAATCTCATAGGGAACCTGGTTTGAAATTTGCGTAGAGTAGTGGGTGGAGAAAACAAAGAGGAAAATTATGGTGAACAGGTTTTAACAAGTGAAGGCAAAAGGCTGGTGTTAACAGTTACTGAGACAAATACAGCAAAGGTCTTTAAATAATCCAACATTTTTAGCTTTCTATGACACTCATGAATTTGGACAATGAAATAAAATGTTTTCCAAGCATATGCTAGAGTTAGAGACTGGAAGGGATAACTCTGAATGCATTGTAAATATAAGAACCATAGGATCAGAGGATTTCTTCTGTCAGATCAGAGCATTGGTACATCAAGTCCAGGATCTTGCTTTCAGCAGTAGTCAATAGCTGAAATTTACCTGAGCAATGGGAGGCTCTGTGGCCTAGGTTAGATAGGAGGTCAGACTAGATTATCATAATGGTCCCGTCTGGTCTTAATTTATGACCCTATGACATTGTGAATTTCCATAATACTCCTAGCCAACTAGGCAATGATTATATTTGGGGGGGAAACCTTGCCTGAACCCCCATCACACTTAACTGCCAAATAGATCCCATTGCACCCAGTATTCACGAGAGCCAGCAGTGGTGGGAGATCTTAGTAGAGTAGCTGTGCTCAGAACAGTGGGGATGTGGTATTTTTAGAAGACAGTGAACCACTCTCAGCTTCTCTCTCAGGTCCTATTGGTGATTCATTCATAGATTGCGAGGCCAGAAGGGACCACTGTGATCAGCTAGCCAGCCCTCCTGTATCACACAGGTCCCAGAACTTCTCCAAAATCTTTTAGCTCATCCTAGCAGACCTTTTAGAAGAGCATCCAATCGTGATTTTAAAAACTGTCAATGATGGAAAATTCACCATGATCCTGGGAATTTTTTTTCCAATGGTTAATTACTCTGACTGTTAAAAATGTGCGTCTTATTTCCAGTCTGAATTTGTCTAGCTTCAACTGCCAGGACGGGGGACACAACTTCTTGGAAACAGAACTGGCTGCAAACAATTGGAACGTAGGATTTGTCACAAATTGCAATGTGGGAGGGAGGGAGAAATCCTTCTCCCCCTCCTCTTGACAAGCTCAATAGCTAATTGAAAAACAGGACAAACTTTTTGTTCCCCCCTTTCCTAAAAAAATTGTCAAAAAAATCATCCCGCTTTTTCACAGAAAATCAAAATTTGGATGCTTCACCAGCTTTATTTAATGTGGCTGCTGGTCCTGAGCTGTCTGGGGAAAATAGATGCTTCTGCTAATGTAGGAATAGCAACACCACTGTAAAAAATTGGAGGGGGAAATTTGAAATGACCAGAATATAAAGAACAGATGAGTCAACTCATAACATGGAAATTCTTAAAGAGCAGTGACAGGCCCGCATACAGGAAACGCTTTGTTTAAATATATCCTTATTCTGTGAAGCCTATAAATCGTGTTTAACTTGAAGCCTGTGCATCAATGCTTCCTGAATAGGGATTCTTTCCTGATTTAGAGTATGCAGAGATGCAAACACTAGATCTGGTCCAAAAAAATTCAAAATTTGAAATTTTGTTGAAAATTTTGAAATTGGGTGGGAGGCTAATCGAGGAAAATTTTCAACAGTCTTGTAATTTCTTCCCTTTTTTTTTTTTTTTGGACTGATTGTGGAGGTGGGTGGAATTATCTGAATTTTGACACTTCCATTTATTTTTAAACTGGGAGGAAGTAGCCAATAAAATATTAAATTTTCCATCTCTTTCTGACCAGCTCTTGAGTCAGCCTCTCCATTTTGTCCAGGAGAGGGTCAAACAACAGAGTGAAATATCATTTTTTTTTAAAAAGACTGGAGAATCTTCTGACCATTTATATCTGAAGTAATTATTATGAGAGTCGCGGGTTTCGAGGTTTAAGATGACTGCCCCAGGTCAGAAATTCTTTCCCTTCTCCATGTGCAGCAGAGCACAGTTGACCATATCTATTTTGTCTCTCTTGGATATGTAAGGGTGGGCAGGATATTCCCTGTAATGTAATTCCCTTAACACGGCAAGGATTGGTTGCTGCTGGAGGCAGCGTACTGGATTTGATGGACAAGTGGTCTGATCCTGTGTGGCAAATCCTGAGTTCCTAGGAAAAGCCAGCTGACAGGAGATGCAGTCAGAGGGGTGAAGTAGCTGGAAGGAGCCAGTCAACCAATTTTAATTCCAACCAGGGTCCAGGTGGTGCCCTCGGATTGTAGCTCAAAAGGATCCCACTGCTTTTTAGGAGCCTGGTTCATCGCTTGTTCAAGCCAGCCCGTGTGTTTGCACTGACTCCGGTGGGCTTTGGATCAGGCCAAAGGGAGTGCATCAGATGGCAGTGCTTGCTTACTGGAAGAACATCAGAGATGTGTGGTCAGGACAGTAGCTAGGTGAAGGCAGAGCTGAAACGCTCAAGGTTTTTTAAAAGGTAAGTAAGTGGGGTGGGCTGAATGGGCTAGTTTATACTGCCCGTTGGAAGAACATCCAGGTTACCCACCCACTGAAGCCAGGACACCTTTAACTCTCAGTCACAAACCTGAGGTTCCAGGGAAGAATAGAGTTAACAAAAAGATGCCCTTGAAATATACTAAAGGGGGTGGTCTGTGAATTACTGATAGCTTTGGGTGAGGAAAGGGGATGAGGGTGAGGGGGCTTTGTCCTCAGTTGGATGAAACAGGAGCATCACAAACAAGAACAGATTATCTCTCCAAACACACACGCACCCCAGACACATAATCCCCTTTTATCAGATACCGAGAAGAAAGACGAGGCTTCTCTTTTCTCTCTCCTTTTCAAGGCATCAGGATGGAGCTCAGCTCAGACCTTGCTCCCCTTCTCCCCCCCCCTGCCCCCAGCTTCTGAGTTTGCAGCAGCTCAGAGACATTCCTTAATGAGAACGCAAGGTTGCAATTACATGGGCCTCCGCCTCACCTGGTGTAAACTGGCATAAACCAAGCGAAGTTTGGCTGATTTACACCAGCTGAGGGGGCTGCGATGTGTGAGACGCATCTTTGGAACTGGAATCCTGCTTGCCACCCTCCTGTTCTTACCGGATTTTGTTTCACAGCATTAATAACAGGGGGAAAGACTCAAAACTCTGATAATATACTTTGCTGATGCTGTAAGGAAAATATTCTCCTCTGACTCACTTGCCTTGAGCTGACTTTTTTTTTTCTTCTCTCGTGGATCAGGGGGTTTCCTTCTTTAGCCATAAACTGCATGCAAATACCTTTGTGTGTGTGTGTGTGGGTGTGTGTGTGTGTTTTTCAGTTTCACAAGCTAACCCATGCTCCAAAGGGACTCGGGAGGCTGTTCCTTTAATAAGCCAACTGGAAAAAAAAAAGTGGAAAGCTTGCCTTGAGGCATCCCATTACAGTGGAATGAGACAAGGATCAGGGCTTCTAGCTCAGCTATAAAAACCAGGCAGAAGCTGGCTCCTCTGACCACAGTTTGCCTTACTGTCAAACATCTCTCGCTCTCTCTTTCTCAAACACACCCAGACTGTAAGACAAGACAACTTTTTTTCTCAGTTTTGACAGGACAGCCACAAAGTGGAAAGGCGGTTGCTGACTTTTGCATCCTATTTATTTCATGGAGGCTGCTCGTGGTGGGATCTAATTCATATCAGAGCTGGTAAGGTAAGTCTGCTTCAGCACAAATTGCTAAATCTAAAAAAACCCCAAAACTACAACAACAAAAACCCTCAGGAGCTTTTTCTTTTTTTTTAAGCTTGCAATAATAGAATGTGCCCTAGTGAACTTTACAATCATTGCTTTTATTCAGTCTGAACTGCCAGAGGAAATCATCTGGGAACATTTTTTCATGAAGTGTGCATGCGTTCAGGCTGTTTTTATTTTCTGATGTCTGATATAATCAGATGAGTGTCTCAGTGGCATTGGCCTGAACAAATGAATGAACCAATGAATGAATGAATGAGCGCTGGGATTGCTGAGCTCTAGATCTGGGGAAATGCAGACAAAATTTGGATGACAAGGTGGGTACAAAATGAATGTCCAGTTGGAGTGGAATTCTTGAGGTTTGCTTTGCTATTCAAGTAACTAAAGAAGGTGTCCCCACTATCAGATCAAACCCACTTCTAATTCTTAGGCACTTCAAATAATTGTCATCACTAGACTGTTAGGTATGAATTGAAAAGAGTTGGAAGGTTTTCATTTTTAATTGGCCACTTCCATTGTGCTAAAGTTTTTTTTGTTCTCACCTTTCTCCCCTCCCCACCCCGCACTGGGCTCCAGTTTCTTCCACAAGTACAGTGACATCTGACTCTGTATTGGGGAACAAAAGACAAAGGCAGCCACAGCTGGTATTTTATTACTAAGTATTTAAAATGGGAGGACAAGGGGACTCCAGGGCAGAGGGCTGAAATTCTGCCATCATGATAGGTAAAAACGAATCACTTTCTGTACTAACCAGAGTTACTTTCTCATGCTTAACCAATTACTTCCCTGTGCATTACAATTTTTGGCATTGCCAGTGATCCTGTTGGCTTAAATTGCTTCAGCTGATAGAGAAGATTGTAATCCTTGGCTTTGTTTAATGGTTAAGTCCTACTTCAGAACTTTCTGTGGTTACATCATTTTTAAGTGTTCTCCCTTTGTGTTTTACAACTTAATATCTGGTTAATGGGAAGAACTGGGGTTTGGCTAGTATTTTCATTTTGACAAAACTTTCATTGCACCGGGCAGATAAAATGTTACCTTTATGCTGTCTGGCATAAATGGAAAACCACGACACATCTCTAGTGTAGAGCAGACACACACATAGTGTAGAGGCACAAGAAAGATATTCTTTACCAACTCTTTATTTATCCAGAAGCTGGAACAAAAGCCAGTATACTGCAGTTATTCAGTGAATAGGGCGGAAAGTCTGATGTAGTATCTTTTTTTCCATCAGTTCATTTAGCAAATGTCTTCCTTTAGTGAATGTTCATTTTCAAACTTCCCCTCCTTATGCTGGAATAAAGTAGCAGAGAGGAAAACGTATAACTACACACATTAAATTAGAGCACGTTTTTTTTAACTATCTAAGTGCCTGTATGTGCCTTGAAATGGTTTAAAACCAGAGCCTGCAAATGGTATGTACTGTTTGATGACTTAGCAAGTATTAACTCTTTTATAACAGAGAACTGAAGAGAGAGCTAGATATGGAACGAGAGTTTTCTATTTTGTGTCTTTTCATTTCACATTTCTAAGCACTAAATCTTAAAAATAAGGTTTTTTTAATCAAATTAACATGCTCAGTTAAAATCAAGCTGAACCTGTAACTTCACTGGTTTTCACACCAGTTATCCGGGAGTTCACAGTCAGCCTCATGCTGCAGCTGGTCCCCCTCTCCAGTATCAGCCCAGCAAAGAGCTTGCATCTGAAATGAACATGGGGATTAGCAGCTGTAAAACAGCAGAGTAAGAAGGGACTAGTCAAAAGACTCCATCCTGCCCATACCCTCACTGGCCCCATTGCATTCATTGTCTGCAGCAAATTACTATTCATGTGCCAGATTTTCTCTTCATTAATGTCATCCCATGTCTCCTTTCATCCCAGAGAAGAGGCTTTTCTAGTTACTGTATTGATGCTATCCATGCCATTGGAAGAGCCCTATGAGCCACAGAAAAGCATGCATCTTGCAGATTAGAGCACTCACTGAGTCTTGTCTGACAGCAAAGCTGGTGTCATATAGCAAGAGGTGTCAGACAGGACATGTTGCTGAACCCGCCCCCAAAAACCTCCGCCTTTCCAGTGAATTAGTGCTGCTGGGTGCCCCATAAAATTTGACTCAGAAGCACTTCCCAAAGTTACTGTAACTCTGGCCAGAGTGCATAACTTTTATAGGGAAATCCCTTCTTTTGCTAGCCCTATCACACTCAGGAGAGACTGTCTGCCCTCTCCCTCCCCCCAAATAATTGCAGTTATGCTTAACTATCATGTTACCAGCCTGGAATTTCGAAAGATGTTTGACGTTAGATAGGGGTGGCTTATTCATCCTAAACCTGACATTTATAAAATCCCTACAATAAACTAAAGGGCTCTTTCGTAGGTGCAGATGTTCTGGGATGCTTTACCAAGACGGTCAAAGCTCTCTTGATTAAAGATATTCTGTCACTTAGGGATAAGCAAGACCAGAGTAGATAGCTGCAGAGTTTTTAATTCTTTGGGTAGGTTCCATACGCTCCTTCCTTCTCTGCTGTCAAAATACAGAACTGAAAATGGATTTAAATTACTGCGGTGATTGCAAGTCTAAAGCTTAGCAGCTTCATAACCTCAAGGAATATCATCATGTGACATAACGGCCACCCACTTACAGCTGTGTGCTAGTCTTCTGATATTACACATCTCATCTCATGTTTGCCTAGGCTTGTATGACTTTGACATGTAAGGCATTTTGGATGCAAAGGCACAATGGAAAATGCTAAGTATTAATCATTTGGTATGTTGGATTGCATGAATTGACAATGGCGAATGTGAATTTATACCAGTCATCTGGTGTACCTAACATTACGTTACCTCACCCTTGCAGAGCTGCTAAGTTGACATAGTGAGTTAACTTTAATTAGAGTGTAATAAACCTCTTACTGCATAAGATCTGGGTTCAGATTTGAACTTGGACACAAATGAAAAATAATTGGGTGGTCTCTGTGTAGTTACCAACCAGCCATTTGTCTACCTTACAAGCTCAACACATAATTAAATGTAAGAGACGCAGGGAGGTTGAAAATTACTCCAGTCTGAGGTCTGGGACTTGATATATTCAGCCCTGGACACATGCCATAAAGGCACTGCTAAGTAAAGGGCCACTGACAGTTTTAAGGTCCAATATCTCATAAACCTCCAGGGTTAGAAATGTATGATTTATACTACTGGAAAGTTAGGAATGTCATCTTCCCAGTGGCAGAAAGCATTTGTTTTGAACTCTGGCAGGCTGTAAGATTGGTTTTTAAAAATATGTTCTAATTTACCATTTCTTTCCCACCCACCTACCTAACTTAAATTCTTATATGGTCTTTTTTTGGTTTGTTTGATTTTTTTTTTCCAAGCAGCACTGTGTCAGGAACTGAGACTTTTTCACAAAAAACAATAATTTATAAACTATATAAGCCTGAAAATATCGTAAAGCACTAATACCTAAGCCTAGCAGTTTTCTAGATAATAGCTGCAGTATGATCACAGAAAGCATGTTACAACTGAAGGTGGGAAACTAACAACGATGGGAATCAGAATTACATGATTTTATGGACCACATGACCTTCCAGGGTTAGAAATATTATGGCAGACAATACAAATCATTTTAGGACCAATAAAGTTTGGTCCTAGATTTCTGCCTGAAAATACACTTGAGCCCCCGGGCCAAGGAATGGAAGAACAGGGGACAGTTGCAGGTCAGTATTGAGCTATGAGATTTACTCTCATTGGTGAAGTGCTTTGAGATCTATGAATGGAAAGGACTTCCAACAGCCTGATCCAAAGCCCATTGAAATCAGCTACCATGACCAGTGATGCTGGAACAATTTTTATAACGGGGGGTGCTGAAAGCAGAAACCATGTATTTGGGTTGTTATTACTACTTCAAGTCTGGGGGTGCTGCAGCACCCCTAGTTCCAGCACCTATGACCATTGCCTTCAGTGGATTTTGGATCGGCCCTCTTAACAAGCTGCTGTTGTTATGACTACATTAGTTTGGGGTCTCTTTGTGCGCGGTGTTGTATACACATTTAGAGACAGTCCCTGTCCCTAGAACCTTACAAATAGACAAGACCAAAACATCATTACTGATGACTTTAAAAGCTCTTTGTGGGATTCAAAGGAAAGAAGCGAAACGACCGTTCTTTGAAGAAGCAAAATGGAAGAAAGACGCAAAATGAACAATTCTCAGATATGTTGTCGAGCTCTTTCAGTTTCCACTGAGCTGTGGGGTTGTACAGCTTAACCATCCCTGTCGATGGTGCGCTATCTACTTGTGCATTCCCCACTTCAGCCAATCCAAGTTGACATTAAATGCCTTCTGCGCGTGGGGAAAGTTAACAACTGGGCATTCCTCCAGTAAATAAAATCCCCCAAAGTGTGATGGAATTAAGCTGCACAAAATGGCTGGGGTAGGAGTGGGAGGGGATTCTTTGAGACAAAGGGTATTCTGTGTGCCTAGCAGGATGGTTGGATGCATAAGGAAGGAATATTATGAAGCCCATAGTGCTGTGCAGAAGAATCCTTTACCTATGGTCTTTTCCTAGCGTTAGTAGGAAAAGCTGTTACAAGGTAAATGTGGTCTGGATTATACATCTTTCATCATACTTGGATGAGAAAAAAAAATCTTTTTAGGATTCCTCTTTGTGTCATTCACACACCCCAAATCCCGTTGCTAATACACACAGCAATAGAGGGCCATATCCTTGGCTGGTTTAAATCAATGTTGCTGCATTGACTTCAGAAGAACTAGGCCAACTTACACCAGCTGATGACATAGCTCACAAACTGTCCATAATAAAACACAAGTAAGATATTGCTCCTTGGGCTATGGAGCCAATGGAAATGATGTCCCATCTACCTCCCTCCCCCATATATATAAAAGGGTTATTTGTAAGTTGAATTCAAAAGACAAATTCATTCCGAGTTGACTCAGACATTAGAAATATCCTCAAATTCACATCCTTGATGGTGTTGCCACTGTCATTTCAATTAAACTAATCTCGGCTGTTGCCAAGTTTTAAGAATTTCTAACCAGAAAATCCCTGTCTGCAAATAGCCTGTGGCATTTTGTATTCTTCAGAAAATGGAGGGTAGCCTTGCCAAGTTTGCATTCAGTCATCTATCACGTATAAGCCATTCTTCCTCAGCAATAAGGGAGCTCTGGTGCCTACTTATAAAGATTACTCACACAGAAAATGGTTCCTTTTAACCAGAGCTGCATGAGGAGCAGAAAGGAAGCTTTCTTCAATTCATATAGCTGTTTGGTTTCCAACCCCCTAACAAAAATGATATTGTTTCATGGCTAGAAAACCTATTCTTTTTTGCAATTGACTAAGAAGAACATGGTGATGGAGACAAATTAGTTTTAATACAGACACAAACAAAAAATCAGATCTTAGAAATGAAAAAGGTCTGTTAGGGTTTAGCTTAGATATCTTGTCCGTCCCCCTGCTGAGCTGTAGCTCTAGCAAGAGATGAATTGGGTATAGTTTTAGACGGAGGTTTTCAAGGTGGCCCACGGAGGGGTGCTGAAATCATTTATTTTCCTTTGAAAATTGCTGGTGTAATGGCGCTAATTCAGCAAAACACATGTTCTAAACTGTCCTGATTCATCGGAACAATTGAAACACAGGCTTAAAGTGAAGCATGTAATTAAGATCCTTGCTGAACTGGGGAGTTAATCTTAAAGTTTAACTCTATGGGCCTGCTTCTTATTTACCCTTATGCCTCCTGACACCACTGTGTAAAATAGTCTTAGAATGGGTGTAATGGTTTTCACTTTGATGCTCAGGCCTCTCAATCCTTAGGCCTTTGGGGTTGCTTTGACTTAGACACACACACGTACACGTCATTATGGTTATTGGTATCTCTAAGGTGCCCAACGCATCACTACACCAGATTGCTTTCCAGGAAAGCGATCACCTTTTCATTCCCCCATGGGCTCACAATCACAGTGACCCAATGATAACCCAGTTACTGCACTGCCAAGTCTGGTATAAAGAGTACAAGATCCGGAGAGTGTGACATGCCAAAATGGGATAGAAGTGGATTTCCACTTGCCTGGTCTCTCTCAAGCTGACTCTGGTCTGGTCACACTTCTGAAGCTATTTCGCTGTTCTACTAGTCTTATTTTACTGATTATATCAGCTTGGCTATGGTACTGCCATAGGCATTTTGGGAAAGTCAGTTTATACATGTGATTTATTGGTTTGGGATCCCTTAAGAGCAAATTATGAAGCCTTTACTCACATTGGTGATCAATGACTTACACCAATACCCTCCTTGGCACTACTCGGAGTAATGGCTCATCATTGTGAGTGAGGGGTTTACAATCTGGCTCCAAATTAATAGTGTTATTTTAAAGGGGTAGGGCCTGATTCTCAGTTACTCTAAGGCCACCTTACACTACTCTAAAAGTATAAAGGAGCCTTGCATTGGGTGTGCAATTGGTGTAAACTTTAAAGTCCCCATACACTGCCAGATGGGTGCAAAGGGCTTTTAGTGTAAATGAGAATCAGGCCTGAAGTGTCTAGTTTATCTTCAGTTGCTTTATATATGGACAGAGCTTATCCTATTAATTGTTAGTATTGCACTCAGAGTTGGAAAGGTGAGTGGGACCTAATGCATAATGCACCAAGCTAGTTGCATTGTGAAGAAACATTGGCTTGCTCAGGATGCAGCTACATGTGTTGACCTGATTCTGATCTGACTTGCATCCATGTAAGTCAGGAGTAACCTCTCGTGAAATTCCACCAAGGTAAAACAGGTACGAGTGAGAGGAGAGCTGGGTCTGTCGAATGCTTTCCAGTGGATAGAACATATTACACCTGTGCTTCACCAACGTCATTGTTTGAAATTCATTTCATTTCCACATGCAATTAAAGGGATCGGTTTTCCTCTGTGCAATCAGATGAGCCTAGACACTGCAGGCCAAATTCTCTGTTAATGTAAGTGTGTTGACTTCAATGGAGATCTGCTAGCATAAAATTTGGCCCCGCTCCTCGGGTTCCACAGCTCAAGTTGCAGTCAGACATGGCTCTGGTGTGGATAGATCCTAAATGAATATGCTCAAGAGAATGGGTCAGGATATTCTTGGAGGATTCTCAGATCTCCCTTCAGCTCTGCAGAGCCTCAGTTTGTTACATTCCGAACAATGTACAAGGTGTCTCGGTTTGTGCAGACTTCTTGCACAAGTGCAGTCATTGATTCAATGCACCACTTGCTCAGAGCTGCCCGTGTGTCTAGATTTTCTGTTCCCCTACACGATAAAAGCTTATGCTTTACATCAAAGTACCAAGGAGCATTTCAGGCTGAGTTAAAGAGGAAAGATCTACTTCTTGTTTCAAGTGCTCTGCACGCATTTCCCTTGTGGCTTGTGGATTTGATCTGTCAGGGCGGGGGGACGGGTTGCGCTCTCTGGAGTTGACTCCATCCCATCTCCGCCTCTCAACAATATTTTTTGTTCATAAAATAGAGGGTTTAAGGAAGGATCTACTACTCCACTGCTGGTTTCCGAAGAAGCAAGTTCTTGATCCATTATCTCTGACAGAATTAGGCCAAGCAGCTATCTAGCCTTGGGGGAGACAGACTTCTAGGAATTATTTCTGTGGTCTCATGTGTTGGTAAAATGTGCATATTCCTGCAAATTTAAAATGTTAGTACCAAGGACAGAGGAGTTCTCAGCTGGGATGGAATGCAGGCCAAGTAAACCATGAATTCTTTAAAAAAATGAGGGGTTGTCTCAAAGGAAGGTTGCTGGCTCACTCCCCCAGCACCTATTAAGAGGAAGTCATAAGCCCCTGGGAGTTGGAAGGGAAGCAGTAATATTTCACATAGCTGAGAGCAGTGTATATTTATGGTGAGGTCTGAGGGAAGCATCATCCCAATGTGTAATCTGCAGAGCTGGAATAATTATGTGGTTAAAGCAAAGCAAAATTACAAACTGCAGTGCAAATAACCACAACTGTTACTTAAAATATCCTCCTGCCTTCCAACCGATTGCCATCTCGGCCATTCATATCTTTTGAACGCTTTGTCATTTTCCAGGCCAATGAACAAGTGTGCCAATTGTGTTCTCTAGTTACAGCTAAGTCATAAAGAAAGAAGAACACCACTCCGTTTGCCTCTATAGACAAAGATCCCTCTACAAAGTTAACTGAAAAGATGGGACAGTGGAATGTGTGGCTTATGGAATGGGACACTGGATAATTGCATGCTGGCTTTGTGACCCCAGCATAAATCCTTTCACTTGATAACATGGTGCTTTATTTTCATAAGAGCCCACGTTCTATGAAATAGACCAAATTACAAGACAAATTCTTTGATTGGGTAACTCCATGGAGGGATGAACTTGGCTTGTTATACCTATAGGCTGTGTGTGATCATAACCTCACCTTTGTGCAAAATGAACGTTCGTTTAAATATGAATGAATATTATGTGTTGATCACATCAGTGACTTTACTCCCTAACTGCAAGCTTTAGCATAATTACAAAACTATTTTAAAAAAACATAATTGTTTAGTGTTTACTGTGATAAAAAGCAAAATCGAAAGTGAAGGGTTTCTATTAGTCAAATTACGCTCTCCTTTCCACCATTGTATTCTAGTGGATTGCATTTGGCTAGCGTGGAGTCACTCTGGATTTAAACCAGTGTCTCTGAGGAAAAAGGTGCAATAAAAATCTTAGAATATAGAAAATGGAGTCAGACAGTCAAAGTAAGCATAAGGGATCCAACATGTGTGAAATGTGTTCACGGTTATTGATCAGATCTTGAAAGCTCCATTTTGTTTTTTTCACATCCTCATCAGTATTGTTGACCCTGAGCATTCAAAAATCATGAACCTGGCCTGAAAATTATGACATTATGGGGGGAAGTGGAGGCTCATTTTATTTCTCTTATGGTTTCTAAGCCTTTAGGTCACACTGTCTTCCTGCTTATAAGCTTTTTCCTGCACCCAGAAGGCTAGAAACATACTTAAAACAAAGAAAACCTGTGGGTGTTTTGGATTTTTTTAGATAACATGATTCCAGAAGCTGGGTTTTTAAGAGAAATACGAAATATCAAGCCTCATAATATCATGAGAGCCGGCAACAGTGAACTACTCTTAGTTGCCCCTCTACTTTGTTGATATTAGTTGGCAAATTTATTGTAGGTGTCTCAATGGTGGATTTGAGGAGAGATTTGAATGCAGTAAAGGTGGTGGCCTTGTAGACAGCTCTGAAAGGGCTTCTCAGGCATAGAGAGTAGAATGGAAGAAACTGCAAAGATTGTTTTGAAAGAAGCAGACAAACTGGCCATCTAGGGAAGCATCCTCTTCAGAGAGGTGGTGATGGGAAGCGCTGAGTCTGAAGGCCTTCCCGTGAAAGCTGCTTCTTTGTGTTTCTAGGTGCAGTGGTTTCTCAGCCTAAACACGTTTAGATGTTTGGTTACAGTCATTGTCACTCACATTCGTGGGATAAATTAATCATCAAAATTGGGTGGGGAAGAAATCCAACCCCATAGCACATTGTTGGAAGGTTTATTACTTTCCTCTGGAACAATGATAGTCAATGTGTTCTTTATTGTGGACGACTTACAACAGATCAAGCAGACTCCCCTCCCAGTCACACATGTTCTCTGTGGCCACCATAGTGCAACCGAACATGGAAAAGCAATGCTATGGCAGAACTGGAGACACGAGGAAAATCAAATCACTTCAATACGAGTTGGGCCGTTTATGTCCCTTATTCTGTAGCTGTGCTTCTTTCCTTCTCTCTGTGTTGTCCACCATCTCTTCTGATCTGCAGCCCCTCTTTGCCAGTTAGTTCTGTTGGCTAACTCTCTCAAACTGCCTTTTTTATCTGCCAACTTGACCATGATTGAATTTACACCAAAGAAACACCCACTAAGGAGACTTAAGTGCTGTCCTTGATGTCTGCCTTGCAAACCCAAACAGGTATATAAGGGGGACACTGCCTCAGAATTGATTCACATGACGTTCAAATGATGGCAGGCAGGACCACGATTGCATTTTGTGACCAATGCATCTCTATGGACTATTTGGAAGTAAGCTACTCAGATTCCATGATCCTGTTGAACAATGTCCGGTCAGCATTACTAAAGGAGAAACTTTCTTTGGATTGAGTGGACACCATACCGTGATTAGAGAAGTGTGAGTGGGCACTGATGTACTTTCGCTCTTCTTGACTTCATTTATGTGTATTTTGGCTTTGGCTTAGTAATAACAACATACTGTATTGCACCTTCATCCAATGACCTCAAAGTGTGGCAGAAATGTGGGTAAGCTGAGTTTTGAGACACCCCTATGAGGCATTATGCGCATTTTACAGATGGCACAGCTGAGGCAGAGTCCAGTGGCTAAACTGAGAGTAGATCTGTAAGGTAGTGTATGTTAAAGAAAACTGTCTCAGAAATACTTTATTCCACTTGCCAGTGTGTAAACCTGAATGAAAAGTCTAAATTTATGTAACTTATGCTTTTTCCCAACCCTTTAATTCACAGCTTCTTAAATATCAGAGTAAAGCACAGGACATTTTAACTTACAGACTCCTGTTAGTTGCATTTCTTGCCACACTTCCATACGTGAGATACACCAATCTAGAGGAGAACGGATTCTTAGGGACATGTAAGTTACATGTTAGTAGCAGAGAGCCTCACTCATGTCTAAGTAAGTCAGTCACTGTAAGCTGGTGTAAATTACATATTGGAGGGTGCAGGGTCAGAAGAACAGCAACGTAGACTCCTTCTACATGGAATTAGTAGGCCAACTACTGCTCCCGTGTACCTCAGTATAAATTCAGAGTAACTCCCCGGACGTGTAAACGAGAACAAAAATGTGCAGTTAGCCTTAACTTCCCTGGGCCTAATTCAGAATTGATGCTCAGTGACTTGCCCAGCATCAGGCTGCAAGTCGGCAAAAGAGCCAGGAACAAAACCTAGACGTTCTGGTTCCCAGCTTCCGACCATTGTGACCTGATGGAAACTAACCCTTCTGGGCTATGTGAAATGGGCTGTGGAAAGTCTGTGGATGGTTACTGAAGGAACAGTGGGAGTTCTGGAAATGAAACAGAGCTTTGTATTTGAAATTAACATAAGTTGCTATGATTAATACAGAGAAGAATACAAACGTCAGAGTTTGAAACTGTGTCTGTGAAGGACTCGGAATAATTCAAAGTGAAGTCACTCATGTCTACCCAAAAAATAAGGAGCTCCGGAGAAAGTGTAACTTGGCAAAGAAACTTTCCAAAGACAAGTTTAGAAATCTGTAGCTCTTTTCCAGCCCTGCGTACATCTTTACTAAAGGCAGGAAGAGCAAGAGTAAGCAAATCCTTTTACTATTAGGAACGGTTTTATTAAAAGGTACAGATTGTAGGACTGATTTTTTGCTGCATGGTTAAGCACAAATGTTGCTTTGGCTGTGGAAGGCTTTTTACTGGAAAAGGCACTGATCTGGTTTTTAGCTTCCTTGAGTGCTGCTTATGGACCTGTTTCCATATTTAAGAGTCCAGCGGCCCCATATGGGTCTGCCCAAACTAATGGGTACGACTGATTTCTGTGCTGCAAATGCAAGGCGGAGGCGGGGCGGGGGGGGAGAGTTTATAACAGGAGACAAAAGAAAAGGAAAGTGCAAACCCAGACCTTCTGTTTCCATGGAGTCATTTTGAGAAGGCATATTTCTATAGTTCCGCTTCCGTTTTTAGAACAGAGCCCTCTTTTCTTAACCCCCCCCCCATTTCATCCCCCTGTTGCCATTCGCATTGCTGATGTATACTGCTGTTTCCAATCTATATTCTTTGTCTGTGTTCTATCTGCCAGAGGCGTTTTCATTCCAGCCCTGGAAACTACTGTAAGAATGGAGATTGCTTGGCAGTTTCGGGAGGGGCGTGTGGGGAGGTGGTAGTTAGCAGATGCAAAGTCCCCTCTTTTTATTTGATTTCTCTCAAGTTTGTAGCAAATTGCTCTACTTGGCTGAGTGCTTTGCACCCCGCCGGGATTCTGAATGTAGCTCGAAAGCACCCCACTGACCTGCTTGTTTTGTTTCTCTTTTGTGAATTCCTGTTTCCAGAAAATTATGCTCAAATAACCAAGCTCTTGGCAAAAACCAGCTTTGTGCACCGACTGGATTTCCTGCTAGCCTGTGCCTCTTTTGAGGCAGTGAGAATTGGGTTGCAAGAGAAAGATGGGCTTAGCTTCCCCATTGCTCCCTCCCAATTTTCCATCTATCGGATCGGTAATGTTTACTCACTCTGATCATATTCTGTCCCCTAAAACATCCAGATTGGCTGTCATGGCTCGGATGAAAATCCCTCTGCAGTTTCAACTGAATGTTCTGTTCTTCACTTCTCTCCTAAAGCATGAAACATGTCAGCTGTTTAACAGTGTATGACATCACTACACAACAGTGATGCTGTTAAACAGCTGATGTGTTTCACCATAGAGTGAGGGTGAGTTTTGCGTGTGTGTGTGCACATGCATATGAAGTTATTCTTATGTTCAGCTCATAAAGACCTTGGGGATTTTTTGAGATCAAAGGCATTGGATAAATGTAAAATATTAGCTCCAAATGCAAAGTTTGGATTTTATTCCAGCTACAAATTGTCCCCAAAGACTGTAGGGTTTTGTTAGCATTATCGCTTATTTCCATACGTTCATCTTGTTCTGCTAGTCTGCTGACCACATGTTGGCTCCATACGAAGTCTTCAATCTAGTATTGTTCCACCAGAAATTCTAAATCCAGGCAGCTTCATGGTGCTCTGCCCATTCATTTTCTCATCGGGACTTTCTCCCTGATGCAAAAGATAACCCAGCCTATAGATAGCACGTGGGAATAAAAGCAGTTTCCCTATCAGGGAAATCAGACTCCAATTATTCTAATGTGTTTGTTTACTGGCATGGCTGTGACACTCCTGAATATTGTGTCAAACTGTGAGCTTGGGGATTCTTCAGTGCCGTTCATCTGAGGCCGTCAGTGCACTTTACAAACATTCATTCATTAAGCCACGTTTCCCCTTGGAGAATTTGTAAATGTGCAAACTGAGGCACAGTGGTTAAGTTACACAGTGCTAGGAGAACCAATAATATAGAAGCCAGGAATCCTGAATCCCAATCCCCTGTTCTAACCTCTAGAGCACACTGCTGTTAAACCAGGGCTTAGAAATGTTTCCTGCAGACCCTGCTGACACTAAATGGTTGTCTGGGGATTCCAGCCATCCAGCATATTGAGCCAGCTTTATTTCTCTGGTTATGGTTGAGCAGGCCTCTAGTTGAAAACAGGGCTGCCCAGGGCAGGGGGCAGGCAAGTGGGACAATTTGCCCCAGGCCTCACAGGGCCCCCCATGAGAATATCGTATTCTATAGTATTGCAACTTTTTTTATGGAAGGAGCACCTGAAATTGCTTTGCCCCAGACCGCCTGAATCCTCTGGGCCGCCCTGGTTGGGAAGCTCTGATCTAGACTGTTGACCAGTGGTAGCTTGTCTGAAACTGGAGAACTCAATCCACCTGTGAGTTCAGTTCATGTTTTAGCTTTACAATGACATAAGGGGTCTCTGCATCACCCCACAACCTACCTTTAACTCTAGTCTTACCATTTTGCTTCAGCTGCACTACTTGTCAGTTCAACTGCAATTTCCCTTGCATTTTAATTTTCTAAACCGTTTGCAACAGATTGCCTAGCCTGATGAGTTGAAGTGTTTCATCCTCTAACCAGGGGCGGCTCTAGGAATTGCGCCTCCCCAACAGGGGCGGCTCTACAAATCACGCTGCCCCAAGCAGCGCGGCGCCGCGCGCAGCTTCCCGGTCTGCGGGCGGGTCCCCTCGTCCCGCGGCTCCGGTTGAGCTCCCGCAGGCATGCCTGCGGCAGGTCCACCGTATCCCGGGACCAGCGGACCCGCCGCAGTCATGCCTGCGGCAGGTCCGCTCGTTCCGGGCTCCGGTGGACCTGCCTCAGGCATGACGGTGGGAGCTCAACCGGAGCCAAATGCCGCCCCCCCGGGAAACGGCCGCCCCAAGCACCTGCTTGGTGCGCTGGGGTCTAGAGCCGCCCCTGCTCCCCAAGCAGGGCGGCATGCCTGCAGGCGCCTGTGGATGCTCCACCGGTTCGGTGGACCTCCCGCAGGCATGCCTGCGGATGCTCCACCGGAGCCGCGGGACCAGCGGACCCTCCGCAGGCACGTCTGTGGGAGGTCCACCGGAGCCGCCTGCCACCCTCCCGCGGCACGCCGCCCCAAGCACGCGCTTGGTGCGCTGGGGTCTGGAGCCGGCCCTGGGTCCACCGGAGCTGCCGCCCTCCCGTGGGACTCCGCCCCAAGCACGCGCTTGGCGCGCTGGGGTCTGGAGCCGGCCCTGCTCTAACCTTAGAAGAGGAGCTGGGAGAAAGAACTGTCTCTAGTACATTGCAAAACCCAAAATCCATTGTAGAGCAGAAGTGAGCTGAATGCCTCTCCCTGCCCTGTCACAGCAGATATATGGACACCATATGGTCAAGCTTGGAGGATATTTTCTCCCCTACACACGTATCCTGTTTAACAGAACACAAACCACTCTGGAATATAGACTGATGTTGTAAATTCAATTTAAGATATTTGGGGGGAAAAAAACACTCCAAAAAGAACATTAATTCTGAATGCTCTGCTCAGAGTTCAAACAAAGATCCATGTCTCTGTGCTGTCAGTTTGGAAGTAATCCCCAATTTGCAAAATTTGTTTTTTTTTTATTGCAACTGCGTTTTTATGTCCTGATTTATAAAACTTAAGCCAGCAAGGAGCAGCAAGCAGTTTAAGCAATCGGGGCCATCCCTGCATTGGGAATAAATCAGCATCGTCCCATTGACTTCAGTGGCGCTATGCCCAGTAACGCCAGTTGAGGATCTATTCCATTATTTGCCTCATATAGAAATCGTGGTGGGATTTTGTGTTGTATTTTTTGTTGTTTGTTTTTTTGGTTATAAAAGGGGCGGATGCTCAGCTGGGGTAAGTCACTGGCGCTCAGCTGAAATCAGTGGGACTGTGCTGATTTTCACCAGCTGGCCCAAAGCATTTGGTAAGAAAAGAGAGTGACATTTTTAACACTCCAAAACAATGCAATGAAATTAGAATCTAGAAATCTTGGTACACAGGACCCCTCCATTTCAAACTGCTTGCTTCATATCTAGTACCAAAAACCCTTCCTGCCAAACACACACACACACACACACACACACAGTTTAAACCATCATGATGACTGGTAAATATTGCTAAATGAGCAAACTTGCCGTGGTACCATAGGAACTGGTGCTCCAAAGAGTGATGAGAAACAGAATTGGGACTAGTCAATGAGCCAACTGAAGAGACAGAGAAAGAAAACTCTTCAGATCTAGGGCCAGATTCTTAAAGGTCTTTAGGCACCTTGAGATACAGATAGTTGCCTAGTGGAATTTTCTGAAGCGTCTAAATATAGATGTTCATTTCCCTGCCCCTTTGAAAAGCCTATTAAGCACCTATCTGCATCTCTTGGTGCCTAAATACCTTTGAAAATCTGGCCGTAGGTTGCCTTTGAAAATGACCTTAGGCTCTTAAGTCACTGCAGCACTTGAATGTTACCCCCTGCACTGCTCAAAGTGCATTAAACAGCACAAGTAATGTATCAAATGTGGTTAATCTCTCTTCTCCTTTCCCCTTAGGAAAATTCTGTGCAATGTAGTGTTGTGTTTTGGAAGGGGTGTGTGTGTGTGTTTGTTTTAATTGTCTACACTGCTCCGTGTTTGTCAGAGAACACAGGTTGAAGAAGTGTACCTTGCATTTGGAGAGGAAGGTGGTGAGGTTTGTGATGGCATTTCCTGGGCGAGTTCGTTCCATAGTCTCAAACTAGCCACCAAAACAGCTCAGTCTCCTGCACAGATGAACATAAGACCAGCCATACTTAGTCAGACCAATGGTCTATCTAACCCAGTATCCTGCCTTCTGCCGATGGCTGGTGTCAGGGGCTTCAGATGGAATGAACGGAACAGGGCAATATCGAGTGATCCATCCCTTGTTGTGCAGTCCCAGCTTCTGGCAGTTGGAGGTTTAGGGGTTGCATCCCTGACCACCTTGGCTAATAGCTATTGACAGACCTATCCTCCATGAATGTATCTAATCTCTTTTGAACCCATCTATAATTTTGGCCTTCACAACATCCCCTGGCAATAAGTTCCACAGGTTGACTGTGTTGTGTGAAGAAGTACTTCCCTAAGTTTATTTTAAACATGTTGCCTATTCATTTTGCGGGGGTGACCCCTGGTTCTTGTGTTATGTGAAGGAGTAAATAATTATTCCCTATTTGCTTTCTCCACACCATGAGCTTTACCCATATAGCAGAGAGTTCCACTGTACCAGAGGAGCAGAGCTGTCAACCCTGGTCTTTATCTTGGCACATTAGATATGCTGGACTCTGGCTACTGAGCATCTTGAAGATAAGGACTGATACCTTGAACTTCTCTGTGGTGGATGGGCCATCTACTACCTGGGACCTCTTAGTGATTCCTTCATCCTCTCCCCTTACTGGATTACTTCATCTGAATTGATTTCAGGACTGTCAAACCCCTAGCATTCAAAAATCACAAGTTGTCTGCCCCTCCACTCCCCCAGTTGTGAGATTGGCTTAAATCAGGCGAATTTTTTTTATAGTGGTTCTTTTTTTGTCTTCTGGCTTTTGAGCCACTGGTATTCATGTTTTTAAGCTTTTCCTCTATAGCCATGAGGGTTGGAACTTCTTTTTCTGTTTCAATGAAAGCTGAGATGTCCACATAACCACATGGCTCCAGGAGCTGGGACTCTGAGAGAACTCCGGATGTTATGAGACCCACAATAAAATTGTGGATTGACAACACTGTTTTGAATCTGTCAGTGCTCCATCATGATTGAACTGGGCCTTTCCCTCGAATAAGACAAGTGGTAATGGCAAAGTACAGTAGCACAGTGTGGTGACAGCAAAGTGACACGGTGAGATCATGTGGTGTCTATAACTCTGTAGTAGATTGATCACCGCCAGGCACTAGTTTTACATGGAGCTCCTGGTAAGCTACTCACTTCCTAATGAGGTGTTCTGATACCACAGTGATGAGGACAGGAAAAAACCCATAAATTAATACAGCAGCTAGGCAAGCAAACTCTGTTTTTCCAATAAAGACCAAGAGTAACAGCAAATTACTGTTGGGAAGTGGTACAGATGTTTAACAGCAGGTGTTTTACAACCTCCCTGTATCTTTGTCCTGAATCCTTTTAGGTAAAATTATAGTAAAATTACTACTTTCTGCACTGCTTGGGACTCTGATCCTGTTAGACCTCATTAGCAAAGCATGGCTGGACCTGAGTAAAGACTTAGACATTACTCCTTGGAGGAAATGCTAGATGTTAGGAAGTTCTGATAGCAATTCAGTATGGTTCTTTCTTAATGAGCCACGTTCCGAGCCTGGTGTTAAAGGGCACTGGGCTGCTGAAAAAGCCATCTGACATGTAGTCATGGTGTTTCAATTACAGCCGGGTGCCGATTTTCGTGTGAAACTTTTTTTTTTTGGTGAAAAATTCAATTTGGCAACACCAAAACATTTTGCAGATTTGTGCTGCTCTTGCCAAATTGCTTAGGGAAAACCAAACAATGCTGAAAATTTCAAAACATTCCGATTTTCTTGGTTTTAAATGACTTTTTATTTCAAAAGTTCCTTTGATTGTTGTTTTAAAAATTCCAAACATATTTTAAAGGATTGGAATTGAATATTTCATTTGATCCAAACCTTTTTTTATTTTTTTTCCAATTGGCTGAAATGTTTGGAAGTTTTCATTTTCAAAAACACTCTTTTTTTGACTTCAGAACTGAAAAATCCTTTATTCACCCAGTTCTCGTTCCAGTCTGAGAGGAGAGGCATGAACCTTAGTGTGCAGGTCAAAGTACAAATTAGGCAAATTGCAATTGATCTACCTCAAAAAAACCCCAAATCCTTAGTTTGAATTCGGATTCCGCAAGTGCAGATGGAATGCTGTGTCCAACCCCGAGTTGACCTCATTTCAGTGGTGGTGTGGAATGACTCCTCTAAAGTATGTACAATTTGGAAAGACCAAATCCTTCAGGCTGGAATGTGCTCTATAAAGGTGTATCATGATCTGCTACAGTGATGGGTGCAATAGAAATCCCTAAAATAGATTAGGATTTTGAGCATTGCTGATCGTCTGTGAACAATGCAACCCTTTCTTGTGTCCCCTTTCCCGTCTGATTGCTCTTTGCCTACACTGAATAAAATAACGTCAAAGAAAAGCCAATGTATTTATTCGCTTCTTCCTGAGACTTTTTAAAAAGACCCTGCTTTTGTGTGTGGAATCAAATGCTTGATAACAGACAAAGCCTTGCTAACTAGCATGGAGGCACAAAGAAGCCCCTTCAGAGGAGCACATGACCTCATCGACAGGATTACTTGATTACATGAACTCAGACTTGGTTGCTCACCTAAAATTAATGGTAGGCTTGCTTTGCAAGGAAGCTCATTCATCCCCTCTCCCCCTCCTCACCCCCCATCCTCCCCAACAGGGAAAAGGCTTTACCAATGTCTTCCCTGCCTGCTGAGATTAAACATGTATGGAAATGCAAACCACAAGGCAGATCTCACTAGTTAGATTCCCTGCCAGGCATTCACAGGCTTCTCGCTGGACCTTTGCTTACAGCCACTGCCCTCGCTGGAGGGGCTGAGGACCAGCGGCAGTTCCTAGAGCATGTCAGGCCCTACTGACTTTGTTGGTTGTCCTGGGTGCTTGGAATATTGAAACCCAGGCTCATTGCCTCTGTGGATTCTTGGGGGCATGCACACAGCAGCAGCAGCTACCCTTTTACCAGGGTGCAGCATGTGCTCCTCCCACACACACAGGGTCCCACCTGACTGCCTACGTGGGCTGCTGTCAGCACTAGTGTCCCCTGGCTCTTGTACAACGTGGCTGAGATTTTTTTTTTTTTGAAGGAGCAGCCTAGGGGCTTTAGCTGCCAGCAGAGTATTTGAATGGCCCAGGGGCTTTGCAAGTCCCAGCCTCTGGGTATGAAGACCCAGAATTTGCTTGACACTTGAGCATGAGTGAGAGAGGTATGGAGCACCAAGCTCCTCGTCTCGGCTTCATAGATCCTTGACTGTACAAGTGTGTCATTAAGAATAGGGACAAAGGGCTTTTACAGTAATTGAACATACCTCAGTGCTTGGACAGAAACTGCACAATGAAGTGACGTGGCAACATCCCACTGTGTTGCGAGCTGGAGGCATATTTGGTGTAAGCCGGTCTCTGCATAGCAAGGAGCCCAGGAAAACACTGGAAAGCAATGGATCTGCCATCTCCTGTCAATGAAGTAAAACAGACTGAGACACATCATTTATTTCTCTCTAATTATACACAGTTAACAATGCATTCCATGAGAGCTCAAACACAAAGTCATGAGCTAATTCTGAATTATGGAGGCACGTCCGTTAAGGATTATCTCTATTTATCCAGAGCTTAATTAATTGTCTTTAATTCCAGTGGCATGAGAGAGACGTTATTAGAAGCTTGTTCGTTTCTGTGTTTAGGAATGGGGCACAATGCCGATGGCTAAACATAACTGTTACATGATGCCACGTCGGATGCTTCTTAACATAAACATTAAATGCAACGCAACCTGTTGGGTCCGATGCAAATCAAGAGCAGGCTGGAGATTCAAGGATACATCTAGAGCTCTTCTTCTGGGCCTGATCAACTCAATGGAAGTCTTCAATGGATGTTGCATTGGGTGTCTAATGCATGTTCTTGCGATAAAGGACTCTGCAGGTCCGTGCTCTGTCTGTCAACTTTCCTATTGATTTCAGTGATAATGTGAGCCCTAAGAGTGTGAGTTGATAAGTTTACAACAAATCAAGACATGCCTGTGAATTCCTTTTAGGGGGAAAGTGAGTTCCAAAAACCTTAGGGGCTAAAGTGTAGCTTTAAACAACAGTCCTCCATAGGGGGCACTGCAGAGTCACACTACCCCGCTGCCGCTCCAGGAGGATAGGTGTGTGTCTGACTCCAGCAGAGCAGTAGTTGTGCAATTGCTGCTGCGTCCTTTGGAAGGGTGCAACATCCATTCCACTGCATCTGCTGGCTTGTGCAAAGTGGGGCTGGTGGCCATCGTTTCCACCCTCTCTCTCCTCTCCCCGGCTCTGAGGAAGCTAGGGCTGCTCTAGGCATGAGACAAGAATGTTCCTTGTGCTCCCTGAGCACAAGGATTGGGAGTGTGCCCAGCAAGTGTCTCCTCACACGTATCCTCTCTACTCTGTGCTCACCTGGGCAAGAGCAGGCAAGAAAGACCTGAGATTTCATTAGGAAACGTATCTCCCCAAAGTCGGTCCTCTCAGGATCAGAGAAAATTCCTGACGGATGAATCCAGACGGGCCGGAATTCTGCAGTCCATGTCAAAGAGCAAAGGCCATCATAGTTCAGATGGTTTGAACTATGAAGGGGAGACAGTGCTACTGCTTTTGGAGTTTTCATATATAGGCCATGGGTTATCAACATCCAGTCTGGATTCCCTCGTGCTCTGGACGCCACATCACAGCTGCTATCCTTAAGGCTGCAAAGGAGAGGCAAGGATTAATATCCTGCAAACTACAGACTCCATATGGGCCTTTTTTGGTGTTCATGCTGGCAGAATGCTACTCCTCAGTCAGCCAGAGCTGTTGGAAAGGGGAAGGCAACCCCTCTCAGCATCCCCCTCCCTTTGTGGAGTGGATCGGTGCCCCTCCAATACTCTGGCACTGGGGGCGTTGTGGTGGATGCAGAATAGTATTCAACCCAAGATCTCCCACATGGCAGCATGAAGCCCTACCGCTACCCTAATCTCAATTTAATAATGTTAAACACAGATCTGTTGTTTAATTTCCTCCAAGAGTGTCCAGATTCTGGAAGGGCTCCAAAGGAAGCACTCCAGCCTATTCTATAAATAATTACGCAGGCAAGGCTTTAACAAGCGTATCTTATACCCAGCAATCCTAACCACCGTGGTACTCAATTTCAGCACTGAAAGAACTATCAGAGTCTGTATTTTCCAAAGACATCTCATCTGCCCTCTGCACCACTGTTCTTGTCTTCTGTATTAGCTACCTATTTAGATGGCATATCCTGAATGTTTTTAACCCTTTTGTCACTACCTGTAGTCACTCCAAGCCACATTGTTAGTTGTCTTTGTATTACAGTAGCACCTAGTGGCCTCCCAATTAAGATCAAGGTCCGATTGTGCTAGGTGCTGTACATACATAAAGAGACAGTCCCTGACCCAAGCAGCTTCATATGTATTGTGCAGACCGGGAACTGAGCCATGGAGATATCAAAGATTGAACATTTCAAAGGGCCCTAGGGAGTTTGGCAACTGACTCTCATTCATTTTCAATGGGATTTGAGTGCCTAAATCCCTTAAGCTCCTTTGAAAAATCACAGCCTAACTGACTTGCCCAAGGTTATGCCAGAAATTGGAAAGTAACCCAAATTTCCTGAGTCCCAGTTTAGTGCCTTATCCCCAAAACCCAACCTTCCTCTGAATTCATTGAAATTGATGGACTGCTAAGATGTCAGATTGCATTTACCTGGAATGCACATCAGCAGTCATGGAGTCCCAAAGAAGCATGCACTCAAAGCCTTTATGAAATCTATTTATTGCACATTTTCTACTGTCATTTTTTCCCCAACTGTATCTTGGCCAGTTAGCTTTATTTTCTATTTAAGTTGCAAGCAATTGCTCATCAAATCTAATATTTTATAGATTTGAATATGATTTCTGTGCTGTTGATGTTGGAAAAAAACCCATGTCTAATCCACAAACTGCCTCTATTGAAAAAATTCCAAACCGAATGTTTAATTTGGAAACATATGTTCTCTGTCTGGGATCTTGAATGACAAGGGTAAGCCTAGGATGAATTTCTATAGTTGAGAGTACAAACCTCCTAAAAACAGTGGCTTGGAATGCAATAATAGATTCTAGTTTTAGAAATTGCTGTTGTACTACAGCAGATTTGGTCTCTCAGGGGGATCCGGGGGGTGCTTTATCACTCAGAATTTACTACAGTTCCTTTCACATTGTTTACGGATACTGGCTTTAGTTTTTTCTTTCCCTTCATGGTAATGTCACGCTGCTGCCTTTGTAATACAAGACTCTTCTAAATTCAAAATTGTACACAAAGCAATTAATTTAAACGCCTTCCAAAACACCCTTGGCAAAATTTTCTCCGCATGCTGCTTCTCATCCAAGACGGGAGGGCTGGAGGCGAATATTAATCTTAATGGTTTAATTCCAGGATGATACACAGTAGGAGCTGTAAAGCAGAAACTGTACAGCTATTCCCTTGTTGAAATCACAAGAAATTGCTCAAGGGAAAAGGAAAGGGCCGAGACCTATATGAAAAAAAGTGAGTGGTAGAACGAGAACAGGCATAAGTGAGAGGAATGATTTTGCAAAGCCAGTGGCTACCAAATGAGATCAAGTGTAAAAACCCAAGCTGATAAATAGTGGGGCGATTTTTAGCTGCAGAAATAGCAGTGAACTGCTCAACTCCCATAGGAAACCAGTGTTGTGTGCCTAAAGCCTTCTGTGCCTTTTGCCTTAGTAGAGGTGGCTGAATAGAATCCAGTGGTGGAGGGCTGGGAGAGTAAATACAGCCCAGTGCGAGGAAGGACAAATATTATCCACTGCTTGGAGCTGAGGAGCTTAATCCTCAGGTCCAGCTGAGCTGCACTTAGTACAAGACCCCAGGCACTCAATGGGTCAAAAAAGAGTTTGTTTGCTCCTATGATATTGCTACTCTCTGATATGGAGGCTGTTTGGGAGCAATCAACATAAACATCAGGGCCTATTTATAGCGTCCCCCAGCTTCCTTTGTTTATCTTCAGTGCGCTAGCACAGTGTTTCTCAACCTTTTTTATACCAAGGGCAGGGTTGCTGCCTTCCTAAACGGTGTCAGGGAGATCTCTGAGACCGGTGCCGGCCCAGGGAGTGGTTGTTGAGAAACTCTTCCCCCATCGGAGGTCCTCTAAGTCATTTTGGAAAGAACGGGGTTTCCGTAATTTCACCACCACCGTTTATGGTGCATGCATTTTGCACGTATAACCCATCCTTTGCTGCACAAAAATTAATCCCAACTTGAGGGTGCAGATCATTTTCCATTCTGTCCATGGAAAATGGACAAGATCTGGGAGTCGTTAAGGAGGACCTTGGTAAATGTGACCATGTGGGTCGGTAACAGCTGTGCCAACGCGAGATGAAACACAGATGACTGCAGGATATAGCCAAAGCCCTTCATTGTAGACATTTATCCACATCAAACAAAAGCCTCAATTTGTCCTTCAAATAAGAGCTATTTAAGCTGTAAAGGCAGGAACATGAAAATGAGGGTTTAGATCTTGGGCTTGATACTGAGAGGTTCTGAGTGCCGCCTGTAGGAGGCTGAGACCTCAGATGAAAGACAGAAAGGGTGATCTTGTGTTTTAATGTACTGGCGTAAGACTGAAGACACCTGGGTCTATTTCCAGCTTTGTCAGAAACTTGTATTGCCTTGGGTAATTCACTAAGGGTATTTCTTCACTGCCCCGCAGTTTGGAGTTACTACCGGGATGTGAACTGCAGCCTGCATCAAAGTGCTGCACTCTAACTCCTCCATGTGGATGCTGTGGGCACAAACTTAAAGGTCCCTAGTTCACACTAATAGTCCTGTTTGTAGAGGACTATGTCAGTGCAAACTCAGGACATTTAAGTTTGTTCCTGCAGCATCCACACTGGGGAGTCACAGCACAGCTCTTTGGTGCATGCTGCAGTTCACATCCCCAGAGTCCAAACTGCAGGGTAGTGTAGACGTGCCCCAGGCCAGGCCTCTGTGTGCCTCAGTTTTCCATCTTTCAAATGGGAGTAATAACGCTTCCCTTGTCCATTGTGACTGCAAGCTCTTTAGAACAGGGAAGTGTCTCTCCCATGGGGTCTCTGGGCATCATTGAAATATTCTAATAATAACAGGAATTAAGGGCCCACAGAACCTTGCATTTCAGCCCTCCATCCCTTTAGTTAAATGAATGCATTTTCCATCCATTCTTATTTTTTCCCCAACAGCTTTCCTCATGTTCCTGTATCTTTGTCCCATGTTAGTACCTGGGGCAAGCTGAGAGCTATGGTTCTTGGACTTAGCATATCATACTTTTCTGCTTGTGTAACCATGAAGATGCGAGGCCGAGCTTTTCTTGCATCCTGTCTGATGCAGCTGGATCCACTGTGTGCCACTTCATGAAAATCACCTCCTACAGCAATGCTTTTTGACTCCTTACCCCACAAATGGGTCACCACGTCTGAGAGAGTGTTGGCTGATTTGGGGCTTAATCCAAGATGACACTTGATAACATAATGGCACATGACGTGACTTGCCTAAACTGGGAAAATATAATTTCCTTCCAACTGGCTGCTGCCTGCGATTCAATGTGGCAGTGCCTGACGTGGTGTTCTGATAAGCAGAAAACTGGAGGGTGTTCTCTCCCTCTTTTTCATTCCTTATGGATTTCTCTTCAAAGTAAGAACATTTCAGCAAATGTATTTCTTACACTGAATTTCTAGAGATGGATTCAACCTATACATTTGGAGCTGAGTTTTGAGAGCTTCAGATCTGTCCTTTCGCTTCCTGTCCATTAGAAGGAAGGGGGCCATTGAATCTGGATCAGCAATCTTGGATTCTTTGGATCTCGAATTTCTATTCAGGTTTCTCTCTCTTTTCTTTGCAAATAGTGGACCAAATACTTTGTTAGAGTATTTGGTGAGTGCTATAGAAAACCCCAAGAGAGTTACTTGATGATGATGATGTCCACAGAGATAGAACTCAAACTGTTTAGATTCAAAGCATGAGTCTATCTTGCTTGATCTAAAGAACTAGGCCCATCAGGTTGTAGGCAGTGGAAAACCGAACCTTTTTGTGTGGTCCAATTGCTGTATGGAGAACAAAGAACTACCCTGGGTTAAATATAGGTGAAGAACATAAGAACGGCCATACTGGGTCAGACCAAAGGTTCATCTAGCCCAGTATCCTGTTTTCCAACAGTGATCAATGTCAGGTGCTTCAGAGGGAATAAACAGAACAGGTAATCATCAGGTGATCCATTCCCCGTCGCCCATTCCCAGCTTCTGGCAGACAGAGACTAGGGCCACCATCCCTGCCCATCCTGGCTAATAGCCATTGATGGGACCTTGTGATGAGTTGCCCACCTTTAAGGTGCTACCTGATGTACTGGGGTTTCACAGAGCCCCTCCTGCTCTACCAGCCTGGGTTCCCTCTCCCGGTTTTGCTGAATTAGGCTCTCCAGCCTCTTGCAGCGTGCGCGCGCACACACACACACAGGGCTACACCCAGCTGCAGACACAGACTGAAGTCAGCTCTGTGGGTGAGGACTCACCCAGCACTCACAGTCACACCCCTTTGGGGGAATAAACCCAAAATAATACTGTCTTGCACTGTATACAAAGATTTGCACAGCGCAAGCTCATAAAAATTTGCCCTCTCCCTCAATGTGAAGAGAGATATGCACAACTTCTTCCTCCCCCACATTGGAAATTGCACAAACTGAGTTTGATAATAAACAAAACAAATGTATTACCTATAAAAGGCAGATTTTAAGTAATTATAAGGGATAGCAAACAGAAAAAAGCAGATTACAGAGTAAATAAAACAAAACGCACATACTAAGCTTAAGATCTTAAAGAGACTGGTTTCAAGAAGTAATTTCTTACCCTAAATGTTATTTTAGGTAAGTAGCTTAGAGTTCCAGTTATGTTTTTTTTTCGGACCCGTGTCTCAGTCTGGATTCACCCCTGCCTTTCCCTTCAGGTTAGTTCCTTTGTCCAGTCAGGTTCTTTCAGCAGTCCTTATTCTTGGGTAGGCAATGGAGGAGAGTTCCTATTAACCCTCTCCCCTGCCCTTAAAAGGATTTACCTAAGGCGGGAATCCTTTGTTTGATCCCCATCCCCCTACACAGGAAAAGTACGAGCAGTGTCCAAGATGGTATTTTGTATCAGGTGACAGGACCACCTGACCTGGTAGTGTCACAGCTGTGCCCCAGGATGGCTCTGATGAAGGAGAGAGATTAGTATCTTCACAGTTGTATTCATAGAATCATAGAATATCAGGGTTGGAAGGGACCTCAGGAGGTATCTAGTTCAACCCCCTGCTCAAAGCAGGACCAATTCCCAACTAAATCATCCCAGCCAGGGCTTCCTCAGGCCTGACCTTAAAAACTCTAAGGAAGGAGATTCCACCACCTCCCTAGAGAACCCATTCCAGTGCTTCACCACCCTTCTAGTGAAAAAGTTTTTCCTAATATCCAACCTAAACCTCCCCCACTGCAACTTGAGACCATTACTCCTTGTTCTGTATTGTTCCCTCCTAATGGCTCATCAAGGCCGTGATGGCCCATTGTCTCGTGTGTCTCCCCCAAATACACACACAGTTGTAAAATGTATCTTAGTTAAGCCATATTCATATCATAACCATATTTCTATGAAGAATGTGGGGTGTAACGTCACTGACCTACCAATATATAGACAGATAGAACTTTGTGAGTGAGGGAATCACTATTTCTCTCTCTCTCACACTGTTGCTTTCCCTGTTTCCTGTCTGGACTCTGGAGATTCAACCCAGTGTAAGGGTCTTCCATAAGGTAGAAGGACTAATTACTGGATATTCTAAGTAACTCAGCAGCCAGGGATTCCCAGTGAGAACATTGGGAGCTGCTGAGGGCTGAGCTATGTGGAAAACATGACTGCGCACAATTTCACTACATCCTTACGGTCCATAACTCACTAAGACTTTCTGAAGTGGCTTGAGTCATCCTTCCTAAAACCCTTCCCCTTCAGAACAAAGCAGATGGCAGCCAAAGGAAAAGATGCAATGATTTTGCATTGATGTCCCCCCCCCACACACACACACACACCGCGCTTTTGGGAGGCTGCAGCATAGAGGCAGTCAAGGGCTGTTGTAATGAATGATCATTTCAGCTCCCTGGAGTGATTTCATTTAGTCTGTTTTGCACTGAGTTTCTCACTGGGTTCTTGGGCCCTTTGGCAGCTCTGGTGGAAAGAGACAGCATTTTTCTAGGCTCGAACGTACAGCAGCAGTGAGGAGACGTGATTAGCTCAGAACCGTTCACTTGTTGCCCGGCTGCTTCAAAAGCCTCAATCCCCACAGCATCTTACTTTCTTTAAAACGTTTCAATGCCCTCTACTCCCTGGCCTAGCTGTGCTCGAGAAGATGATGCAAGGTCAAGGGCCCTGGCACAGTGGTGGTATTGGCAGATTTCCTTTAGATGGGTTGAGGCTTTTGAAGCTCTTCCTTGTGAAAATCCACCCTGGCAGGCACTTTTCAGTGCTAATCCTTGGGAATGAGGTCACTCGCCCCACATTAGAAAGTGCCTGAGCTTTACCATTTCCTCAAGTCCCCAAAGGGAAAATATCCCAGAGCAGGGCAATTCCTCGTATGAGGCTTCTGTGCCTGTTTGGTGGAAAGAGACAGAGGGACAAGGACACCACAAAACATGGACAGCTGCCCTTTTCGGTGCACCCCAATCCTTGGGGTAAATGGGGGCCAAATTAGCCCCTGGTGCATGTTTGAGAAGCCCTGAGTCCTGATAACCTTCAGAGGGCTGCTGTGCAGTCAGTGGTTAGCAGAGTACAAAGTGCACCATTTTATGCTTCCTGTGCCAGTGGGTGCCACAGAATATGTGTAACCAGCTCTGTGCCAGCTGAGGATCTAGCTGTAGATTTTCACTCTAGATTTTAACAAAACGTGCAAAATATAAAATACGTTGACACTATTTGTTCCCATCCTCTCGGGATGGTGAAAGTGTCAGCATGGGTCTAACTGTGTGTGTGCACATCTGTGAATTTAATTTCCATATTATGACATGTGGCAGGTGTCTAAAGAAATCATCTCAGGTTTTGCCTTCAGTGCAGGTGCTGCAGAGACATTTATTACCACCTGCAGTGCCTCACCACCGCAATCTGCCTTGATTACAACCACACAATGTTGTTGTTTGCATACTTATATCACCATGTGTCCAGACATCATCTGATGGTCCTGCCACTCCTTCTGAATTTACAAAATGAACTGAAAGATATGCTAGAATTATAAGCTAGGACACCATACATTTCTCCTCACACCTGGTAGCTTCCAACAAATTTCTTTTTTGGAAAATATTAATAGATTGTCTTCCCTTAGCAACCACCGGGAGTCAGGACTCCTGGGTTCTGCAATCACTGTAAATATGGTTTTCCATTTTCACTTAAAAAAATAGATTTTCTATGTTAAAAAAAGTGAAAAAACTTCAGCTTTAAACACCCCCAAAAATACGATGCTTTGAAATTCTCAGAGGTAGGGTACTGCTATGTAAAAGAAAAGTGCTATTTTTCTTGGTATTATGGAGAGTCCATCTCCTTTCCATCGTATATTATTATTATTATTATTTTATTTATTATTCATTGATGGTGATCAATATTTGATGGAGTGTTTCTTTAGGAATTTTCCCCATTTCTTTTCTCATAATCATCAAATGTCCGCAAGTCATTCTTTCATGGGATGTGTACTTATTTCCTTCTGAACCCTATCAATAGCCATTCTGAGTCAGCCAGAAGGGTTAGTTTGAAACTGAGGCAGGCTTCTTCATCCTCCACCAGAGGTTAACTCTGCTGCCTTTGCAGTGCTTCATTGCCTCAGCTGGTCCAGTGGCATGTTAATAGCTGCTTTAGCGTTCCCTCTGCCTAAGTTAAAAACCAGGACTCTGGCCATGGCCTCTGCTCTGTATTCTGAATGCCTGGCTGCAATTCACTTAATTCCTTAAGCATATGTCCAAGGCTCTAACAGTGTGATGTTGAGGCTACAGCTTAGGCTGTTGTAACTTCTGGGTCCGGTTACTGTAGCACTTAATCTTATGCCTTCCTTGAAAAACAAAACGGTCTGCAGTGACTCTCTACCATCTTCTGTACAATGTTGCTGCCACGGCAACTCTATTGTTAAATCTTTATGCAATATCTTCAGCCCACCAGTAGAGAGCCTCTGAAATAGAGGATTGTGTTTTAACAACTCCTGCATCCTCAATCCTGGTGGCTTAGTTGCCGGTCATGGACATTAGGAGTAACATTTTCCAAAGCTCCTTCGGCTTAGGAATTTAAGTCAATGAGAATTAGTCTTTAAGTCACTTAGGTGCTTTTGGAAATTTGACCCCAGGCCAGGAAAATCTGACTCAGTATGAAGTAAAGAGAATGGCTTTGATCAGTCAAGCAGTGTTGTCAGCGTCACAAGCAATGGGCTGGATTGAGCACTGAAGTCAGTGGAGTAACATAGTGTCAGAGGAGAATCAGGCCCAGTGTGTGTTTATCTGACATTAATCTTTGACTCAAGCTGGGTGCTATAAGCTGGTGCCTGTTTGTCAAGCTATTCCAAGATCTCTAAACTGGTATATCCATCCTAACCAGAGGCTGAAATACTGGCTCGGGTTTATTCATACCTAACCCTAAAGAGCACGTCTCTAAGAAGATGGTCTGGTTAGAAAATATTCTGCCTTTTATTTCCTATGCCATAATTTTTTCTTCCCTTTCCCCCTTCCCCACCAATTGCTTTAGGCCCAAATCCTGGTCCTTACACATCACATTTGTTCCCTGCAGAAACCCTCAGTTGCATCAACGCATTTTGTATCGTGGTGGCTATTTTTCATGATTCTACTATATGTTAGCTGGATGAAGTCTGCAGCAAAGTACATGGACTAGTGAAGAATGGGAAGAAAGGGAAAAGAAAAATAACCCTGCAGTCCAGATGGGATTATTTTCCCAATCAGAAACAAAATGTTTGTCCTATTTCATTACATGTTAGCTAAGAAGCCTAATTATTGTCTTTAATAAAGAAACATGTAAAAATGCAAACTGCAATCCTGGTTGGTTTTTTTTTTTTTTCCAGTTGTACTGTGTCTATAGCTAAGATAACTAGTGACAAAAATAATACACTTAGAATATTTCTGACAGGTGGTTCTGCTAGAGGTTATCGATCAAAGGCTTGATTGCCAACCTGTACTCATAAGATTCAAAGTATGGCTACACTGCAGTCACACCTTGTGTAGCTCGTGTAGACCTACCTAAGTAGAGACAGTAAGTGGAGACAGAAAGACAGATGAGGGAGCATAAAGAAACAGTGGGATCAACCCACCAGTTACCTAATCATTGTCGAGTTTGTTTGTTTGTTTGTTTTTTGTCGGCATTAGAGCAGGATTGAGCACTTAGTGAATAAGGGCTGTTGCATCTGGACCCTCTTTTGCCAACTCTTGCAAGCTTTATAACCTGCTGTACATTCAAATATCTCAATCCTTGAGGTCTGTGGGAGAATATTTAAGAGATATCTACACTGGATTATATGCCTGTAACCTTTGGATGCTGACTTGCATAGCAACAAGAAACATCACAGAGCGGGGATTGATGGAGGCAAACAAAGACCAAATGCTGCAGGTTGCCATGGCTTTACATCTCTCCCTTTTTAAACGTCTGCTCATGGGTGGTCACTAATGGCCCGTACTGTTGGGTAAACATGCTTGAAGGATGGGAGTTGCAGGGAGGAGTGTTGCCTTTGTTGTTTCAGCCAAAAAATAGATAATTTATGAAGTAGTGTATGGAAGTTGTCTGGTAGATTAGGAAAGATCTCAGATCCAAGTGGGGAACTCAGCTCCCCGAGCCTGATCCTTGTCAGATCAGACAAGAAACACCTGATCTGAATCAGCCGGGATACACTGGAATCCTGCGCTCTGTTTCAAAGCACAGCAACCACAACTCAGGCAGAGTGAAGTGCTTCTTCCAGACCACCCCCGAAGAATATCAAAAAGATGTCGGTAGGGATGAATTCTTCCAGTGTCATCCTCCAGCAGGGAGGCTTAATTGATTGGGTCAGATACACCTCTAATAAATTTATATATGATCTTGTGACTCTTCAACGGTGGAGTGACAGTGGCCCACTAAGGAAACAGGTTTTACAGTTTCCAGCCACATTCCAAAGACACAGTTAATACTGTCACAGAGCCATATCCCTTGGGCATTGGTCTGAATCCATATTCTTTTAGGCTGGGATTTTGCAAGAGGCCTAAGGGATTTAGGTGCTCAAACCTTTTGAAATCTGTTAGGAGCTGGATGTCTCACTTTCCTGATGTCTTCTGACTAATCTTAAGCTTGCTAGAATTAGGATGACATTATAGGAGTATAATATTGACTGGTGACTATTGTTTACTAGTTTGGAACATGCATGGGAGCAAGTAGAGGAACATAAGGAACTGGGTTATTTTCTGTGATTAGGGGCCTGTTATATTAGTTTGAGGCCTTGTGGGAGTAGTTATACTAAAGGCTGGATTTTAGCTCTAATCACTGCAAGTTTAATAACCCAGTTACTTATGTCCACCTACTTCCCCTACGCATGTTCCAAACTAATGACCAATATACACAGGTCAATATTATATCCCTATAATGTCATCTTCATTCTAGTGAGCTGAAGGTTAGTCAGAAGACATCAGGAAAGGTTGTAGATCAACATGCCTAAGTCCACTTTCTATATCCCAGCCTTCACTCTGTTGTTGATCCTTTCACCAGCCAGTTCCTAAATGTAGCTAGGTTTTTGTCCGTCAGTATTCTGTTGTCAATGTGGACAGTAATTTTGCTTATACACTGTGCAGACATGGCTAACATCTGACATAGACTTCTCCCAAGAAGCACTAAACACCTACAGATAGCTTGTGAGACAATCAAGGTCTTGAAGTAAAATACATAGCGTACCTGGGATCTCAGCTTCATCGTTTGTAAGACACTTTGAGATCCTCAAGTGTAAGTCAGGAAAGGGCTTAAGCACCTACTTAAATCCTGACTTCACTGGAATTCAAGTACGGGCATGAAGTAAGCCTGTCTTTAAGTACTATCCTTAATAGGGATACTTGCATGACTAAGAGCCCCATTTACGGATGGGCCTAGGTCACAAATTGAGATGCAGATCTCATCTGAACTTCACCAACCATTGGGAGTGTCTGGCTCAGGACCACCTCTATTATTATTTACTTGGTGACTTTTTCCAGCACAGAAGCTGGGTTCAAACACTTTTGAATAAACAGGGAAAGTGCTGGAGAATGATAGACAGAGAATGAGATGTGGTTGCACCTCGTGTGGTTCTGATTTATTTCCTAATTAAAAAAGATATAAAACACACTCTTTGGGAGCTCTGCTTTGTCTATGCAAAAAATGGACCTGGATTAAGGGGGCTGGGATGTTCTTGTCCTCCTGTTATAAAAGTGGCTGGAATTGCATGGGGGAAACAAAATTGGTATCTACACTTTATGGGAGGCAAAGGGCCATGAAAGCTGATTACCCAGCTGATATCTATTGCCATCAGAACCTTGGGTATCAGAGTCTTTATTGCTGTTTGGGCAGTTACCAGCACAAAGAAAAAAAGGCCACATCCAGTCACGGGCCAACCACTGATCTATCCATTTAACAAAACTTTTATGGGAATAGAAAGCAACACAAAAATTAAGGTATTTATTAGGGAGTGATTGTGTAGCCTGCTTTGTAGGCTCTTTGAATATGTTGGCCTGACAGAAGTAGGGCTAATTCTGAATGGAAGAAGATTGCAGGGCAGTTATTTTTTTATCTGCTCTCCAGTTCAGCCCACATGAAATTCGGGGGGCGCGGGGTGAGATGTGAATTAAAAAAGAATGACATGCAGGAAGGGCTGTTCTAGTCCAGCCAGGTGGCCGTGGCTAAAAGTAGGTACTTTATGGATAGCTGATGAAAGATCAAACATTGGAAAATGGTGCCTGGTGAAAGGAGTCACCTGTTGCTGAAAAGACCTGTTCACACCTGTGTCATTGTGAAGCTTTCGCTTTCTCTTGAAGGGCTCAGGTGTATCAAAGGGGTTTTGTTTTCTTTCTTTCTTTCTTTTCTTCTTCCCATTACCATCCTTACTCCCCAGCACACCTGTCTGGTGTCCTACCCTTCTGAAAGATGGATGTAGCTCAACACAGTGCAATATACCTGCTACACTTGACCTAATATCTGTTTCTCCCAGTACATACGATGGGTTCAATCCTTAGCAAATGTAAACCAGTGTGGCTGTGAAGAAGATATCAAAGTCCATAAGCTTGACTCTTCTTCTGAGTACACATTTACTTCACTGCCATAAGCAAATTCCTTTGGGGGGGGGGTCTATATAAGACACACAATACGTCTTGACATTGATCCCCTTTCCACCCCCCGCTCCCCAAGTCAGTTGTAAATAAAGGGAAATGGTTGAAATTGGCTTAGTGGCTGTGACATGCTGGATAACACGTGATTTAGGTCTCCAGTGGCCTGATGCTTTTTAGGCTGAGACCACTTGGTGGCTGGGTGAGAGGAGGGAGGGATTGTTAGTTTCTTACTAGAATGACATCAAAATATAGAATTTCCATTTGTTTTTTAAAGGAAATCATCTTGATTTTTGTGTTTTGACTAGTTCTGCTTCTTACCCTTTTAAAAACCGAGTATCCTTCAGTAATAGCCCCCAAACTTACTGCTCACAATACTCCTTTCAGGGGGCCAGATTCTTACCTCAGCTGCACATGCACAGTGCCCATTGTCGGCAATGGAATTTACACGTGTGCACCGGCGGGTAGAATTTTTGTCTAGTATGGGACTCAGCAGTTTTGGGTTCCATTCTTGGCCTGTGAATCACTTAAACTCTCTGTGTCTCAGCATGGTCACTTGTAAAATGGGGACTCATTCGCAAGTGCACCGGGGTCTTGGATGGAAGGGGATGGATTGTGGTGGTGTTTAAATGCAAGCTCAGTGACTTGAAGCTGACTGGCTCTCGATGTCAGCAGTGGTGCTCCTGAACTCTTTGAGGCCACCGCACTTTCGGTATCGTGGATCTTTAAGTGGGAGGTCCAGCGGTAACTCATTCTGGGCAACTTTCATTGTTGTTATAGGGTGAAAGTACATCAGGAAGAGAAGAGAAATCCTTTTTCGTTTGAGCTGGCTCTCCAAATTCTTCTCCGACTGTGAAAGCAAAACGGCATTGAGGAACCAACAGTGTCCCAAAAGAGCCGAATATCACCATGGGGCTTCCCATGCAGGTTTTGACCTGTGCCATCATAGCTTTGCTATACCAGCATGTCAACGGTGGGCTCATCAAGAGAATTATCCGGCAGAAGCGGGAGACTGGGTTAAACGTGACCTTGCCAGAGGATAACCAGTCTGTGGTCTTTAACCACGTCTACAACATTAACGTACCCATGGGCTCCCTCTGCTCCGTGGACTTGGACTCAGCTAATGAGGACACAGACTTGAAGTCCCAGGTTGAGCCAAGCAAGACCTACCAGGAGCACACGGTGAATGAGGGGAACCAGATTGTCTTCACACACCGCATCAACATCCCCCGCCGGGCTTGTGGCTGTGCGGCTGCTCCTGACATCAAGGATCTGCTGAGCAGACTGGAGGAGCTGGAGGGGCTGGTATCCTCTCTACGAGAGCAGTGCTCCAGCAGCGCTGGCTGCTGCCCCAGCAGCCTAACAGCAGAAGGTAAGACGGATGGGAGAAGCTGCTGCATAGCCGGGTCTGGGTCTTGGCTGCAAATACATAATAGTGCTTGTTGAAAAACAGGGGAAAATGAACCCCATCAATTCTGAAGTGCCATCAAAATTGGAAATATTTTTGACTAGCTTGTGAAATGTTAAGATACATTTGCAAGACTTGGATTATCCACAGGCCATAGCCAGACAACTGTTGTTCATGAGTCCCTTTGGGGCTTAGGCTGCAGATAGGTAGCCACGTGCCTAGAGGGAGGTGGCAGCATGTGAGGCCGGGGGCTGAAACGTGGCCACCTTGGGAGCTCTTATCCTGAAAACGTAGGTGTCTGGAATAAGGTTCGGTGGGAGTTTTGTGGATCACAGCGCAGCCAAAACTGGGGCTTAGGTGCCAAAGTACCTTTGTGCATCTGGGCTTTCAACACAGCTCTGCTTTAGAACAGCAGCTGAAAATCAGGCCCTATATTATTATGATTATCATTTTGCAATGATGGAAAGTATTATCCACTGGCCTGGCTGGAAATCCATCAACAGGTCATGCCTTGCAACTTCAAAGTGCTGCCCAGACTCAAATTCCTCTTCCCTGCCTCCCCACTCCACCTTATCCCCATGTTACAGATGGGGTAAATGAGGCACCGAGACTTTATATTCACAAGGCAGCACAGCCAGGGGTCCCCATTCTTGGCTGGCCATTAGGGATGACTGTAATAAACATGATTAATAATAAATAATACATTGCCAGAGCCAAGATTGAAACTCAGGAATTCCTGGCTCCCAGTCCCATGCTTAGTCCACTAGAATAGGGTGTCGATATAGCAATGAAAATGGAAGCTCTCTTCATTCTTGCTTCCAACTGTTCTCTAGTAAAGGCCAATGAAAATACAGCTCACAATAGACTATAGGCCAGGGTCAAGGGGAACAAATGGATGCAAGAAAGTTTTTATTTTATTGATGTTAAGAGGATGGGTCACACAGAAGAGCAAAGACAGACAGTTAAAGTAGAACCTTGACCTCCAGCCATTCTAAAGATTCTTATTTATGCACACTACATCATCATCATATACGGTATCCTACTTTGGGGTCAGCGTATGGTGTATAATGGGAGTGTCAGGAAAATTCCATCAGACATTGCGTCTGGGTCTTTGGGAAGGGCAGACAAAACCAATGAAAGGGACAGACCTGCTAATCCACAAAATGTGGTAATTGCAGCAGCTCTTCCCTGTTGTTAGTGTGAATTAAAGAGTTGTCAGTGAATTCAAATTTACAAGGGAAACAGGGATGTATTTTGGCTCTTGAAGAGACCTGATCTTCAGAAAATGCTGAGCAACCACACTGAAAAGCAAGCCCCATTCAGGTGTCTTCAGTTGGGGGCCCAAAATCTGAAGCTCCTGTCATCACTGGTTATTATAGAAATTTTAGTCTTTTTTAAAATGTTCTTACCATTATCATATTTCTGCTCTTGTTGGGTTTGGTCGGGGCTGTCAGGGCAGCGGAATGAAGTGTGAGAAGCCATTTTCAGAGTATACGTGGCACAACCCAAACCTGAAGTGTGTAATCTTACAAAAAACTTTTGGATATTTATCCAAGCCAAATTTTTTGAGATTCACCCAACCCTTAATCACTAGGTGATATTTGTGTGAGCAGGCCACGAATCCAGGCTCACTAGCCACATTGGCACCATCCCACTTCAAACACCATTAACATTTTTTAAAGAGAAGAGGTAACAGTTGTCCCTGGGTTCAGTGGATGATGACCTCTGCCATTTTATACAAGATTATAAAATTTCGTAACCCTGACCCATCCCGTATAAGTGGTACCAGCGTGCTCTTAGTAGCAATCTTGTGTGCCTAACTTCTGTGACACACAACTCTTTAGGTATAATGAGTTTTCTGATTCACTGATACAGGTCAAGTGGACACCACGCCCTATTGCAGCGGACGAGGGAACTACAGCGGTGAGCACTGTGGTTGCATTTGTGAACCTGGCTGGAAAGGCCCCAACTGCTCAGAACCAGAATGCCTGAACAATTGCAACAACAAAGGCCGTTGTGTCAATGGCAAATGTATCTGTGATGAGGGCTTCACTGGGGAGGACTGCAGCCAGCTCACCTGCCCCAATGACTGCAGTGACCAAGGCAAATGCATCAATGGTGTCTGTTTATGCTTCGAGGAGTACACCGGGGAGGACTGCAGTGAAGAGCGTTGCCCGGTGGCATGCAGCGAGCATGGAAAGTGTGTGAACGGGCAGTGTGTGTGCGACGAAGGCTTCACTGGCGAGGACTGCAGTGAGCCGCTCTGCCTGAACAACTGCAATAACCGTGGGCGCTGCGTGGAGAAAGAGTGTGTGTGCAACGAAGGCTACACGGGTGAAGACTGTGGTGAGCTTATCTGCCCCAATGACTGCTACGACCGTGGCCGCTGTGTCAACGGGACCTGCTACTGTGAAGAGGGCTTCACCGGGGAAGACTGCGGGGAGCTGACCTGCCCCAACAACTGCAACAACAATGGCCGCTGCAATAATGGGCTCTGCATCTGTAATGAGGGCTTTGTGGGCGACGACTGTAGCGAGCGGCGGTGCCCCAAGGACTGCAACAAGCGGGGGCGCTGCGTCAATGGGAAGTGCGTGTGCAACGAGGGCTTTGCTGGTGCCGTCTGTGGCCAAGTGAAGTGCCCCAAAGATTGTAACAAGCAGGGCCGCTGCGTCAACGGGCAGTGTGTGTGCCAGGAGGGCTTCATGGGCGAAGACTGCAGTGAGTTGCGGTGTCCTGGCGACTGTAGCAACCGGGGCCGCTGCGTCAACGGGCGGTGCGAGTGTGACGAGGGCTTCATGGGAGAGGACTGCAGCCAGCTGAAGTGCCCCAATGATTGTCACAACCGTGGGCGTTGCGTCAACAGGCAGTGCGTGTGCAACGAGGGCTTCATCGGCGAGGACTGTGGGGAGCTGAGGTGCCTCAATGACTGTAACAACCGGGGGCGCTGCGTCAACGGGCAGTGTGTGTGTGAAGAGGGCTTTGTGGGCGAGGACTGCGGAGAGCTGAGGTGCCCCAACAACTGTAATGAGCACGGGCGCTGCATCAATGGGCAGTGCGTGTGCGACGAGGGGTACATGGGGGAGGACTGTGCTGAGCTGAGGTGCCCCAATGACTGCAACAACCGGGGGCTCTGTGTCAACGGGCTGTGCGAGTGTGACAATGGGTTCACGGAGATGGACTGTAGCCAACAGCGGTGCCCCAGTGACTGCAACAACCAGGGTCGCTGCATCAACGGACAGTGCCTGTGTGAAGAGGGCTTTGGAGGAGTGGACTGCAGTGAGCAATCCTGCCCCAACAACTGCAACGACATGGGCCGCTGCGTTGATGGGCAATGCATTTGTGATGATGGATACGAAGGGGGTGACTGCTCCAATGGTAGGTTTTAATGTCGGTCTGAGCCAGCCAACCACCCTTAAATTACCCTCTGTTTATCCATCAGCCAATGGAGATTTAAGGTTTTGTTTTAATAAAGCTGGGGTCTGATTTGGATCTTGTTTATGATGGTGTAAACCAGGAACGACCCCAGTGAAGTCAGTGGGGTTAAGGCAGCGTTTGGTCAAGGTGAGTGAGACCAGAATTCTTGTCATCTCTACTGTTCTTGGGTCTAATAGTTACCACTCGATGGCCAAGAGGCTGGCAAGGCTAACACTATAGCTATGTGTCTCACCTGGTATAAATCTGTACAATTCCCATGGACTTCAGTGGATATGCAAAAAGAACAGGAGGACTTGTGGCACCTTAGAGACTAACAAATTTATCTGAGCATAAGCTCTCGTGGGCTACAGCCCACTTCATCGGATGCATAGAATGGAACATATAGTAAGAAATATACATACATACAGAGAACATGAAAAGGTGGAAGTAGCCATACCAACTGAGGCTAATTAATTAAGATGAGGTATTATCCGCAGGAGGAAAAAAAAAACATTTGTAGTGATAATCAAGATGGCCCATAAGAAGGTGTAAGGATACTTAACATGGGGAAATAGATTCAATATGTGTAATGACCCAGCCACTCCCAGTCTCTATTCATTTCCCCATGTTAAATATCCTCACACCTTCTTGTCAACGGTCTAAAATGGGCCATCTTGATTATCACTACAATTTTTTTTTCTCCAGCAGATAATACCTCATCTTAATTATTTAGCCTCTTAGAGTTGGTATGGCTACTTCCACCTTTTCATGTTCTCTGTATGTATATATATTTCTTACTATATGTTCCAGTCTATGCATCCGATGAAGTGGGCTGTAGCCCACGAAAGCTTATGCTCAAATAAATTTGTTAGTCTCTAAGGTGCCATAAGTTCTCCTGTTCTTTTTGCTACTCTGAAACCAGTGGCTATGCAGTGATTTACAAGTAGCTGACAATATGGCCTCCTGCACTTTTACTTTCCCATGACACTTCTTCTGTTGTGTTCTTCTGTACTGGTTGTATCTAAAATACATCTGCTCAGCCGTGGGGAAGGTAAAGAGTCCTAGAACTAGGGAGTCAGCTGGATTTGCCTAGGGAAGTAGCTTTTTAAAGTGTAGAGTGAGCTTTGACAAGAAAATAAGACTTACGGCCCTCCAGGCATACTGGAGTGTAGGCTAAAGACTTCACAGGATGACAGTCTGAATTCTGTATATTTCTGATGGCCAGGTTGCAGATTAAAGATGCGTTTTCTATGTATGACCCCTCCTGTTCATACTGAACTGGGAAGTGGGGGTTTGCATCTGCAGCATAGCAACTCTATCAGGTGTACAGAACAGAGTGCATGCCTCGCTGTGGCACCATGCAAGGAGAGACCAAGGAGCTCAGCTGGTTGACTGCTCCTTGGGAGTAAATCAACCTGTGGAATGGGCAGTCTTGGCTCCCATCTCCCCTCTGACTTGCTGGTCAGCAAAGATGAGTCAGCACTGGGATTTTTGTCATTTGCTGTTAGCACAAACCATAGCCCTTAAGACAATGTGCAGTCACTCCTATAGGAGTTGTAACTCTTGGGCTACAAAACCCTGCTGTGTTTCTTTTGCTGTCCCTATGGTGACATTTCCAATTCTTTATCTCCTCCAGTTTCCTCCCAGCAGAAAAATCCTGAGTCACATTTTGATCTCCCACCCATGAAAATCTGGAATAATCCCACTGAAATTGTTGGAGTAATTCCAGATAGCTGGCCTCTCCCAAGCTGACAGTAGGATTTGAACTCAGGATCTTCAGCAGTAAACTCATGGACTATTAGCACTTGAGATAAATCATGAAGTCCCCTAACAGGCACCTCTGGTGGCCTTATAAACCTCTGTGCATCAGCCATTAGAGGAGGGCGTGTAGTACTATGAAGAGTGGTTGCATACAGGTATAAGGGCAGAAATTGGCCCACTGTCTTAATGTCTCCATTGATTTTTTCCCCCCCGGCAGTGTCCCCTCCAAGTGACTTGACAGTGACAGACGTGACGGATAAGACTGTCAATCTGGAATGGAAGAATGAGAATCTAGTCAATGAGTATCTCATTACCTATGTCCCTACCAGTGTTGGTGGCCTAGAACTGCAGTTCAGGGTGCCTGGAAACGAGACATCTGCTACCATCCGTGAACTGGAGCCTGGCGTGGAATACTTTATCCGTGTGTTTGCCATCCTAAAGAACAAGAAGAGTATTCCAATCAGTGCCAGGGTGGCAACCTGTGAGTTTAAAATAAACACAAATCTCTATATTTGACCATCTCTCTGCTCCATAATACGCATTTACTTGTCTCTTTTCTTTCTTTGGGACTTTTCTTTTTTATTGTTCTTTCTCTGTTGTATTCCTCTTAAAGTCTGGACCAAGCCAGAGTCTCCTCAGTTTTCTTTTCCAATCTCTTCTTGCAATGGTATGCCTTCAGAACGATAGGATTACAGTACTGGAGCTTTCCTGCTCTGCATGAGGCCTTCCATTGAATATCACTGGGTTCCTGTAAACCAAAACGCTGTCTTCTGTCATGACAGGCTACAGTTTAAGGCTTTGGGACTCCGCCTGTAAAATTGTTTTCTTGCATTCATGTAAAAGCATTTGGCTCAATACTATTGTGATCGGATTTTCAATGCTTCCAAGTACAAATCACTTTCATTGCACATCTATCTCACCTTTCATTATAACATCTCAATGTCTTTCACTACTACAAGGTTCAGCCTCTTGTAAGGCATGCCATACTGTACTATTCTAAACCAATGGCCCTTTAGCCCTATAACAACACTGTTATAAGCTGCTGCTGTAGAATATTATTCTTTATTTTTAAGAGTAACGTGCACAATCAAAGCCAGATTAAATAAGTGCAGTCACTCTTAGTTATCCTCATGTTTCAATCTTGCCACCGAAACATGGTCATCTATTTCCAGTTGGCCCTCTTGAGAAAGCAGAGGCATTGTGGGTATATATAATATATTTGATGATTTACTGCATGAACGTGCTAATTACTGTGCTTGGAAAGGTTCTAAGGAAGGGAACGACCACCTGTAAGCAGGGCCTCCCAGAGGATTCAGGGGGCCTGGGGTCTTGGGCGGCAGGGGGTCCTTCCGCTCCAGGACCCGCCGCCGAATTGCCTCGAAGACCCACAGCGGGGACCCCCAGCCGCCGAATTACCGCCGAAGACCCGGCACTTCGGCGGCGGGTCCTGTTTCGGTGGTAATTCGGCGGCGGGGGGTCCTTCCAAAGAAGCTCCAGGGGTCCGGGCCCTGCAAGAGTTTTCCAGGGCCCCCAAAGCGAGTGAAAGATCCTTCTCGTGGGGGCCACTGCAGGGCCCGGGGCCTGGGGCAAATTGCCCCACTTATCCCCGCCCTGCCCCGGGCGGCCCTGCCTGTAAGTAGAAGGGGCTAAAGTCTGATCCTCTGCATTAACATGTATTGCTGCAGTGTACCACAGAACTGCTAAATTGGCAAGTACATGGCTATGCATGTCTCTTAAAAGGCATCAACATATGTGTGGCTGTGGCGGACATTTTCTTTTGCGGGGGGTCTGGAAATCAAGGATGATTAAAAAGTGCTAAAAAAGAAAAATGTAGGGATGTTGGAATATGAATCCCCCTTCTTTGCAAAAGGCAAGGAAGATTCTTGACGGCATTTTTAGTCTTGCTATAGCTTTACATAACGGCGGCTGGAGAGGTGGGAGAGAGGAGTCAGGATGGTGGATAGATTTTCCTGTAGTTTGGTGGGTACCAAATGAACTCTGGCATCTTTGGGGACAGAAAAAAAGTCGTCCATCTGTCTACAGAACCCACCTTTAATATCTGTCCACCATGTATTTGTTCATTGTACTAATTGCCTATCTATCTATCTATCTATCTATCTATCTATCTATCTATCTATCTATCTATCTATCTATCTATCTATCTATCTATCTAATCCAGTTTTTTCTATAGCACCCATCACTGTACTATTTAAGCATTTTGCAGTATCTCAAAACATCCCCAGTGATTTTCACCATGGTACTTGTTTGTGAATACCTAGTTCTCTGATCTGTGGGGACACTATGACCCATGCAGCTACCCTCTTGCTGTTTCTCCTCATAGATCTGCCTGCTCCTGAAGGCCTGAAATTCAAATCCATCAAGGAGACATCTGTGCAGGTGGAGTGGGATCCTCTGAACATTTCATTTGATGGCTGGGAGCTCGTCTTCCGAAATATGGTAAGGAAAAAGCTCATCCTGTGACACCTCCATGTACAAGTGCAGGGTGTTGGGCTCCTTTTATGCTGCATTCGAACTAGAGCTGGCCAGAGAATGCCCATTTTATTTCACAATAACTTCTGAGGGTTTTAAAATTTGTTTTTGTTCCTCATTGGAATGAAAACCAAACTTTTCCCATGTTTTCCCAAAATGGAATTGTTCCAAAAGGTTTGTTTTGGATTCGATGTGGTCTCTCTGGAAATGACTGGAGAGACCCTTCGTGGACCTCAGAAACCTTCCCATCAAAAACTTCATTAAAATCAATTTGTCTTCAGGAAATGTTAGAGTTTGGAGGAATAAAAAACAGTTAGTCCAACTTTAATTTTAACCAAGTGCCTTGTGCGTTACAGAAAAAGGAAGATAATGGGGACATAACCAACAGTTTGAAGAGACCAGACACATCATATATGCAGCCAGGTCTGGCCCCAGGACAACAGTATAACGTATCCCTGCATGTAGTGAAAAACAAAACCAGAGGACCTGGGCTGTTTAGAGTGTTTACCACAAGTAAGTACTAATCTGTTATTTGTTGTATTCTGTGGAGATGCTAAACAGGAGGCAAACCAAGCCACACTTTCAAAAGTTTCCCCTTTTGAAAACACATAGCCGGGAAGAGCTGAAGTAGCTGACACAAGGAATGCCTGGGTTACCTGTCTGGGGAGGAAAGGCATGTTTCTTCTAGCTGGCAGTGGGCCAGCACACACTTTATTCCTGTTCAGAGAGTGCAACAAAGTGAAACAGACTCCACATCCTTAACACACCACATGGAAACTACTTGGCACCATCAGGATTCCTGGTGCAGCTGGAGAACCTGCTTGGACTTCTGCTTAGACTTGCTGTGCCAGTGCAGGACTGGCTCAGTATACGTCCTTTTCCTTCCTGCGTAACCCAACACTTTCCATCTGCATCGGTAGAACATTACGGGCCATAAGTAAGTCGACATGAAAATGAGTTTCAGCTAATAGGAGCCACTCATTTTAACGTTGCTTTGATTCAACTACTAAGGGTCAATATCCAGCCTGTGTTTGATCTCTCTATGATGGGATCAGAAAATTCATGTTTTTCCTCTTTCCATAACAGAGCTTGATGGCCCAAGCCAGATTGAGGCAAGAGATGTGACAGACACCACAGCTTTAATCACATGGTTCAAACCTTTGGCTGAAATTGATGACATGGAGCTCACCTATGGACCCAAGGATGTTCCTGGGGACAGGACGACCATCGACCTCTCTGAGGATGAAAGCCAGTACTCAATTGGGAATCTGAAGCCACACACAGAGTATGAGGTGACGCTGATCTCTCGGCGCGGAGACATGGCCAGCGACCCTGTGAAGGAAATCTTTGTCACAGGTAAAGAGCTTGTTCGGAGATGGTCATAGCTTCTTGTCTTCTGCTCTATTCCAGTCACCATCAACACATCCATGCTAATTAGCTGTAGCATGTTGCTTCACTTCAGTTATTATGCCAGCACAGCACTATAGCAGTCACAGAGGTTTATGGAAGTCGAGTAAAATTTTCAAAAATTACTTAGGAACCTAGATCCCGTTGCTTTTCCAAGAGACTTAGGCTCCTAAGTGCCTGCATCCCTTTTGAAAATTGAAATTAGGTTCCCAGATCGTTTAGGACCTTTTGATACTTTTACCCTGAATCTGCTGTTTTTTCCCCCACCAACAAACAGTGTTCCTCCTACCTTATCTGCCTGCCCGTCTGTTTATTGATCTAAAGTTTTCCTATAACTGCCATCACCACAGTGTCTAGTTCTGAACAGATCTATTATTCTGCTTACATCCATTGTGGATTAGAAGAGAACTCTTTTCTTTTTTCCATCCTGGGAATCCACTGCCTGCTTTTGTTTTTAATTCAGTTTCACCTTTGGTTATGCTGGGAATGCTTTGGTAAAAGGTTTCAGAGGGGTAGCCATGTTAGTCTGTCTCAGACTGTCTCAGGAGTCCTTGTGGCACCTTAAATCTGTTGTTAGTCTCTAAGGTGCCACAAGGACTCCTCATTGGGTTTTTTTGGTAAAAGGTGTGCATTTTAGCATGCAGTCATGGTTTGGATCTGTTAATGAAGCCATATGACAATGCTGGGTAATAAATGGAACAGAGAGAATTAAATCCTTGCTTGCTCCAGGATGGAGTTGTTTTAACAAAGCAGGATTTGAGTCCATTACAGGAGTGAATTATGATAGCTCATGGAATTTTTAGATACACTCCAACCCTGGCCTAAAGGGATTTTATCTTTTGAATACTGAATTCCAGGGCTGGTCAACGATTTTCCATCACAACTTTTATGTGATGGAAAATTGGGTTTTCAATTAAACAAAATTAAAAATTTTCACAGGCGGTGTCTGCTTTCCTTGAAGTGGTAACTTCTGTGGGAAAATTGATCTCATCTTGTAGATGGTACCATATGCCAGGTCTTTTAAATCATTCTTTCCTTGTGTCCTGAGAGAAAAAAACCTTTTTTCCCTCCTCAGACTTGGATGCACCGAAGAACCTGAAGCGCGTGTCTCAGACAGACAACAGTATCACCTTGGAGTGGAAGAACAGCCAAGCCAGCATCGATAACTACAGAATCAAGTTTGCTCCCATCTCAGGTGGAGACCATGCTGAGATAACTGTGCCAAGGAGTAACCAGGCCACAACCAAGGCTACGCTCACAGGTAGGATCAAAGTGAGATTGTTGTTAATGTAACAAGTATCAGAGGGGTAGCCATGTTAGTCTGGATCTGTAAAAGCCTCAGAGAGTCCTGTGGCACCTTATAAACTAACCTTATAGACTATAAGGTGCCACAGGACTCTTTGCTGCTGTTAATGTAACAGGCACCAGTAACTATCCAGAGATCTGACCTCCTATCACCATGATGCCCTGTGGCAAGATGTAAAGGCATGTAAGGGGTTACAAATAGAACCAGGTACCCTGCCTGTAACATGGTGGATCTGGAGCAGGGCTCTGAAAACAAAGAGGAAGCTTCTTCAAGGAGAAGGCCTTGTCCTCTCCCCTCCCAGCTGTTGGCTGTTTTGAAATCTTAGGTTAATAAAACTAGCCATGAATAAAGGGCTCTTGAATTGAACCAGAGTTTGGGCTTTATTTTAAGTCCCCAGCTGGTGTCTCAGCCCACCATAATATTTATATAATCACAACATAATTGCATCAATATTGAATCACAGCATTGTTTTCAGTAGGGTCTCATAAGCTATCTAGAGAGATCCGCTCTTCCTTTGCTATGAACAGAACTTTCCCCGACACTAAGAATTATATATGCACAACAGAGGAACAGGAGACTCACTGAGTGTAAAGTATTGTATCTTCTGACTGGATTACAAAGAATTTACATAAATATAGAGCTATAAAGAGTCACATTGGAGAGATGTAAAGAGAAATGTGAATATATGAAAGAGACTTTAAAAACGCACCAAAATCCATGCAGATTGGGATAATAAGTGTATTTGAATCTTTTATGGTAGAGAAGATATTCAGGATGTAAAAGACTTTGAAGACGATTTAGACACCAGGAGGCTCATTTTTTACTAACTTGGGTACACAGTGTCTTTGTTCCTGTCAAAAGCCACATTTTCAGCCTGAGGGCCAGATTTTTAAAGGCATTTAAAGATGCAGAGAGGTGCCTAGTGGAATTTTCAAATCAATTTTGAAATCAATGGCAGTTGATTTTAGGTCACTTTGACCTCTCTCTAGATGCCTCTCTGAATCTCCAGGCACCTAAATACCTTTACAAATCGGACACCGAGTCTCTGGTTCTCCATGCCACTTTTGCATGTGCTTGCAAAAGTGAGCATGCACCTTTTTGTGCTTGCAAGTTGACCTCTTGCCTGCCAGTTAGTCAGTTGGGATTTTCACATTCAACATGGATGTCTGCACACTCGTGCAGGTTCAGTTTATTTAAATCAGCATCTCTTTGAGGCAGGAACTGTCACTTTGTATGTGTTTGTACAGTGTCTAGCACACAGGGATCCTGATCTTGGTTGGAGTCTCTAAGTAATGCAATAATAAATAATCAAGTTGACTGTGCATGCAAAAGTTTTTTTCTTCCACGTTGGAGGCCAGCTACAGACTGCCTGAAAATTTGGCTCTTAATGTTCAAAGCAAAGGAAAGATCCCACACCACCACACACTACAGCTTTCTTATGCAAAACAAAACCAAGAAACATTTTATCTAGCCCTCATCTGTACATATTCACCATAGGTCTGAGGCCTGGAACTGAATATGGCATTGGAGTGACAGCAGTGAAGCAGGACAGAGAAAGTACTCCGGCTACTATCAATGCTGCAACCGGTGAGATGATCCTTTCTCTTGGCCACACGGGGGGAAAGGGCAAAAAAGCCAGAGCCGTTCACGAGCCCCAGTTAGGGCCAAGTGTAGCTGTCTTGTAAATTGTGCAGTCCTCATGGCCTCTTCCACTCAAAGTGAATTTTGTTGCTGGGGAAAAGAGAAAAATCCCACAAAATATGGTATAGTCCCGTTCCAAATATATAAAATGTTAATAGTGGGTACAATTAACCATTGGGATGGCTTAGTGAGGGATGTGGCAAATTCTCCATCCCTGGGAGTCTTTTAACCAGGATTGAATGCCTTCCTAAAAACTTGCTCTAGTTCAATGGATCTCAACCTTTTTTGTATCCAGACCTCTGTTTCCATACTGGTATCCCCCTTTCCGTTACCACTGTGGGAAGGGCAGTGTGATTGCAACCCCCTGATACCTGCCTCTGGCACCCACTCTCCCCATGACTGCCAGGCAGTTTGGTTTGCATATAAATGGAACGTCACCTGCTACTACTTAGACCAAGGAATAGGGTCTGAAAGACATAGAAAGGGAAATCAGGCTAGGGTTATACAGTGAATCCATTAAGGCAGCAGGTATAATGATGGCTCTTTCTGCAGTTAGCTGACAGAATACCCACATGGCAGTACACAGCTCCTGCACCAAGGAACATAAAAAATTCTGACGTATAAATAACCTCTGTGGTTTAACGTGCAGATCTGGATAATCCCAAGGACTTAGCAGTCAGTGATAACACTGAAACGACCCTCTCCCTCCGCTGGAGAAGACCACTGGCCAAGTTTGACCGCTACCGCCTCACGTACATGATCCCCTCTGGGAGGAAGAATGAAATTGAGATACCAGCAGATAGCACCTCTTACATCTTGCGAGAGCTGGACGCTGGTACAGAATATACCATCACCCTAGTGGCAGAGAAAGGCAGGCACAAGAGCAAACCCGCAATGGTGAAGGAGTCTACTGGTAAGTAACAGGGTCTGAATGGGTGCGCTGTGTCAGATCCTCTTAAAGAGCGGGTGAGATGGTCCAAGCAGAATGTCACCGCCTTTCCAAGCTGCTGGGGAGCAGCTTTGAACACGTCAGCTAGCTGCAAAAACCTGGTTACTCTCTGTCTAGTGTGAAAGCCTAACTGAGGTGTAGCCATGTCTTTTCCTTATCCCGTTGTTTCTCTCCATCTCCTCTGTTGTGTGCTTGCTTATCCCTTAAGGAGACCCACATAATACACTTATTCCCCAGCAGGCAACGTACAACCTCGTTCTTTGCTTTAAATTGGACGATTTTGTGTGTGTCTGTCTAATGGTTTATTTTGTTTCCCTACACTCTAGCAATCAAAGAAGAAGGGGGACAAAGATATTAACAACACATCCCTTTAACATTCCCCTATGCACACCTTAATGAATTTTCATTGCAGCCTTTCTTGACACTGAAAGCATCAGAACATGGTTGGAGCCCTCACAATTCCTGTTTTGCCAGTTACCATTTTTCTCTTTCAATAGCATAGGAAAGCTGATGTCATAATGCTAGTCTCAGTCCCTTGAGTCCATTGGACAGCACGACTGCTACTCTTCTCTATAAAAGAGAGCCCATTCTTCCACCAGTATTCACCGAGAGCAGTACCCTATTCCTCAAGGAGTTTCTACTGAAGACAGTGGGGCTTCTTGTTGAGTTCAGTGTGTAAATGTGGCCCAGAGACAGGGCTCTGTCAGGCTACAGCCTTAGTGTAAAAGATAATCCGCTCCTACATGTTTTCAGGGTGTTTTATGTTTAAATATTGTGGGCTAGCACTCAGCCGGTATAAATCAGCATAGCTGCACTGAAAACAGTGGGGTTACATCAGTTGGCACCAGCTGAAGATCTGGGCCTGAGAGTTTCATCTTCTTTCCCTCAATTCCATCTAGAGGTCAAACCCATGCAAGAAATCCCAGGTCGTACAAATTAGCAGCTGTAGACAAGAGAACATTGCCTGGTATTGTGAAGTCTGAAAATTAAAGTTGGCACCTTATTTTGCTGCCACACAGTCAATCCAATCCAACCCAACTTTATTTTCCATTGTAATTTTCATGCCAACTGTACCTATAAATGGTTTACAGAGCTGGATAATTCAAGACAGCTGAGAGTTCATATGCTGTAAACATCCACATTAAGTAAATTGTATGATGAATAAATAAGGCCTGTAGCCAAGTGGGAGAAAACATAGGAGGCACTGACACACAGAACAAAGCTGAAGGTCTACACTGCAGGGATGAAGAAAGCTTTGATCTCTCCAGGGTTGTTTCTCCCCCTTCTCTTTGATGAATCTTCAGACCCTTACAGGAAATACACATAGAGGGTGAAAAGACTTAAACAACATACATCAGAAGGACCTTGCTGTGGAGTTTTACAAGCTAGTCATTTCCAGCATCAGAATCAAATTCCCCAAGTCTTATTCTTTATTTTCTTGGGAAATTTAAAAAAAAATATGCATGAAACCAGTGTTGCTTTGGCCCATGAATAAACCAAGAAGCTCCTGAAGCATCACCTGAGATGCAGCAGCAGGAGCTGATGTAACGTTTCTCTGGGATCTGACCCTTGATTGGGGATGGATGCATCCCAAATGCATAAGAATCAGGAGCTGTAAAACAAGATCTTGTGGGTGTGTGAACTGGGGCTTGCTTCTTTCTTTATTCTGTCCATGTCCCAGCATGTGTGAGATCCTCCAGTCCGCAGGCCAAGCAAAACAAATCTTGTCAGCTCACACACTCTGCCCACAGCTATAGATGGCTTTCGGGCCATTTCATCACGGGGCGGCAGGGGAGTGCTTGCTCTGAGCAGCAGGGAACAGAGAGTAACTGATTCAAGTGGAAGGCACCAGGAGCATGGCTAGGACCGAACTAGCTCTTTGTATCCTAGGAAGGATGCAGCGGAGGAACCCAGGGAAACACAGCTTGGAAAAACTTGTTCATTAAAAGAGAGATCTGTCCTCACTTGGAAAAAAAGAAAAAAGGAAACTGATTCATATGCAACTTATAGCATGCAATCTGCTTTAGGGTAGGGAGTGTTTGCTTTCAAAGTTCCCTTCCTTTACCCATGTTGTGTATTTTAGTCTTTCTCCTTAATCCTCCCTGACTTGTTCCATCAGGCCTGCAGAGGTCAGGGAGCCTTTGGTTTTGTTTTGTAGGGTTTTTTTTTTGTTTGCATCAGTCAATTATCTCCTACTGAAATCTTGTAAGATAGGCATTGCTCCAGCCCTTGAGCTGAAGACTTTATTTTCTTATGCATTGTATGTCTGGCTGGTTCTCCCTCATACTTTCTTCAATCTGCCTCTGAGAATATAAACAACACCCACCCCCTTTGCGTGCGCGCACACACACACACAAATTAAGAATCTTTGCAAATTGTGTAGCACGCTGGCAAAGGGTGTGTCACAATCTCCTTCAGTGGCCAGCCCGTTAGTGGATAACAGTCATCTACTGCTACCAAGTAATTGAATGGATCCTTTAGCTCATGTGGTAGAGGTTTGTGCTTTGGTGCTCAAGGTCCTGGTTTCAAAATCTGCTTAGATGGTTCTACTCACGGCCAGGTAATAAGTATGAAGTGCACAGTTCACTGACTTTTTTGTTCTTGGAAAAAAGGAAGGAATTAAGTATTTCATATTCTACCCTTTGCTTGTTTGTTTCTTTATAGCCACACATAGTCTAGATCTAAAGTGGGAGGCAACTCCTGGCCCAGATGAGTCCTCTGGATCTTGGAGCTCAGAGGCTTCTGGGATGGGGGAGGATACGCTGAGGGATGTTGTGGTCTCCAATGTGACAGCGCATGGCTTTAGTCTCTCGTGGAAGGCGGACTCAGGAGCCTACACTAGTTTTGTGGTGGAGTACAAGGAGGTGGCATGGGCAGCTGGGCCCCTTGCAGAAGTCTTCATGCCTGGAGACTCCTTAGGCACTGTGATTGATGGCCTCCAGGCTAACACATCCTATAAAATCAAGGTGTACGGAATGATTGGAGGACAGCGCTCCCATCCTCTTGAAGCTGTGGCTACAACAGGTACATCCTTTCAGTTATTAACTAAGGGGTCCCTAATCATGGTCCACTTTGTTAATTGTTCCACCCAGAAGCATGGTAGACTTGCAGTTTAGAATGATATGAGACGCAAAGGGGAATAAGCCATGCGTTAGCTGGAAAGACCATTTCTCCAGCATATCTTTCCAAATACATTTATCGAGGCAGAGAGTCGATTTGTAGTGTAATCACATAGCCCAGCTTTGAGGAAACTGAGCAGTCAGATTGCATCTTTGTTTCTCCCTGCCCCAGCTCTGGAGCGGTGCCTGAGTAGCATAATGTGGATGCTGGAGAAGCAGGGGCAGTAATACGTTACGCATGAGTGGCATGTGGAAATAAATGAATGGACTTTATAATAGCTGAGTGCCCGCTTAACATTCCTCTGCAACGGTGCACAGATTGTTCAGTGACTATTGGCATGTCTTGGATGAGATGCTCTCTTGTCTCTGGAAGTGAGTTACAGGTCAAGAGCTGAATGGGAGCATGGCTTGGAGAAGATAGCTTCCGACTCTGTTGAATGACTAAAAAAGATTCATTCTATCTGCTGAGGACCCTCAATATTCAATATTCTGTGTCAGTCCTTCTTCCTCTTATGGCTTCTCCTTATCTGAAGTTGTGTCCCCGTTTTCCCATGCTCAAAGTAACATTATCAACAATAAGAATAGGAGTACTTGTGGCACGTTAGAGACTAACACATTTATTGTAGCATAAGCTTTATCAACAATGAATAGGTGAGTCAGCCTGACAGGAACCTACAGTAGTTACCACTGAAAAGTAATTTGCCAACAGATGCTACACAGTTACCACATCTGATTCCTGTTTGAAGCAGAGGCGTAAATGGGTATTGCAGATATCAGTATGCAGCGACTACTGGCAATACAGAATTTTTAATGGTCGCCATTGTGGTATATTAATCCACCACAAGCAAGACCTTAAATCAAATCCTGGCCACCAATTACTTCCTTTGTTGTTCTCCAATGGTACAAAGTAACCATCTAGCTGAGGCAGAAGAGAAGGATATTTAAATGGAGGGCCCAAAATAGGATGGAGGTTTCATGGTTGACCCTGATGCCAAAATCCTATCTTGGGAGGATGAGAGCCCCGAGGCATAGAACTTGGGTTGATGAGAGACCTGGCAAGGAATTGATTGTGGCCACCTCTTTCCAATAAATAAAGCAAAAGACCAAAAAACAAAAAATAGTAGAAAGGAACACTCCCAGCTCCATCCCAAGCACCCAGAGAAATCTGACGTCCAGGCAGGACATTAACGTTCTTCATCGTGAAAGTACCAGTGAGAAATTAAAATGGAATTCCCCTAGAAGGCCCAGGAACCTCCATATAGGAAAGGATAGGCTATATGTATAAAAGGGACACCTCAGTTTGAAAGTTTCACCCTCAGGATAATAAATATAGGTATTTCACTTTGACAAGGAATTCTCATAGCAATTTATCTGTTGTCCATCCAAATGTCCTTCCTTGTGTTTAATTCCTGTGCATCTGCTATTCATTCATCATTCTACTAGGGAACATTCTGTCTGGCTCTCACCCATCCATCCAGGGCTTCTAGTTTGTCTCTCTTTTGTCCATTTATCTAAATGTTGTTACCTTCACATGTCTCTGCCACCCATACACTTTGTTATTCAACGATCAAACTGTTACTTACATTTTCTGTTGTCCATTCTTCTAGCTGTTAACAATCTCTTATGCGTTGATAGCTATCACTAGCTACATTACCTGGATGTTTTCCACGTATCCAGCTATCTTGCATTTCTGTCTCAGTTCTACGTCTGTACACTAAGCCATACATTTTTCTATTATGGGTTACTCTGGAGCTAATTAGGGGTTTTCTCTCTACTTATCCAGTTGTTCCCCCTTTGTGGGTCTTGTTGTTAAACCCCCAAGCAGTATCCCTAGCTAGTTTTGCAATAAAATGATTGTAAATGATAGGACAGTGTAGCTTTACCTGCCTGCCATGGGCCAATTTATGCCCTGCAACTCCAACTGAATAAGTGGAGTCCCATGGGCAAAACTAAGAGCAGCATTTGACCCAGTATGTATAATCTACCGGTAACAGTAAGATCCAGAATTCAGTACTAGGTGCAAGCGTGTCCCCTTCGTGTGAGTTACTCACTGGAGTTCTCACATATTTCATCATCCTTCTTTCTATTAGTAACAGACTGCATGAAAAAATTAAGTCCTTGCCTGCAAATTATAGAACGAATAATTAAAATGGAGTCATTTTCGATAGGGCTGGACAGAAAAAAAGGATGAAAATTATGCCTTTTTTTTTTTCAAAAATTCCCCTTTTTATTTTGGAATTTCAAAAATTGATATTTTGGCAATTGAAAACCTTTGATCAACTTTGAATCTGCTCAAACGAATAGGGGGAGGGCTAGAATTTTGTGACACTGTCACTGAAACCTTTTCCCTTTTTTTTCTGAATTGTGACATTTTTGTCAAATTTCTGATTGTCAACTAGCTCTAATTGTCACCCTTTCCCCTCAGTTATGTGTTTATCTCTACAGCAAGTGCAAAGGGAATGTATAAAATCAGGCTGCCTTTTCCACTCGCATCTTTCCATGTTGTGTATTCTTTTCTGCATGTCTCCACGATTTCCATTTCAATTTGCATAATGGATCCTGTATCTATGTGATAATTTTGCTGTTCTCCTAATTCTGCTGTTCTTTGTATGTATGCAATGCATGTCTATATAGTTGGATGTACTCTACAATATATGTTAGCTAGCAGCATGCATGTAGAGTGGTCAAAATTTAGGCAGTATTTGCTTTAAATTAACACACTCCTCAGATTCTGCTGCTGCCACATATACTTAGAAAAGAATGGGTGGCATCTCTTGGCAAAATGCAGACTGTGTAACAGCAGCCTACAGACTCGTAGTAGGTTAATATTTAGATGGTGCATGCTTTCTGCAATCCCCCGCCCCCCCCCGGGGCTTCACATTAACATAATGACTCTGATAAAGCCAGTTAATAACTATAGACTAACTCAGTATCCTCACTGGCAAAATGGGAATTAGTGTAGTAGTGGTCATTGTAGGTAATGTACTATCATGATAATTAAGCTACTGCCTTTCAGTTATACACTATATAGGGCCTGGTTCTGGTCTCACACTGGAGTAAATCAGGTGGAACTCTATCTAAGTCAGTAATAGAGCTACACTGATCCATGACCAGTATAAGTGAATTGTTCCCATAGGCTTTCAGATTTCTTGAAGGTCAGCAGAAAAGTACTATACATGAGTATTTGAGCTGGAAATGTATTTTCTAGATATCGCTTTGCTTTTTTTTCAAGATGTTTAAATTGTTCTTTCTCTTCTGCAAACATTTTTGTGCTATGCTAGTATCTTGTCAGTTTGGAGACAGATATTGAATCAAGGGCACGTACCTATGCTGATCTGCCTGATGGTGGAAGCTGCTCACTGTCTTTTAAATGAATGCCATTGAGACAAGAAAGCAGGGCAGTTGTTTCACTAATGAAGAGATAATGCTGCATGGCTACTTGAAGACTCAGAAAAGTTATCTGCCTGTTGCCCTCCAACTGAGATGGGCATTCTCTCTATGTAACCCTCAGAACCCCAAAGGCTGATTGTGATCTAAGGCATGTTAATTTCTTGGGTAGCATGGACACCCCGTGCACAGAGCAAGTGCTGGCTCATCTCTTTGTCTCGTGAACTCTTTAAAGGAAGAAGGTTCACATTTTCTCTCCTTTTTTTTTTTTTAAGAATGTGGCATGTGTACAGACAGACAACAGCTCCAAGTTTGTTTTTCTTAGGGTCGGAAGAAATTTTGCAATGCTACTGCTAGCGCTGAATTCTCAGTCTGTATTCGATATGTTTGCAGTCCTAGCATGCGTTCCATTTCTGGTTTCCATCAGCAGCATTAGCTGTCCTATTGTGTGGCTTGAAGGCATGTTTGAGAGATTAAGGGCCAAATTCTTAGCCAGCGTAAATCAGCATTGTTCCATGGAAGTCAGTGAAGCTATGTTGATTTCTACTAGGTGAGGATCTGGTCCAGTATCTCTACTGAAAATGAATGTCCTTAAATTGCTAGCTATCGTGATTGATGCTCTAGAGCTGCCATTGAGTATGGCAGGTATGAGACTGATATGATGCTTTGTAATGTTTCCTTTGCTTACAACCTGGATTCAGTCTCCAAACAATCAGTTATCCCATCTGCTTTCTCTGTATTTAGAGGCCTTTAATGCAAACCGCAGAAACTAACCTTTCTCAGATGTTAGGCGTCATTTGGTTTCTTTGCCTTTTTTTTTAATAAGGAAAACTTAACTTGTGATTTACCTCTGTTTAGCACATCTAGTCACAGCATCCGGAGAATCAGACAGTGAAACAACACTTAATCCTACCAGCCCAGCACCTACTGAGCTAAGTTACTTAACAAACCCAAGTACTGATTCTCACACTCTGCTTTCAGTCCCCACTGATTTTTCCATCCTGGAAGCCACTGCCCAACTTCATGACATTAAAATAACAGACAGGACTTTCAATAGTTTCACAGTGTCCTGGGCAGCACAAGATGCATTATTTGATCAGTTCTTTATCACTCTGAAAAGCCTGCCCAGTTTAAACAGGACCCAGGAAATCTTTGTGCCAGGAAACCTACGAGAAACAGAATTTACCAATCTCACAGCTGGCACACAATATCTGATCACTCTCCGCGGAAGCATTCAAGGTCAGCTCTCTCAGTCACTGGATGCTCTAACTGACACAGGTATTTTCTATGGATTTTGTTATCCATATGTTCTCATTTCTGCTTTGATATTCTGGGTTTCATCTCATATTGCGGTTCCATTGCAGAAATGCCAGGCTTCATGAAATTATTTTCTGCATGGAACAAAACCCCTGTTGCTTTGGAATGAGGGCATTGAGTTATGTAGCATGGACAGTTCCCCATCCAGCTTTTGAAGGGACATAGCATTGATTCTCCCTTTACAAATTGCATGCAAAGAGGAGATTTGATGCATCAGCTATTTACAAGACACATGGAAATAGCAGGATATGTGACTGGGTTTTGTTTGGATTGTGAGCCAAACAAAAGGAAGATTGCAAGGAGGTAGTGTTGGGCAGGGTTTCCATGGAAGTGATGATGTTTGAAGGGAAAAAAAAAAGTTTGTAACACATTGTGAGTGGGGGTTTTCAGAGTTTTTAAACAGCCTCTTATTTTCCTTTAGCACATTCATTTCTCCCTGAACAATACAACTGTAAAAGGAAACAATCGTATAAACTGAGTGCAATTCACTAATGATCAAATACCAAGATGCAAATGTACAGTTGGAGAAATAGACAATAGACTAGCAATATTCCCAGTCCACGTACCAGTACAAAAATCACTGTTGGTGTGAGACACAGGATTTACCCAGGCCATCAAACACCCCGGGAATGGTTAGAACAGTCTCATCTTTTTCTATGATGTGTTACATCTTTTTTTTTTGTTTAATCTAAGAAACATCATCTCTTCCTCTCACTCCCCGTGTCGTCGTCATCTCTGTTGTCCAGGCTTTACGGGTGAGGCTGGCTGAGCGCCCCAGCAACCAGAATTGGTGCATTGCATGATTTGTGTCTGAGAACAGGAGAGCATGATGGGAGTTGGATGCATTTCCAGATGAAACATGCATGTCCCTGAACGGGAAACTGAAAGGAAAAGTGGTTTTGTGAGCCTGCATCTTGGAAGAGAATGGAAATTGAATGTTATGTTCAGGGTAATCTGAATGGCTTTTAAGTTGTTATGGCATTTGCAAAATAGAGAATGTTTTTCCTTGAAAGACTTTGCTGTGACTTGACTTCTTTTTTTTTGAGGGGGGGGTGTATTTTGATTTTAAAGGAATGTCTTATTTATCTCTACTGCCATCAAATGATCACTGATTTCTTTTCCAGCCTGCATTCTCCCTTTCCAGCTGAACAGTGCTACCTAGACAGGATTTGCGTTATATCATAATGCGTGTCTGAGCCCTATTTTCATTAAAACAGCTCGTGCAAAGTTCTTGAGCAGCATGGATGTGAAAAGTTGCTCTGTACAATGTCATCTCTCCAGGGTCACAGGGGGATGGGAGGCAGCTGGTTGGTGCTTCAGTAGACCTCAGTGATATCACTTTCCTATACAGAGATATAGGGCCTGCGTATTCATAAACCCGGTTAAGTCAATGGAAGCTCCTAATGGCTCGGCATTTCTGAAAATTAAGCCCATATTGTATTGCGTGCCCTAATGTATACACGCAAGCACACACACACTATGTGCAACCCTTACTTTACATGATGAGCAACTACACAAGTAATCTCATTGGGCCTGGTTCTCATTTACACTAAGGCCCCTATACACCAGCCTGCCATAAAATGGGTGCACACCTTTAAAGCACCTTACACCAATGTGGCTTAAAGGAGTATAACTGCAAACCAGGTCCTGGTGGAACCTCTCTCACAAGTAAGTGCTCAGCAACGTGTGTAAGGGTTGCACGATCAGGCCCTGTCATCATTATTACGGCTGTCTTACCGTGATGTCAGCCATTCAAATAAGAGAGAGAAGAGCGATGGAATGGGTCCAGTCCAAAAGGTAGCCACAGATTAAAAGAGGAGATTCCCCATGCATAACCAACAGATTAGAAGATGCTATTTTCCAGCCTGACTTTGAAAAGCTTAATGTCTGTCAGTTGTCTTCCCTCACCACAGGAAGGCTTTCGACAGCATGTTCCTGAGATTCTTATTTTGAAATAATAAGCTTGTCTGTTCAAGGAAGTTATTGTTATCTGCCCTCATTAAACTTGTGTTAACCACAATTAGGGCAAATCTCTAAAAATGGGCAGGTACAGGCAGAGAAACCACTATTCATTCTTTGTCATGTTGAATTAGGAATTGATTTTTTTTAAAACAAACAAACAAAACCAACCTTTCTTCAAGCGGACACCATTAAAAACATAAAATTCACAGCCCTCAGTACTTACATGAACATCTGTACCTGTCTAACCTTGGAATGGGACATACTGCAGTATCATAGTCACTTTAGAGAGGCAAGCATTGAATTGTTAATGGCAGCTGTAAAATGGTTATAGAAATACTGACTTGCCTCATAAGGAGCCTTAATTAATGTTTGTAAAATGCTCTAAGCTCCAAAGCTGCCTCCTACATGAAATATTATAGTATTAAAATGCTGATTATTTATTATTGTTGCTCTCTCCTTGTTGTACGGCCAAGTCTCTGAAGGAAGCTTTCCACTGAGTTACCAAGGACAGATGTAAATCTATACGTTTATGTTATAGTGCATCTATAGGTACACTAATTATAATCGAAATTCATTAGCATGGAAAGTCATCAGGTAGCACCCCATTTATTGGTTACCTTAATCTGTAATTTGAGTAACTAATTGACTCTCTGTCCTTTATTCAGAGGAGGAACCTGAGCTCGGGAAGTTAACAGTATCGAAGGTTAGCTGGGATGGTTTCCAACTCAACTGGACAGCAGCAGAAGGGGCCTATGAGGCTTTTGTCATTCAAGTGCAGGAGCCTAACAATCCAGAAGATGCTCGGAGTCTCACAGTCCCAGGCAGCCTGCGCTTTGTGAATGTTACTGGCCTCAAGGCTAACATGCCCTACACTGTCATCCTTTATGGTGTGATTCAGGGCTACAGGACCAAACCCCTTTCTGTTAACACCACAACAGGTACCCTTTCTAATTCATTCATCACTTTCCATGCTCCTTCCTTCTTTGCAGAGAGGCATATAGGCCAGAGCTATTGCAGCGTCCAGTGAGAGCTTGAATGTCTGCCCTCTTTTGCATGAGCACCCTTAATCCTAGAGGCTTATCAAAGCTTGGCTGAACATATCATGCCTGGAAATGTCTCATGATGATCAGATTTTCTAGTGAGAATCTCAGGGCCACCATGCTGTCATTTGCTTTCAGGAGCTCCCATGTGTCCTTAAAACGACTTATTTTTGCTTATTTTACTGACTTCTCTGGTTGGAACTAATTGCAAGACCCAAATGTCCATTGCACATGATCAGAAAGAGCAGACGTTGCCCTGTGAAAGCTATGAAAACCTGACTTTATAGCCCAGATACTCAAGGCCATGAGCACCTGTGTTTTTTGGATTCCAAAAGTTATTTCCAAAACAATGCACAAAAAACCAATATGGAATTACTGCTATGGGGTGATCTCCTGTATTGGGCTGTTAACCAGTCTGGATATGTTACTGCTCTCACAATGTGTAAATCAGGAGTAACTCCACTAAAGTCAACAGAATTACAGCGGTGTAAAGCTGGTGTAGGTGAGAGGAGACTCAGGCTTTACACAACCAAAAATTGCATAATATTATCAATAATAATGAAAGTAATTTGTATGACTCATCTCTGCACCTTTCACTGATATGCATTCCCCTTTCACTGATGTAAATATGATATCTGGGTTGGTGAAAAGCAGAGATGGGCACTAGTCCCCACATTCATATCCAGATCTTGCATCCCTCAAAGCGCAAAGATGTTCCATGGTTTTGGTTCAGACCTATCGCTCATCAATAAAAACCAACATTGTTTTAATGATCTACAAAACTCTAAATAATTAACCCTCAGATAAAGAGAACTTAGACCACGTGCTCCACCAGTCAGATATTTGATTTTCTTTCCCTTCCAATTTGGATTTTGTCCCTCATCTTCACCTTGCAGGGTTTTATTTATTCGTTCTACCTGCTCTGTACTTGCAGTGGTTTGCAACCACTCTCATTTAGCTATGCCTTGGGAGTATATCTCCTGCAGCACAGTGCACTTCTACCGTCACAAGTCAAACGTATCCTTCCTTGGATTGTTCCATGCCACTGCCACTTCTAGATACTTAGGCTATAATTAATGGGACTTTCTATATCTCATTTACTCAGTGACAATAGCTGAGAAGCAGTGGCTCTTCCGTCAGATGCACTAATGATCTGTTTCAGACAGTATTCACAGAACCCTTCCTTAAAGCCCTTTGCAACCTGCTGCGACTTCTCTCTAGCTTGGAGGATGGCTCAGACTTACTCGTTTGCTCTCTCTGGGCACATTTTATCCAGCAGCTAGAAGGAGCTAGGAAAATTTGTAACTGAATTACCAAAATGAGGATGCACTGTTTGCTTGTTGCGGTGATGCGCTTGGCTAGAGTGGTTTTTATGACATGAATTGCTCGCTTTGCGCTGTATACTGCCATTGACTTTTCACTGAAAGCATCCATCAGGAGTTCTGAGTATGGGTTGATATCAGATTATAATCTAGACACAGTGGACATAAATGTCCTTTAGGTGGAGAAAGTAAACTTTAGGGGGTTAAAAAGAAAACAGACCCCAGCTCAAGCCTGGATATCTACACTGCTAATCCAAATCTCTAGATTTGGGGCTCTGAGACTCGCTGCCACGGGTTTCTGCCTGCCAGGTAGACATACCCACAGTGTCCTGCCGAAGTATGGCTTATGCATTGCTCTGTCTCTCTTAGTTTAATGGAAACAGCGGAGGACACCCTACTGAAGTGTTCCCCCTATTCCAGTCATATTCACCACCTGGCTTTTCAGGACTTTTATTTCTGGGGGGATTTTCCATTGTCAGAATGTTCTGCGCCTTTTGGGGGCCTGTCAGGGATATCTGCAGAAGGGAAGGAAGCCCCAGGAAGCTACCACAGCTTTGTACTTTGGCTCAAGCTCCAGGACTAGATGCCAACTTTCGTGTGTTTTAAACAGGAAGGGAGAGAGGAAAAGCTCAACTGAAACTCGGCCCTTTCTCCTTGACCAAGCCATGGATCTAGTTTCAGCTTATGTTAAAGCAGTGAAATGTATTCTCCAAGTCTTTAAGGGCCTCGGTGTGTTCTTACACATCTGCTTTCATGCTTAGACCTCAAAGGGTACATCGACACTGCAGCTGGGAATGTGTTTCCCAGTATTAGTAAACAGACATGTCTTAGCTCGGTGTGAGCTAGCACACTAAAAATAGCAGAGTAGCAGGAGGTAGCATAGCTGGAGGCTTGGGCTTGCCATCCAAGTAGGTACCCAGAGGGTCCATGTGGGTTGGTATTAGGGTGACCAGACAGCAAATGTGAAAAATCGGGATGGGGGTGGAGGGAAATAGGAGCCTATATAAGAAAAAGACCCAAAAATCGGGACTGTCCCTATAAAATCGGGACATCTGGTCACCCTAGTTGGTATTCAGGTGGCTAGCCTGAGCAGCTGCCAATGCTACCCCAGCTACACTGCTATTTTTAGCACATTAGTTTGAATACAGCTAGTGTGTGTCTGTCTACCTGTGCTGGGGAGCATGGTCCCAGCTGCAGTGAAGACATACTCAAGGATGCTTGGCTGCGCTCAGAAGCATGGGCAACCATTGCAGTCTTACAGCTTTCATTCGTGTGGCATTGTTAGACACTTTCTCTTTTTGACTTTCTTCCCCTTAACTCATGTCCGCTTGCAGCAACCTGTTATTCGAACCCTCCATTCCCCTTTTCATCGTAGAACTATGGCAGTTGTAGATGCAAGCACAGCATTTCTGAACATAATGCTTCAGAGGGGGCATCTAATTCTCACTCATTTTGTTTTCCTCTTTAGCAGCAGAACCTGAAGTTGGTGAGCTAATGGTTTCCAGCATTACCCCCAAAAGCTTCAACCTTTCCTGGACAGCCCCGGATGAGGCCTTCAAGACCTTTACCATTGAAATTATTGATTCTAGCAGGTTACTGGACCCCATGGAGTTCAACATTTCAGGCAACTTAAGGACTGCTCATATCTCAGGGCTTTCCGCCAAAACTGATTTTATTGTCTACCTCTCTGGGAGCACACGTGGTTTCCGCACAAAGACAATAAGTGCTGCAGCTACTACAGGTATATAAACCTACCTCACATACTAACATACTCGGCTTTCTCCTAACTCTTCTTTACAGGACGTGACCTTTCCCACACCCTGACCGTCCCCAGCCAAACACCTGACACCAAATCCTCTACCTCACCCTACAATGCCTTCTGATGAAGAGCTGTGGGCGTTATTTTAACCTGTAAAATTATGTTTAACCTGCCTGTCCAGTGCAGGGAAAGGTAACCACGGCGATGAGCGATGTTCTTATTCACAACGGAAATAATCAGCTTTCTTTCCTCTTGGCTCCATCCGAGCAGGGGCGGTCCTGGTACAGAGGAGAACCTCAACAAGTTTGCAATGGGGCTGAGCATGGAGCCAATACTTCTCTAGGCACACCTCAGTGTTGCAACATGTGTTCGTATCTGTTACGTTGCATTTAGGGGGGTTATTTCTCTTGAATAGGCAGATGTATAGGCAAAGGTTTTTCTACTTTTTTAATGGGATTTGGGTGAAATTGACCCCATGGCAGAGGAATTATATAAGGCCTATGCACTATTTTAATCCCATTTAAAACCTCAGATTAGGTTTTACACGGGACTGAAGTGGTTCACGGCCTTGGGCTGGCTGGCTGCACAGGTATGGATTTTGCTCTTAGCACCTAGATCAGCCTGAAGTTTCACATCTGGATCTCTCTGTAGCACAGCTGTTCAAAGGAAAGAAGGAATCCTATTGTTGTATGTGTGCAAAATTAAACTGGAAGTAGAAAACTAGCAAATTACAAAAGTAGATGGATTACTCACGGGAGGGTACTATATCACATGCAGCAATCTTTTATTACCCCTATTGACGCCATTCATATGACCTCTGAAAATGGTTCCCTGCACAAAGTTATCTCAAAACAAGGTGCCTACATTAACCTTAAAAACAACAAGGAGTCTGGTGGCACCTTAAAGACTAACAGATTTATTTGAGCATAAGCTTTCTTGGGTGAAAAACCTCACTTCTTCAGATGCATGGAGTGAAAGTTACAGATGCAGGCATTCTATAATGACACATGAAGAGAAGGGAGTTACCTCACAAGTGGAGAACCAGTGCTGACAGGGCCAATTCAATCAGGGTGGATGTGGTCCACTCCCAATAATAGATGAGGAGGTGTCAATTCCAGGAGAGGCAAAGCTGCTTCTGTAATGAGACAGCCACTCCCAGTCCCTATTCAAGCCCAGATTAATGGTGTTAAATTTGCAAATGAATTTTAGTTCTGCTGTTTCTCTTTGACGTCTGTTTCTGAAGTTTTTTTGTTCAAGAATAGTTACTTTTAAATTTTTTATAGAATGTCCAGGGAGATTGAAGTGTTCACCTGCTGGCTCTTGTATGTTACTATTCCTGATGTCTGATTTGTGTCCATTTATTCTTTTACATAGGGACGGTCGGTTTGGCCAATGTACATGGCAGAGGGGCATTGCTGGCACATGATGGCATATATAACATTAGTAGACGTGCAGGTGAATGAGCCCTTGATGGTGTGACTGATGTGGTTGGATCCTCTGATAATGTTGCTAGAGTAGATATGGGGACAGAGTAGGCAACGAGATTTGTTACAGGGTTTGGTTCCTGAGTTAGTGTTTCTGTGGTGTGGTGTGTAGTTGCTGGTCAGTATTTGCTTCAGGTTGGGGGGCTGTCTGTAAGCGAGGACTGGCCTGTCTCCCAAGGTCTGTGAGAGTGAGGGATCTTTTTCCAAGTTAGGTTGTAGATAGTTGATAATGCACTGGAGAGGTTTTAGCTGGGGGCTGTACATGATGGCCAGTGGTGTTCTGTTATTTTCCTTGTTCGGCCTGTCCTGTAGTAGGTGATTTCTGGGTACCCATCTCACTACCCACGAGAGCTTATGCCCAAATAAATCTGTTAGTCTTTAAGGTGCCAAGAGGATTGCAAACAGGTGTCAGTGGGTCAAAATCATGCTGCCCATGTCATACTGCTAAATGGGAGGGGGATTCTGATGAGATTTTGGCTAAGATGATAGGGGTCATGGTGCAGAAAATGTGATTAAATAGGTCTTTTCCATCTCTGACTCCTCTGACATTGATTTTATTTTATTTTATTTTATTTTTGGTTCTAATAATTCCGACACATTTCCATTTGTTTTTCTTCCTCTAGTAGACGAACCTCTCCTTAGCACACTAACTGTCTCAAACGCTACCTCAGACAGTGTGTCCCTCACATGGGAAGCTCAGGATGCTGCCTTTGATCGCTTTGTTTTAGAAGTTATAAACTCTGACTTGCCTTTGGATTCTCTGGTGCACACGGTGCCAGGGGCCTCACGGAGTTTTGTAATCACCAACCTAAGAGCCGCCACTAATTATACTATCCAACTGCATGGTCTAATTGATGGCCAAGGTGCTCAGACTTTGACAGCACTGGTTACCACAGGTATTTCACCTTCCAGATTTATTTTTTCTATTCTTTCTTTTCCTGTCCACCAAACTGCTCTAGAACATGGCTCCAAAGTGACATCACTTTTCCTCATCTAGATGGCCCTCGTTAGTAAATTAAAGAAAGGGTCACTATGGGGACAGGTTGGAATAAGCTGAATCCAAGACTGCTTTGAAAGAAGCGGATCTGGGACCCTGGAAATGGCTGAAAAGTGCCCAGAATTAAGGAAGCACAATGGTAAACCTTTGATTGGTTTATTTATATATACACTTATCTGCAAGCTCTCTGTATATATAACGGAATTGCTCCAGATGATTTTCTGGAACATCCTTGCATTTGACTTGGAATACTCTGTGTGTTCATTCCACACCCTCTCTCCTCATTTGCCTGTGATCTTTCTTATCACAGGAATGGACGCTATGTCTTTGTCATACCAGAAAGGCAACTGCATGCCATTTTGGTTCTTTGTTTGTAAAGGTCAAATGTCTCTCATGGCATTTGTATCTTTTACTGGTGCTTTGGGTAGCATGTTAAATGACCAACAGGAACTGCATGGAGTGGTCCAGTTATTCAGTGCTGGTACCAAGAGTGTTTTTCTGCCTGGCATCTTTACACATCCCCCTCCAGCAGTGAGCTGGGATTGAAAAGGAAGTCCATCCCTTCTTGATGTTCGGCCCCGTACACTATCACTTGCACTGTTGCCAGTGAATCTTGTAGGGGAATGGGCACCACAGTGCCTTCCAGTGGATGCCAGAGCCTTTCCAGCGCTGATGGTGACTACAGGATGTTGAGAACTCATTAAGCCTTGCCTGGAGAGATTTTCAACTTGTGTTGCATGTAGTAACCTTTGAAATCTGGATGCCATGACATGGGCCTGCCTGAGCTGGGGGCGAATGGCATGTGAAGGAATGTGCCCGTTTTGGGTTCGGTGTGGAAAAGATTGTTCTCTTCAACCTGCATGCAGGACTGATAGCGCCGTGCCCGGTTTCACCACATTCTCCTTTACGTATGTTTGCATCTTGACTACTTTCTGATCTCCTCCGCCATCTCCCCAGGCACCGAGCTCTCGCCATGACAACTTCATTACCAACCATGCTGGCTCTGCATGATGACAGTCCCAGCATGCATCCTTAATTGGGGTCACTGAGATGTCCCTGCTCCTGGACTAGACCAAGGCAGCAGAGTGGATGGGGAACAAACGCTTCTGGCCCTTTTAACCTAAGTCTTGGGTGGGTAAATTGCGGTAACTTGCATCAGTTCATATGTCAGTTAATTATAGATCTCTCTCTGTTCTTTAATTGTTCTGTTGTTGTCATGATTACGTCCCCAAGCGTGAGTCACTTACCCAATAACTCCCCCTGAATATCACTGACTCCATTTAACCAACACTTTCATGTCCCTAAAACATTTTAACAAATGGGGTTTTAATTAGGGTGACCAGACAGCAAATGTGAAGAATTGGGACGGGTGGGGGGTAATAGGAGCCAATATAAGAAAAAGACCCCAAAATCAGGACTGTGCCTATAAAATCAGGACATCTGGTCACCCTAGTTTCAATAGATTCCTCATTGTTGAATTATATGAAAGCTGGATGGATTTGACTCCAATTTCCCAAGTTATTCCATTGAGGATGAGAATGAAATTTATGTCAAAAGAGAATATTTTTCCCTAAGAAGAATTATAAAGGCCTGAAAAAGGGGGGTTGCAGTGATCTTGTGTCCTCCATTCAGTGGTCCACAGTGTGACCTTGTGGATAGGGTGCTGCCACTGGCCTGCTGCATGAGCTTGGTCGAATCTCTTCACCCACTTGTGCCTCAGTTTCCCCATCTGGACAGTGAGGATAATGATCCTGACCTGCTTGGTAAAGCACTTTAACATGAAGTGTGCCATCATTTAGAGAGTTGGCCTCCTGCAAAAGTAAAGTCATGGTTCAGATTTATGCAGGCATCGAGAGCCTAATTTTTAGAGGTGCTAAGCATCTGCAGTTCCCTTGGACTTCACGGGGAGTTGTGTGTGCTTAGCACTTCTGCAAATCAGGCCCAAGTTTAGGCCAGACCATTGAATACATTTAACACTAAACAAAAAAGAGAAAGAAAAAAAATTAAAACTAATAAACACCTGCAAGAGGTTAAATTAAAAGCCCTTGTCAATGGCTATTTGCAATGCCCAGCTCCTTGTTTCTTCACCCATTGCTCAGCAGATGGTAAAGGCTGGCTATGTTACTCAACACCCTTCAGTAGCCATAACGCTCTTCTGCTGCTAAGCACTGCCCTGCTCTCAGTAATGCTTTCTCTTCACCTGTGTTCCTTTTCCTTCAGAGGCCAAGCCACAGCTGGGCACGCTCACACTCACAAACGTTACCCCCGACAGCTTCAACCTCTCATGGACTGCGAGAGATGGGCCTTTTGCAAAGTTTGTTATAAATGTTAAAGATTCCTATGCAGCCCACGCGCCGCAGGAGCTTACGGTGGCAGGAGGGGCCCGCAGCGCTCGCATCTCAGGCTTGGCAGATTACACTGGCTATGATATTAACATTCAGGGCACCACCAATGCAGGGGTCCACACAGAGCCCCTCACTGCTTTTGTCGTGACAGGTACCCATTTAAAGGCTGCTGCTTTGTGCGTGGGGGTTTTTGTGTGTAAAAAAAATAAATAAATCATTGATTAATGTGGAGGACAGGAGAGAACTGTGCTGGCTGTTTCTCTGTGAAACTGAGTAATGTTGACACTTAAACTGATCATCCAGTTTTAGGGCAAGGGAAGGGAGAACAGGTTCGGGTGAATTAAGAACCCATCCAAATCTTTATTCCTAACTTCAGCTGCAATTAACCTTCCACTCTGAGCTTTCAAAAAATAAGGTTAACTTCATGGGCCCATTTATCTAACCTGAATGCCTTCTAGGCCTCTTTTCAACTCTTGGCTATTTAGAGCAGCCCTGGCCTTTAAAATTCCGCCTGTCCTCCGGGGTCAGTTCCACTGAATAACACTAATCATCTGTGAGATGGGCGTCTCCTTTCTGCAGGACACGTGGCAATTGAAAGGGCCAGGACTTCGGGCACCCTCGTGCCTATTTGAACCCCTACGTGTGGCAGTAAGAGAGGACTTCAAGATTCAGCCCATTTCTTGTTGCTATTTCACTCTTTACCCAGATCAGATCTAATATAATAACCTGGCAGCCATGCATGTATGATAGTGCTGCCTCCAATCCATTTATACTCCTTGAAGACTAAGCATTCCTTGCACATCGTATCACAATAACAGAGGCTGTCACTACAGCTTCTCTCCATTCTTTGTCTGCTTTGCCTCGACCAAACAGCCATCCTGCATGCACATGCATCCAGAAGCTCATGTCTCATTATCTATCCTTTTCTTCCTCACTCCAGTAAAACACAGAAGTAACACCATCAGCAGAGGCATTATGCTCCGTTAGCCTCCCTTGCATAAGGCAGTCTGCACAAGCACTTCACTGAAGCCCCAAAGATGCAGTTTGCACTGACTATGCCCTCCCTCTCTGATGGTAGAGTTTTACAAATGAACCAGTGTTTGCCTTCTCCTGTCCTGTTCTTTGCTGCTCCAAAGTACAGGTGCTTCCCTGTAGCAAATGTGGCATTGCTAGATTTGAAGGCAAGTTTCCCTGATCTAGGTACCAATGTGGACACAAGAACAAATGGATATAAACTGGACATTAGGAAGTTTAGACTTGAAATTAGACGAAGGTTTCTAACCATTAGAGGAGTGAAGTTCTGGAACAGCCTTCCAAGGGGAGTAGTGGGGGCAAAAGACATATCTGGCTTCAAGACTAAGCTTGATAAGTTTATGGAGGGGATGGTATGATGGGATAGCCTAATTTTGGCAATTAATTGATCTTTGATTATTAGCAGGTAAATATGCCCAATGGCTTGTGATGGGATGATAGATGGGGTGGGATCTGAATTACTACAGAGAAGTCTTTCCTGGGTGCTGGCTGGTGAGTCTTGCCCACATGCTCAGGATTTAGCTGATTGCCATATTTGGGGTCAGGAAGGAATTTTCCTCCAGGGCAGATTGACAGAGGCCCTGGAGGTTTTTCATCTTCCTCTGCAGCATGGGGCACGGGTCACTTGCTGGAGGATTCTCTGCACCTAGAGGTCTTTAAACCATGATTTAAGGACTTCAGTAACTCAGACATAGATTAGGGGTTTGTTACAGGAGTGGATGGGTGAGATTCTGTGGCCTGCGTTGTGCAGGAGGTCAGACTAGATGATCATAATGGTCCCTTCTGACCTTAAAGTCTATGAGTCTATGCTATGCTTTGCTCCCTGCAAACCAATGAATTCTTTCTGCCTGTAGTGCATGTAAACCTGTTTCTAGAAAATAATTTGAATGTTTCAGATCCTTTATTTATTCATCAAGGCTCCAGCAAACCAAACCTACGAGGAGTTGAATCTAGTATTTCTTGGGGATGCTCAGTAGGAGAGGTGTATAAATCCCTTAAACCACTCTGTCATGCTGTCTGGACCATGACCATAAGCACCAGAGTGTCAAGAAGCAGGGCAGAGACCCCGAACTGCTTGTATGTTCTATGCTTACATTTCACCGACCCAGTACAAGTATGAATTCCTAAAGCACTATAACAGTCTTTCCATGGAGTCACAGACAGTCCCTTTGATCATTCCAGTCTATTTTGCCACCCAGGCAAGCTGGACTTAGTGATAGTTGGTTGCTATACACCTTAGATCACAAAATATTCAGGTTACTCCAATTCCCAAAGGACAAGTCACTTATCCTAGGTCAATTTGTACCTTAGGCCTGGTCTACACTGGGGGGGGGTTCGAACTAAGGTACTCAAGTTCAGCTACGCGAATAGCGTAGCTGAACTCGAACTACCTTAGTTCGAACTACTTACCCGTCCTGACGGCGCGGGATCGAAGTCTGTGGCTCCCCCGTCAACTCCGCCACCGCCGTTCGCGGTGGTGGAGTTCCGGAGTCGACGGGAATGCGTTCGGAGTTCGATATATTGCGTCTAGATGAGACGCGATATATTGAACTCCGAGAAGTCGATTGCTACCCGCCGACCCGGGCGGGTAGTATGGACGTACCCTTAGATCTGACACCAAAGACAACGCTTGTAGCCAATCCATTAGTAAACTATCTAAGGATTTATTAACTAAGAAAAGAAATGAAAGAGTTATTACAAGGTTAAAGCAGGCAAACATATGCACGCAAACCAGTCTATGTTTTCAGACGGTGACACAGTTGTAGAAATCTGTCAGCTCTGAATGTCTTTTAGAACTAACCCAGTTTGACCCTGGGGATCTCGGCTTCTCTTTTGTGTCCTGTGAGAGTCCAAACAGCAAAAGAGATTAACATTTTTTCTTGTCGGCTATTTTTAGTTCCTTCTTCCAGACTGGAATTAGCCCTTTGGCAGGTAGCCTCTTCCTGGGTGTTGGGGAACTATTAGCAAAGTCTTTATATTGTGATGTCCCACAGTGGCCCATTTAGTTTTGATAGGCCTTCTTGATGGACAGGAAACGAACCCTCCTGGCTGGGTTCACGGTTTCTGAGCAAACATTTTTACAGTTCCACAGCAAAAACTTAAATATTACCTTACAGCCCTGCCCGTTTGTAAGTGAGATTAGTGCATGCTGCAACTTGCAAGCATTTCATAGAGTCTAAACACGAAACATGTTGTTATATTTCCAATACCCATCTAAACCATACTAATGCACAGGTAAAACAGATGAGTTTCCAGCACTGAATTTGTCAGTGCTCAGCTGCGGCCTAAATCCTTGCCCAGAGCTGGCACCTGGGTCTGCCCATGTCATGCGCTCCACATGCATCAAATTCTAACAAAGCCTTTGGCACATCACTGTGCAGCCATCAAAGCTCGAGGACTTATAGATTATTAAGTGGCTTAATACTGTGGATGGGAGAATGAGGGAAACAATGTCTCAGTTCCTACAAAGGCCACGGGGCACCCCAAAGTTGCCTGAGTTTTGAAGAGCCATGTGGCTTTTAAGTAGAGATGGGCTCAAGCCTAGAAGTTCCTGATCAAAACCCAAACTTTCCCAAAGTTTGGAAGTTAGAGGTCCAGATCTGAGCTCCTGGATCAGACTAAGGCTCTGTCTTCTGTTGGAGTGAGGGGTGTGGTTCCCAGTTAACACAGACGTACTTGCTCTCGCTCTCATCGAATCAGCACACTAGAAATAGTAGTGTAGCCACAATAGCATGGGTAGCGGCGAGCGGCAGTATGGGCTGGTCACCTCTAGTTCTTAGCTGTGGGCTACGGGTAGGTTTGTACTCGGAGCAAAGCCTGTGCTGCCCCTTGCTGCTACTCGCACTACCACAGCCACGTTACCATCACCGCGCTACTGTGTTTAGTATGCTTGCTCGATGCGAAGTCACACAAGTATGTCTGTGCGAGCTGAAAATCACACTCCGACCTCCAAGCGTAGACATGGCCTGTGCTGTAGAATTCAGCTCGGAAACTTTCTCAGGTGCCTGAGCTGAATGTTTCAGATCCACACTTCTGGTTTGGGGCCCATCTCTACAGCTCAGTGCTCTTTCTGTCACACATACTGAAATGCAGGCAGGGTTATTTTGAGGTGGGTGGAAAGTCAAGGACAAAATCCACTCAACTCTTACTAAGGATAAACTTCCACTGTAGTAAGTGATCATGTCGAGGAAGGATTGCAAGATACCATGATGAGTGGGCCATCTGAAACAGCAAAGTCAGATTTTTTTAAAAAGCTTATGATCAGATTGCCAAGGGCTGAGCACCCACCATCAGGGCTAGATTCTCAAAAATGCTCAGCACCCAGTAACTCCCACTGTGATTCCTAGGACCAGATATTCAGATAAGCTCAACAAGCTGGGCTCTTTTGAAAGCCTGGCCACTTATTTCAGTGCCTACATGGAAACTGGCCTCTTTTGAACCAATGGCCCTATGTCTCTGAACTTTAACTAGTGCCATTTTGGTCTAAAAACTACCAGAATAAGCATTGGAATCTCTTTAAGTTGTCAACATATCAGTTAAAGGGGAAAGAGGGGAGGAATGGTTGGCTATTTTTGGCCAGTCTGTTCTTCAGCCATTACCTGCTGTCATTAGCTGTTGCTAGCACAATCTCTCAAAGAAACAATCCTTCTGTTGTTTAGATCTTACGCTTGCAGTGACTCATGTTGGTTTAAGTGTTGGTTCTGATGGGTCAACCATTGGAAATAAAAGCAGGCGATACTGGTGTGAAGTTGTGAGATATGTCAAACTTGAGGTTTGTCCCTAAAGCGATGGAGAGGGGAGGACGGAAATAGATGTTATTCAAATCATTGTAAATCTGTATATTCACAACTGATTCTGTATGCATGTGAAATTGAAGAAACTTGTTTAAGTATCCGGGTTGGGGATTTTCAAAGGGGCCTACAGGAAGTAGGCACCCAAATCCCATCGACATGCAGTGGGAACTGAACACCTAATTTCTTCAGGATCCTTTGAATATCCCAGCCTTGTGGTAGTGGCCACGCATTTCCATTGAATCTTGTGTTTTTCGGGGGAAACTTGTGATTGATGTTTGCTGGAAGCTGTGACATTGTCTAACTCCCAATTATTTTTTTTTTTGCTTCTTTTCTTTTCTGTTTTTTTTTGCACCTTCCCTTCTCTTAGAGTCCATGCCCCCACTGGAAAACCTAACTGTCTCTGACATTAATCCTTATGGGTTCACGGTGTCCTGGATGGCATCGGAGAATGCTTTTGACAACTTTCTAGTAATCGTGGTGGATTCTGGCAAGCTGCTGGACCCACAGGAGTTCCCCCTTACAGGAGCCCAGCGGCAACTGGAGCTTAAAGGCCTTATTACTGGCATTGGCTATGAGGTTATGCTTTATGGTTTTGCCAAGGGGCACCAAACAAAGCCCCTAAGCACTGTGGCTGTTACAGGTATATTATCGTGGGCAAATTGTTCTTTTCCGTCCTCTCTTTCATGCTTCTCTTCTCACCTGGAAGATGTGGTGTGCAATTCATTTGCAAAACAAACCATGGCTTTTGCATATCCTTTTCCATCATGGCTACACATACCTCATCATGATTGAAAGGTTCACTAATGTGATCCCATTTCTACGTTTCTTGGTATTCTCTTTATGTTCTGTCTCTTTGGGGTCGAGTGGAGAAGAGTGGAACAGGGTGGAGGGGTAAATTGCTCCATGCAAGAACCCTTAGCTGGAGAAAGGAGACCAGATGCAGGAGTTCACCATGTTATAAGCCATCAGGTACTTTGGTATTCTTCAATTGTCTATCCTTCAGGACCATTCAGGAGAGTCATACTGGGCTTCCTGCCCATGGACTCTTCCCCTTCATTCTCCATGCCAATCTCACACAGAAAATAAACAAGAGGATCATTACAACCAACAGCGTTGGGCATCTCTTAACAAAGCATTGCCCGTGTTCTCATTCTCATCGTAGCTGAGTTTTTCCAGCAGTGTTTTGGCCTTATTGAACAATTATTGCTAGCTGACTGGTTCTTTTCACCAAGTCCCAGCTACACGATTTGCTCATTCCATGCACCAGCAAAGCCGGAGTTATATGGCTGAACGTTGGTGAGAAAATAAATATGGACCTTTTATTGTGAAAAATACAACCGCATTGGAGATACTGTTAAACAGTTACTAGTCTGGTAGCATTTCTACAGCTAGTGATGTCTAGAGTACCCTATGAGGCAGATAACCACAATAATAGTGAGAAACCATCTTAGTTAACTGCTGGAATCCTCTTAGGTGGATTCTTCTACTAGAGATTTTACATAAACCTCTTTGGACTTGAGTGTGCAGCATTGCGGATATAGATTTTCTTGATTTCCCATTGCTGCTTCAGCACTGACTCCAAAGGAAAAGTGGACACCGTAGTCTAGATCAGAAGCATCAAGAAGTCCAGAACCACATGCAATAATTGTTAGGAATGAAGGAACTTTTTAGTGGCGCCTCTACAGTGCTCCTATCAAAGGGGGAGAAGCAAGTAACGGTGTAGGCACAGCTGCAGATTATTAACAATGCCTTGTTTTTATTTGTCATAAAGGTCTCACAAAGGATGGGTAACTCTAGTGGAAGCCAGAGAACAAACAAACATCACTTTTACTATTATTATCTTTAATATTGTATGGCAGGGGCAAATGGCGTGTATCCAGATATTTGTTCTGCTTGGGGGTATTGTAAAAGTTGGGCACTTCTACATGCACACTCAAATATATCTTGTACAGTACTTGTATAACTCTGAATATCCAAAGGTTTTTTTTCTTTTTTATAGCTAGCAGATTATTCCAATTTCTTTGAACTGTGGCTGGATATTTGCAGCGTGCTCTGATCTGACCTAGAGCAGGTCATATGAACTGGTAGGGTGGAAAAAATCTAATTTCTTCTTCCTACTGATTTCTTCTCCTTTTTTTAGAAGCAGAACCCGAGGTTGACAACCTTCTGGTTTCAGATGCTACCCCAAGTGGCTTCCGCCTGTCCTGGACTGCAGATGATGGGGTCTTCGACAGCTTTGTTCTTAAAATCAGGGATACCGACAGGCAGTCTGACCCACGGGAACTAATTGTTCCAGGCCATGAACGCACCCAAGATATAACAGGGCTGAAAGAGGGTACTAAGTATGACATTGAACTCTATGGACTTATCAGTGGACAACGTTCCCAGCCCATAAGTGCAGTAGCTTCCACAGGTATTGTCTCTACAATGGAGGGAGAAAAGCATGAGGTGCATGTCTGTCTCTTTAATTTCTGTCCCTCTCACATCCAGTTTGACGTCTCACAAAGTTTTTCAAAGTCCTTTGCCCCCACAACTCTCACCAAGATTTCTTTTCTTTCCAATCTGCTCCATCTGATGGAGCACGCTCTTCTGCTTGGTCTTGTTCACCATAGTTAATAAAACACAAGGAGGGCTATTTCATACCTGTTACCTGAAGACAAGCAGCATAGTCTAGCGGTTAGAGCACAAGGCTTGGGAGGCAGGCGATTTGCCTTCTATTGCAGGCATTGTCCATGATTTGCTATGCAACTTTGGACAGTCAGTTGTCTTCATTCTCCCTCAGTTTCCCATCTGTGAAAGATGGATGATAAAGCTTACCTAACTCACAGGGCTATTGAGAGGCTACTCAATTAGGGCTTGATTCGCAAGGTTGCCAGGTGCTAAGCACCCTCAACTCTCACTGGTTTTAACGGGCGATAAAGATGCTCAGCAGTTCACAGGAGTCTTCAGCATTTTGCAGGATCAAGCCCTTAGTGTCTGGGAAGTGCTCTGAAATAGAGGACACTATAGATTACCTTGACTGTGAGTACAGTACCCTGGTGTCAGTGCTTATTTAGCAGAGTCTTGCAGTTAATGGGATCCCCAAGGAAAGAGGCAGACACAAGAGTTTATTAGTGCCATTTGGCTTAAAAAAAACCAGGGCTGGATTCTGCACTGTATCATGCCAGCTTTATGCAGGCAGAATTCCATTGACTTCAATGGAGCTAAGCTAGCACAGAACTGGAGTAATGCCAATGCCATGGTCCTGAAGCCTGATTCCTGGGTGCCTTTCAAATCTCCCCTGGAATACACTCTCACATCCAGGCCGTTTTAAACTGCCAGAGTGGTATAAAGGGATCTTGGCGAAAATGCGACTCAGGCCCTAAATCTGGCTTGCTAACCTTTAGCCGGTGTTTGGAGAAGAAAAGAGACAATGGTAGATCAGGGTTGGAAAGCATCCACTGAGACTGCATGGCACCATGATTCATCTAACTGGTCCCCCATGGTTGAGGGGGAATGCACACTTGTGACCAGCTTCCAACTGATCACAACCATGTTCCTCAAGCAAACATCAAGCAAATGTAATTACGGTCTGAGGCGTTTGCAATAAGCAGAACACCAATCCACCACAGACAGCCTTTTGTCAGACCACAGATTTGACTCACAAGAGAGGGTGATGTTTAAAGTCAACTATACTTTTTAGCAGCATGTCCCCATTTTCACTGACTCACGGGCTATTTATGGTAAACCACAGGCAGTTATAAATTTCCTCATGCCTACATTCTGATTTGGCCCTGGCAGAAAGATTTAGGAGCATGGCCAGCTATTGAAGCTAATAGTCCAGAAGACAGACACCCATACATAGCCCCTGGATAATTGATAATAGAGCCGGGCCCATAAAATCCCAGTTAAATGATTTAGGCTGATGGTTATGCCACACCCAGCAACAGTAGCCAATGCCACCAAGAAATCTGATCAGCTTTTTGAGTTAGTAGCTTCTGTCTGTTAGACTTTCTGCGATGATGGTAAAGAAATATTTGGAGGAATTTTGACATTTCACCATTATTTTCCCTTCCAAATAGGAAGCAAAAGTCAAAATATCAAAAAATGTCATGAAATGAAAAATATCAAAAAGATTTTATGGAAAATGTAGCCACTTTTGATCAAAAAGAAATAATTTGATGTGCCAAAAAGATCTTTATGTTTTGTCTGAAAAAAAAATGGCTGGAAACAAAAACGTCATTTTGTTTTTGAAATATTAATTCAAAATTATTTTGATTCCCCTGATTGGAAAATAGAAACATGTAGCCAAACTCAACAGTTTCCTGCAGAACATTTCCGTTTGATTGAAACTGCATTTTTGTGCAGGAATTTGCAAAATTTGTTTAACCAGTTTTATGGACAGTCGTTGTCAGACGAACTAGCTGACTCAGGGGACTGGGCCACAGAGCCTTTCTCATAGACCCATCCGAAAGACCAAAGATAAAGTATCCATTTGGCAACTGAATTTCTCCTTCACACCAAGTTGTGGCCCCTCTAGCACGGCGCAGAGTCACACTGGCAGCGGACGTGAACGTAAAATGCTTTGCGCTGTCACTGCCCATGCTGCACCTGTGCTGTGGCTCAAGGGTCTAGTCTGGTATTGACATCATTGGGACTCTTCAAACAGGGTGCAATTCGCCCCGTGCAGAGGCACCCTCCAGGCCATACATCACATAAATGCTGAGAATAGGGCATAGGTGGGGCTGAAGTGGTACTCAGGGGCGCTCCATGCAGGGATGAATTTCACCCATGCACAAGGATGTCAGGATCTGGTCCCACCAGAGGTTTTCAGACTCCAGGGCTATCAATCCATCAGCTTTCAGCAGCTCCTAAATTCACTTGAATTACAAAACTAAATCAATATTATTTCCAGCTCTGTCTCATCCACGTTTTTTCTTCTTCACTGTTTCCCCCGGATCGTGGATTTATGGCTAAATCGGCAGCCGATTTTGGTGCAGTGCACTTTTACCAAACCCAATTTCCCCCACTCCCCTCTCCCCCGCTCTTGTTTTTGAACAAACCCAGCAGGCCCAAGGTGGACAGCTGAGCTGTGGAGATGATTTACAGTTCTCAGGGGAGCACACATGGTTCTCTTTTCCTTTCCCTTCTATTGATTTAGTGCCCTGCTGCTGGAGCTCCCAGGAGCACCTGGAAGTCACAACCCTCTCTGCCTCCTTTTCCTGCAAACTCTTTCTTTGCAAGCCATTTCACCCGCAGGCCCTTTCTTTTTTCCTTTCACCCTACACCCTGGCTTGTCTCCACTCATCTTCTTAATATAGCTTGTGTTTGGTATGTGTCACTCTTCTGCTAATGGACTTCTCTTGTGTGGGCTATTTATTTTTGTTAACCATTACCAGGATTGTTTTCGTTACAGTCAAAAGGGCAGATTAGGACTGAAACGCTGCATGTGAACTTCCAAGCCCCATAGTGCTGGGAGCCCTCATCACGCTTAAGATCTAATTGGTTAAAATACTGCTCAAACTGTGGCAAAAATTTAGAACACCTCTTCAGACTGAAGCTCTTTGACACATGTTTTTCTACTTATCTAAGTGGTGCATGCAGTGCGATTTACATGTCTGATTCCAGCCAATGTGTAGACAAACTTATTAGGAGCCAGGGTTGGAAGGGCAACAGGTTAACAAAGGGGCATGTATGTGTGTGTGTGTGAGAGAGAGAGAAACCAAAGCCTCAAAAGGTTCACAGTTCCCCCATCCCTCGTAAGACCTATCTACCTCCAGTGGTTCCACCTATGCAAAAATTTATATGGGCCCTATTCACTGTTATGCTCTGGCTGCCTTGTGTTGCTCTGGCAATGCAAATTAGCCATAAAGCCAGCTTAACTGGTTGCATTTACACACCAACCAGTGAATATTCTTCTTTCTTATTGTCAAGTGCCAACAATGTGTTCAGCGCTGTACAGAACAAGACAGCTTCCAACCCAAATGAGTTTGCAGCCGAAACATCAGCTGCATTGCTCTCAATATGTACATACCTTGCCTTGGCCCCTTTAAATTCTACTTAGTGATGTCCCCTGCTTTGCAAAGAGCGAGAGAGAATAAGCAGTGGTTTTATCCATAGGAATGAAAGCCAAAAGAATTCCTTCCCTGTCCTCCTCCCTCTAAACGATTTGTTCTCTGGCTCTAAATATCCGGTCACTTCCCAGCCAGGGAATGTGTTTTTCCCCTCCTGCTGCCTAGGTAAAATGCTGCTTTCATATGCAGAGCTCAAGTTCAAGCGGATTTCAGCTGGGGGCTCTACTCTGGGGTTGAGGGAATCGAATCCTCACCATTTTTGTAAGCAGGGTGCAGGGTAGCTGCACAGCCAGACCACAGGTGATATTGCAGCTTGTCCTAGTGGATCTATGTAATTGTGGTCCCACTGGCTGCCCTGATTCCCTTCTGCATGCCATTACAGAGAGAGAAATACAGTCCAGAATAGTGCTCCACCACGGGGAGTGAACGGTTTCTTCTACATACTGCACAGCTGGGAGGCCCTCTGGTGCCATTGGGCTACTATGTTCACTCTTCATTCTGAACCTTCAGTGATTTTGACTTGGGCTAGGAGTTACTTGGAGTTTGTGATCTTATCTGGGGCTTGATCCTGCAAGTTTCTGAGCGTCTTCACTCCCTTTGGTATCAGCGGGAGTTGAGGGCACTCAGTCTCTCGCGGGATGGAGCCCTTGATGCACCAAGACCACAGATTCGAGACCTTTTGTGGGCTTCCTGCCTGCTTGGGACTTGGCACCATAAGTGTCGGCTCTCTCCATTTCTGAAGACTGCTGTGCACAAATGCTTTTCAGGGTGTAAGGATGGGCTGCCTCTGATGTTCAATGAAAAACTAAAAATAGACCAAGCGAAATTGGATACAGAAAATAATGGCTAGAACAAATTCTGTCCACTATAAAGTGCAAACCAAAAAATGGATCTGTTCCATAGCCCCTGCAATTACCATTATTCCCTGCTATATACTACTAATAAAGTAATATATAATAATAATACATTTAATAGCTTTTTTTATGAGGCTGGACATGGCTGTAACTTTATTGGAAAACAAAATCAGGACCGATTGTTCTGAGCAAGTAATAAAATCCTTAGCTGTGTGGAACTTTCTCTAGCGTGATGTTGAACTAGATATTTATAGCTTCAGCTCCTGGGACAGAAGGCTGAGGTCAATTGTTATTCCAGCAAAAAATGATTGATAAGCACATGTTTTTACTCTTTCTCTGTGTCTGTGTGGTGTGTTTTTCCTCTCCCTCTGACTCCACCGGCAGCTGTGGGATCGCCCAAGGCAATCAGTTTCTCTGACATTACTGAAAACTCAGCCACAGTCAGCTGGTCGCCGCCAAGGACCCGAGTGGAGAGCTTCCGGATTTCATATGTCCCCATAACAGGAGGTGAGGAAGCGGTGGGGTAGTGAAAGGAATAAGGGTGCACTGGTTAAAGAGAGTAGAGAGCAAGTGGAAGAGACTAGGGTTATGCTGGTGTCAGTCACTTGGTACACAGCACAGCAGTCTAGCCTCCATATCAGAAGGACACAGAGGTTTAATTCTCTTGCTAGCCAGCAGCTGGCATGCACAATTAGTGTGCATTTAACCAGTTCCAGTGGGTGGACTTACTGTATGACTGGCATATTTAGTATGCCATGGACCTGATTTGCAAAAAAAGCCAGATTTCCCAGTGCTCAGCAGCATCCATAATTGGAGCCAGATTTTCCAAAGAGTTCAGCTCCCGTTTAGGCTCCTAAGCACTTCAGCATGCGTGTGTCATGCTGAGAACCTTTGAAAAGCTTGCCCTTGAAGATTAAAAATAGTTTGTTTTTTAAAATGTCATCTGTGGCTTTAACTGTGTTTTCTAAGTCAACGCTTTTTTGAACATCCCTTAAGGATGTTTCATTCCATCCACCATGATATCTCTCTGTTTTAGTGCTTCATGACAAATGGGAGCCTTGTCTTTTTCATGAGACTTCCCTGATGAGCAGCAGACTTTAGCACAACTCATGGGACCTCTGGGTGGAAAGATTAGCTAACAGCATGTGAAGAGCACCTACCAGGGACGAAAAGAAACACACTGGAAATGCCACAGAACAGAACAGGAAGGAGATAGGGATGAAACTACAAAATGGGAAACCACCACCATCAGATAACTGGGGTTGGTTTTTCAACTAAGATTTAGGCCTTGATCCAGCAAAGCACACGTGTAACTTTAAAGCAAATGAGTAGTCGCATTGAAATCATTGGGGTTTCTCAAAAGCATAAAGTTATGCATGTGTTTAAATGCTTTGTTGGAATAGGACCAGAATTTGGAATAAATAAATATCCCGAGTCCCTGTCTATGCAGATAGAACCTCTCAGGCTAATATGTACTGTGCCTTGGTCTGAGATTGAGTGGGCCAAGGAGAGAGACTGAATAGATATCTGGCCTTTCTTCACCTACCACCAGAAACAAAACCAAAGAGGTCCAAATATACAACAAGACACTTTGGTTTCTTTGTATTTAATTGCATGTGCAAGTACCTACATTTGCACGTGACAGTTACCTATTTTCAAATGTTGGCACTTGGATCACTAGGGGGAAAAAAAACATGAATAAACCAGCCTTTTTTATTTATGTTTCAGGGAGACCATTTTTACTGATCCTCAACTGTCAAAATTTCCCCTTGTTTTCACCCATTCAATCTTCTTGACGTCAGTGGGTTTAACCAAGGGGGAAATTTGGCCCTGTGTGTACATAGCATGAGCATGGAGGGACAAACTCAGAAAGGGTAGGGCACAAAATGAATTACACATAGTAAGGGATATTGAAGGTAATAAGACAAGGTTATTTAAATACAGAGGAGCAAGAGAAAGATGAAGGAAAGTGTAGGCCCTTTACTTAGTGGAGAAGGAGAGCTAATAATTTATGACATCAAGTAAGCTGAAGTGGTTAATTCCTCTTTTCCTCCAGTCTTCACTAAAAAGATTAGTGGTGACTAGATACTCTACACAATTAATATTAACAGCAAGGGGGAAGAAACACAAGTCAAAATAGGGGAAAAAGAAGTTCAAGAATATATAGCTTAGTTAGATGTATTCAAGTCAGCAGGGCCTAACAAAATTCATCCTAGGTTACTCAAAGAACTAGCTGAAGCAATCTTGCAACCATTAGCAATTATTTTTGAGAACTCATGGAGGATGGCGGAGGTCCCAGAAGGGAGAACATAGTACCTATCCTTAAAAAGGGAGCAAAGAGGACCTGGGGAATTATAGGTCAGCCGAACTTCAATACCTGTGAAGACGCTGGAACAAATTATTAACCAATACATTTGTAAGCATGTGAGGATTACAGGGTGATAAGGAACAGCCCACATAGATTTGTCAAGAATGCAAAATCAACCTAATTTCCTTTTTTGACAGGGTCACCAGTCTAGTGGATGGGGGGAAGCAGTAGATGTGATATATCTTTATTTTAGTAAGGCTTTTGACACAGTCTCACATGACATTTGCATAAGCAAACTAAGGAAATGTGACCTAGATTAAATTATTATAAGGTGGGCGCAAAACTAGTTGAAAGACAGTACTCAAAGAATAGTTATCAATGATTCACTGGAGTCCCACAGGGGTGGGTTCTGGGGCTGGTACTAGTCAATATTTTCATTAATGACTTGGAAAATGGAGAATATGCTTATACAACTTGCTGATGACACCATGCAGGGAGGGTTTGCAAGCACTTTGAAGGACAGAATTAGAATTCAAAACGTCCTTGACAAATTGGAGAATTGGTCTGAAATCAACAGCATGAAATTCAATAAAGACAAGTGCAAAGTATTTCATTTAGGAAGGAAAAAAAGCAAATGCACAGCTACAAAATGGGGAATAGCTGGCATGGGAGCAGTACTGTTGAAAAGGTACTGTGGATCACAAATTGGATATAAGTCAACAACATGATGAAGTTGTAAAAAAGGGCTAGTATCATTGTGGGGTACATTAACAAAGAGTGTTGTATGTAAGACAGGAGAGGATACTATTGTGTTCTCACCACTGGTGAGGCCTCAGCTGGAGTACTGTGTCCAGTTCTGGGCACCGCACTTTAAAAAAGCTCTGGACAAACTGGAGAGAGTCTAGGGGAGAGCAAAAAAAATGACAAAAGGTTTAGAAAACCTGACCTGTGTGGAAAGAGTAATAAAAAAACTGAGCATGTTTAGTCATAAAAAAAGAAGACTGAGGGGGCATCTGATAATAGTCTTCAGTTAGGTTAAAAGCTGTTATAAAGAGAATGGGGATCAATTGTTCTTTGTACCACAGAAGGTAGGACAAGAAATGAGAGGCTTACTCTGCAGCAACGGAGATTTTGGTTGGTTATTAGGAAAATCTAACTATATGGATAGTTATGCCCGGTAACAGGTTTCCTAGGGAGGCTGTGGAATCCTCTTCTCTAGAGGTCTTTAAGAGCAGGTTGGACAAAAACCTGTCAGGGATGGCGTAGGTCTACTCGGTCCTGCCTCGGTGTAAGGGGCTGGACTTGAGATCCCTTCCAGCCCTACATTTCTATGATTCCACAAAACTTATTTCTGTACTGGAAATGAAGTCCTTTGTTTGGAGCACAGCACCACCGCCTAAACACTAGCAGGAACATCATTTCATCATTGCCTGGACGTTTGGTTTGCTCCTAGGTACTCCCAATGTTGTGACGGTGGATGGAACCAAGACCAGGACCAAGCTGGTGAAACTGATCCCAGGTGTCGACTACACCGTCAGTATAATCTCCATCAAAGGATTTGAAGAGAGCGAGCCTATCTCTGGAATTCTGACTACAGGTAATGCCCAAAAGAAATAAGTTCATGTGTCATACAGAAGACTCATAAAAATCAGAGATGAAAAAGACCGACCAAGTCACATTTTAGCTATCCCCTGATAGAGGATTTATTTCTTTTGCATTTTGCCTAGTGGTTTATTATTCTTTGTATTTGTATTGCAGATGAGTCTAGAGGCTTTAACTGCGCCATTCTGCTAAGCACGTCCCAACTTGCAGGGAGAAACAGACCCTGCCTCAGATATCTTATAGTCTAAACAGACAAAACAGGAGGAAAGCATTATTAGCCCAATTTTACAGATGGGGAACTGAGGCACAGATTGATTAAGTGACTTGGCCCGAATCAGACAGGGAGTGTGGAGGCACAAGGAATTGTACTCTCATCTCCTGAGTCCCAGCCCAGTACCAGAAAACCATCCTCTCTCTCATCTCTCTTTTGTCTAGCATAGTTTTAAATAAATCAGGGATCGGGTTTCCCCCAGGTCCCTTTGGAAACCATCTGCAGTTTAATTGATTCATCATTCTCCTGGGCTCATAGGGGTACAGAGCACTGGGAGGAAAGGGCACTGCACTCAGCACTGGAGGCTGGGTCATACTCCACATCCCTCACCCTTGGGAGCAGCTAATGGTCCCAGTGCAAGGTCTCTGATGGGAGGCATGAAAAGGAGGGACGATGCAATCCCCACAAGAATAATGTAGAAAGGCAGATTATGTGATTCAAAACAATTGTGGCTAGAGGTCTGTAGACGGTTGTAATGGCCATGAGTTGCCATCAGTTCAGTCCTTTCCCCAGCCTCGGTAGTCTGAGTTTTCCCCAAGAACCTGTCTGGGACTGAGAGCATTGAGGAGGGAAATGTATCAGGTCTGAAAGAGGCCCGAAGATGGATGATGACAAGAGTATTATCTGAGAGCCTGTGGAACTGAGACTTTGAATATAATTAGTTCTCGCTGCCAGCCCCTTGGTATGAGTTTAATCCTCTCCCATGATGACCTCACTCTGCAGCAGTGCTGTTTTGTGAAGTACGACATCTTTCCAGTAAACCCCTCTCCCTCCCAAAGAGGACCACACAAGGGCAGCAGTGTGTGCAGCATATTATACACAGCAGGGAAACCCTTAATATGTATAATTCCCTCATTATGGTATTATCTGTCCCTTCAGCTTTGGACAGCCCATCAGGCCTGGTAGCGGTGAATATCACAGACTCTGAGGCTTTGGCGATCTGGCAGCCAGCGATTGCCACGGTGGACAATTACGTCATCTCCTACATTGCTGAGGATGGTAAGAAGGGTCAGTGGGGGCATCTTTGAGCTTGACCACAGGGCAGTCAGTGAGAATGGTGCTCAGGACTGGATTCAGCAACTGGAAGGGGGGTGAGGGAGGTTGAATTTGAGGGGTGAAGGCTGGTTAGGAGCACGTTACAGCATCTTCATTTAAGTAAGTTGTCAGTCCCTAATCCAGGTGGTGAGCAGCAGCAGAGCTGTGTCTGTGTTATCCTTGAGGTGAAGAGAAAGCACTGTTATTTTCAACACATACAGCAGGGGGCGCTAGTACTTTTTGTACGGAATTGACTGTAGCGTTAACAGTTTACATTCAGCTTTGGGGTGGGTTGAGGCAGTGACTCCACTGAGCCACTGCTTCTGCTTATTTCATCCTCACCCTGAAACACCTCAGAAAAATGGGTTTCCTTCCAGTGAATGATCAGCCCTTAGCTCAGGGTGTGATCATTCGAACGCAGTGCTGGTGTTAAGCCTCCCTCTGAGGCGTGCTCGGCACTTACAACCGACACCATGACTTCTAGTGGCCTTCAAACTAAAGTTCTCTGCTCCCATCTTTTGTGTGTTTGCTGTCTAGAGCCAGAAGTTACTCAGACGGTGTCTGGGAACACTGTGGAATATGACCTTAATGGCCTTCATCCTGCAACCGAATATATGCTGAGGATCTATGCAGTAAAGGGACCACAGAAGAGTGAGACGGTCTTCACCAAATTCACTACAGGTGCAGTGTCAAGCCTTTCCCCAACATTGCAGCCCCGTGCAGTGCGACAAGGTTCCATTGTCTGCTGCCATCAAGCCAGCACAGCACTCACTGTATCTTGTCTCCTTTAGGCATGGATGCGCCAAGAGATTTGAGTGCCATTGAGGTTCAGTCAGAAACAGCAGTGCTGTCGTGGAGGCCTCCTCGGGCTTTTGTCACCAGCTATCTCCTTATCTATGAGTCTATCGATGGCAAAGTCAAGGTACCGCACTTGGATCTAACTCACAAATTCTGAGTTGGGAGACATGCTGGTAGAGCTGCTCAGAAAATGCCAGTCATTGGGTCGGAAGCACACATCTGTCATTAAGCACATGTCTCAGTGCTTTCCTGAATCAGAGCCTATAATGAAAACTTAGCTACAGCCTGGACAACAGATAGAGGATCTTCCCTCCCTCTGCAATAGGGAAAAAAATCAGACAGCAAGCAGCTGCCTTCTCCCATCCAAAGTCTATGGCATAAAGGCAATGGGCATAAGTGGCTAAAAGTGGCTAGTGATTTTGGGTGCTCAACTTGAGCCACTTTTAAAGACCACATTGTCAGAGGGCGGGTTCAGCACTTTCTGAAAATCAAGCCTCTTCTAGATATTCCAAGATGGTTGTCTAAAATCGTCATGTTTGGAAATTCAGTTCAGTGGCATCTACAGACGTATCACAAAGGACAATTCTGCTTAATTTTTGATGAATTGCGCCCCTCCGGCAGGATATAATGTGTATATATAAGCCATGTTAATGTCTACCGTGCTTGCTTTGTAAGCTACACTACTTAAACATTATAATATTAAACAGTCATTTCCAGGCAGCCTTTCTCATGCTACTAATGGACGTTTGCCTGGTAAAAATCTCGTAGGAATAAAGTTTCATAATAAATCATTGAAACGGTTAAAAAGACCATCAATAATTTACGTAAAAAGGCATCTGAACATCTAAAATATGTAACCGTCCCAGTCCATGGGTTTGTTCATTTCAGAGTTTCTCTAGGATTTATTCTCCCAACAGGAAGTCATCCTGGGACCTGAGGCAACTTCCTACAGCCTGTCTGAGCTAAACCCGTCCACCCAGTACACAGTGAAACTGCAGGCACTCAACAGAGCCCTGAAGAGCAAGATAATCCAGACTATCTTCACCACAAGTAAGGCCTTTGCTTTGTATGAGGGGGTGGAATTATCTACGCGTTTCCATTCTTAGAACCCAGTTGAGCTCTGGAGTAGGCAGCTGCAGCTCCCATTGAAGTCAAAGGGCCGTGGATACTTGCAGTACGCTTAGGGCTGTAAGTATGGTCTACGCTGCAGTCAGAGGTGTGACTATGGTTCATGTAGCTTGAGCTAGCTTTGGTCTAGCTAGCTTGAAAAACACTCACAGTGAAGCCCCAGCAGCATGCACCGTACAACCCCACCTGGGACCCTAAGCATCTATACGAGCCTCTGTGTAGAAGGCCAGCGCGAGGCTCCCTGCACTACTTAAACTCTGTACAAGGCAACAGCCCCATTCACTGCTCTCAGACTGGAAGGATGGAATTCAGCTATCCAACCCCTCCACACTCCACCCACCCCCAGCCTGATTCAGCCTGTGGGTGGAGTGGCTTGCATTCAGGTAGAATTTGGCCCTCGGAGCTTTAAGTCCTGGACTAGCTTCTCCTCTCCCTTCTCACTTTCCCACTGAGTTCACCCAGTTTTCATCCTGCTACCCTAGAGTGTTCGTTCCGATCCTACCTGGGAAGGCTCCCAAGTTTGCTGAATGCAGTAGTAATGCAATGAATGCAATTCCAAAAGCCTCATCAAGATGACAGTCAAGCAGACACATTTTTGATGGCAGGGAAAATACAATGACGTTTTTAAGGATTAAATGGCTATAAAATTCCACCGGCCATTCTCCTCACTTCTCACAATTCTCAACCTTCCAAACTCAACCGCGTCTTCAAATGTTTGCCTCTGACTTCTGCCATCTGTGCTGACATCAGGTCAAGTGCTTATAAAATGCTAGGTAAAGTCACAGGGCCCTGAACCTGCTTGCAGTCACCTCTGGTGTAAATCAGAAGTAGCCTCACTGAAGTTAATGGAGCTACACCAGTAAGCGGGAGCAGAATCAGATCCTGATGTGTTTAAGTGACATCTGCCTTCTTGGTCACGACCAGTAACTGGAGACCTCCAAAGCTAAAGCATGAATCTCTGCAGCCTCAGCTAAAGAGTTAGTACCTTATTCAGGCAAACATTTAAGTCCATGCTTATTTTTAAGTCCATGCTTGAGTCCTGTTGACCTCAGTGGGGAGGCAAGCACATGAGTAAGTGTGTTTACCTCCCCACTGAGTAATTGCCCTGAGGAGGGATGTTTTCCTGAATTGGAGGCTTAAGTCCTGTAGTCGGAGCTGTAACGGACTCAAATCCTCTGCAACAGAGGACGTCACAGAATACACGATGGACCTTGAGTTACATTTACACAGCTGGCTTTGAGACCATCAAAGTGTTAATAATAGAAATACACCTAATATACCTTTCCAGATCATCCCTTAATTACACCTGTTGCAGTTATTTCCCCTGAATATGCTAAAATCAGTAGTTTTTTTCAGTCATTTCAAAGATGTCAAGAAAATGCCAAAAACATTCACATTTTAATAGTTTGGGGGATTTTTTGTGATTGAAATTGTATTGGCTGCACCTATCATAGGATATCAGGGTTGGAAGGATCCTCAGGAGGTCATCTAGTCCAACCCCCTGCTCAAAGCAGGACCAATCCCCAAATGGCCCCCTCAAGGATTGAACTCACAACCCTGGGTTTAGCAGGCCAATGCTCAAGCCACTGAGCTATCCCTCCCCCCTATGCCTCTATTAAGTTGTAGTCAGGAAAAAAAAATGTGCCATTGTTGCTGGTTTTTCACATGCCTTGTTTGATAACATACTTTGCATGACACTTGTTACTGAAGAAGTCCTGATTTTCATCTTGGCTTTAGCCATGCTTCCACTATTATACTCTCACGGGTCGTACGTGCAAATCATTAAAGTTTTGTCCAGCAGGTAGTAGCAGACATAACTGATGTCACTTAAACATTTAACTACATGATTGTGCCCACATTGCAGGTAGGTAGGCATATAAACGCAGTTAATTGTGCCTTCAAAATTACAGGCATACACAGGAGGCCTAGATTTAGAAACCTATCCCTAAATATTTCCTTATGGCATGTATTATCTGATTTTTTATATATATAGTGAAGTTCTGGGTTGCAATCCAGACCTGGGTTGTGTCACCACCTGATCCACAACTTTGGGTGCTTCACAATGCTTTGCTGTTGTAGCTCCCAACCTGGGACGCTCACAAGCAACTTTCCAGGATGCAAATCACACCCTCAGTGTATGTGTGTAGCTCCAGCTCTGGTCCAGTACCTCTGACCCCAGCAGCCTGTCAGAAACGCTCCAGTCACGCTCTGGCTTCCAGCAGCCTTGGTTACTACTTGCAGAGTAACTCCAACAAATTCCCAGTCCCGAATTTTCCCAGAAATGTGTGTTCTGCACTGTCCAGCCCTCTCCTGGGCTGTTCAGATATTACAGGTCCATTGCCTCTGCAAAGGGTCAATATTCAACAGTTTGCTACTTTAACTGGAGTTGCCAAACCGTTCTGTATAAACTCAACACTGGATTGGTTTAGCTTAAAAAACAAAACAAGTGCATTAACAAAAGAAAATACGATTTTACGTGAATTCAAGGATCAGGTATGAAAGTCAGAAATGATTACAAGAGACAGAAAGATGAACACACTTTCTCGTAGCTAAAACTTAACAAGCTAGCCTTGGTTCAAGGTAAAATCCTTACCACATTTCCAGCAACATGGCTGACCAAATTCTCAGGTCAGGATCTCCCCTCAGAGTCAAAGGGCTGGTTCCTTTGTCTTCTTAGGTCAAAGATAGATGAATTGGGGTGTTTTGCCCCTCACTTTTATAGTCCAGTCACCCTTTGAAATGCATTTTCTTGAAAGTTACCCCTAGATAAAGTTTATTCCAGTTGTGAGGAAGGAGACATGGAGGTTTGGGGTGGGCAGGGGAAGGTTCCATGCTGTAGTTTGCTAAAATGCAGATTGATCTGTTCCTGCCCCACCCCGCTTCATTGCTAGAGATTGGCAATTTGACAGGTCACTATCAATCAATTTTGATGACAGCTGGCTAGAAGTATCAATTTGTCCTTTGTCTTGGAAAAACCAGTTTACCTACTCCCCAAACTTGTCTGGTAAACAAACGGCAGTCGTCATTACCGCGTGCGTTCATAATACTTAATAGGCATTATGTACACGTTACATCAGATTATTAATGATCAGTGTGGTGTTAGTTTTTAAATGACTCTTTACAAAGCATATTTTGCACAAAGATTGTTACAATAATGTCTAGAGTGTGAATACAGGATCAAGGATTTTCTAGAATTTACAGTCAGGTCTCCTGGGCTCTATTCCTGGCTGGGCTATTGACCAGCTGAGAAACCTTCTTGGCCATGTCACCTACGTTCTCTGATTTAATTTCTACAACTGTATACTAAGGACACTAAAGTTTAATGCGCTCAGTGTTCTGTAAGGATTCATTAGTTAATGAGCAAGTTGAAGAAGGAACGTGCTATATAACTGCAAAATATCAGTATTTTTTGGTCCAGATTTGTGGACAATCAAATTGATTTTTCCATTGCACATTTTCAAGTTTGTGCACCTCTAGTGTATTACTCCATTCTTAGCAGTATTTCTTCTAAATGCAATAGATTCATTTGCCTTGTCACCAAAAAGAGCTCACAAATTAATTACCTAAATGACAGGAAGATGCATCTCCTTTTCATAAATGATTTCTCAAGCACTGTTCTCTGCTTTTTTCTTTTGTGTGTAGTTGGACTTCTCTATCCTTACCCTAGAGACTGCTCCCAAGCTCTGTTGAATGGAGAAAGTGCCTCTGGACTTTACACCATTTATATGAATGGAAACAAGTCACAGCCTATGGAGGTGTATTGTGACATGATCTCCGATGGAGGTGGATGGATTGTGAGTATACCACGGGAAGGGATCCAAAACCTCTGTGTCACTATTGCCTTGTGCCTGAGTCAAGAACATGAGACAGGACCCAGCCTCAATCAATTACTGCATTGTTAATGATGTTGCATTAACATGCCAAAAGACTTGGGAAATTTAACTTTTAGTTCTAAATCCGACTGCAGTCAGGGTGGGAGACTGAAGCAGAGGTGCAGCCACTTCCAAAACTTTGCAAGAGAAACAAGGACTGAGAAGAATGCATTAGTTCTACAGTCACACTGAAGGGTGGGTGAGCAGAGCATTAAAAACAGAGGCAAGAACAGCAAAGTACGGTGCTGAGAACCTGTGGAATTCAAAGAAGCCAGGTGGGGCTAAGAGTCTGAGAAGTGTCAAAGAATGAAGGAAAGGATCTTGAGATATACTGAGGCTTCATGGACAACAGGTTGAAGGATACAGAAGGACCTGGCTGAGTGATATTGAGCTTTGAGGGAGTGCTAAGAAAGCAGAGGGCAGGGTGACTACAAGGCTGCAAAATACAGAGGTGGCTTGGAGCCCAAGAAGAAACTTGGGCCTTGCTTAAAAATAATGTTCAGTGAGCCTGCTAAAATCGTACTAGCTGGGCTGGAATACGTCAGTGCCCATGTTGCTTTGGGATGGTTGGTGTATGGAAGCCCTTAGTGTGTAAAAGTCAAAACTGTTGTAAATATAAAGCTACTGGCATGTTGGGGTTTTAGGTGTTTCTGAGGCGCCACAATGGAAAGGAGGATTTCTACAGGAACTGGAGGACTTACGCCGCTGGGTTTGGGGATCCCACGGATGAATTCTGGATAGGTAAGCGATTGCCAAGAACTTTCTAAAACAAAAGAGAATGAGTCACTTGTAGGCATGACAGCCATATCGCTGACTACAATATTGGCTTTTCTAAAGAGGCTCATGGCAGGAAGATGTAATATGTGGTAATAAGACATTAGGACAGAAGATCGAGAGACAACAGAGTGGTTCTTTCCTCATTTATCCATTCATTACTACAGGTCTGGAGAACCTCCACAAAATCACTTCCCAGGGCCAGTATGAGCTGCGTGTGGATCTGCGAGACAAGGGCGAGACAGCTTATGCTCTCTATGACAGGTTTAGCGTGGGAGACTCCAAGACCCGTTATCGGCTAAAAGTGGATGGATACAGTGGAACGGCAGGTGGGTTAAAACTGATATTTTTTCAGACTGGAAATAGGCCAGGAAAGGACGGGGGGCGGGGGGAGAATGCATTTCTCCATATCTGGCTGGAGCTACAATTTCCTTCTACTTGGTTCAGAGCAACAACTTCTGTGCGCAAGCGATGGGGATGGTTGTCACTGCAGGCAAGTCTTTTTGGGGACAGACTGGAAAATGTGAAAGGATCACTTTCCTCTATGAGTCCATTCTAAATGCTCTGCTCCTTCAGATTGCCACTTTTTATAACATGTTTATGACAGAATGTAAACAAACATATTAAACAGACATATGTCTCGTTTTAGCAATACCTACCTGACATTAATAGGGCTCGTAATAGCTTGCCGCAGCGCCATTTGTTAAGAATGTGCCACCGACGCCTGTGATAACATGCTTGATAATGTTACTGAAGAATACCTCTGCCTCCTTCAATCCCACTAAGCACAGGCCTGCAGACCATATCCAGCCCCCTCTTTGGCTTCAGTGTTGACAGAGTAAGGACCAAGGGCTAAATCCTGTGCCACAGGAGCATAAGGGCTTAAACAAAAGAGAAATACTTTGATTCTGCCATGCATGGCCACAGAAAGAACTCTCTGCGGACTATGCACTTTGCAGCTGTCCATGGTGGCTCTCTGAATAACTGAGTAGTGGGGACTGGCCTTGCTTTGAACAGGGGGTTGGACTAGTTGACCTCCTGAGGTCCCTTCCAACCCTGATAGTCTATGATTCTATGACAGGAGAGTAGCCAACGGCTTAGCAATTATACAGCTCCATTAGTCAAACTCCCCCATTATCGGGCAAACAGACTGTGGTAGAGGCTGCTGCTTCAGCTCATGGGTTACAGTAGCAGCATCACTGCACTGCCACCAGGGGCGGCTCTAGGATTTGCACCGCCCCAAGCAGGGCATCGCGCCGCGGGGGGCGCTCTGGCAGTCGCCGGTCCCGCAGCTCCCGTGGACCTCCTGCCGACGTGCCTGCAGATGCTCCACCGGAGCCGCGGGACCAGCGGACCCTCCGCAGGCATGCCTGCGGGAGGTCCACTGAGGCCGCTGCTGCCATAGCGGTTACAGTAGCAGCATCACTGCTGTGCGCTGGGATCTGGAGCCGGCCCTGTCTGCCACCCGCTGAAGGGGAGATTCCGTTCCATGAGTGACCTACATGAAGATCCCCCTGCACTGTCTGTTCACTCTGGCTTTGGACAGAGGACCAGGATTGAGCCCCGAGTGCATGAACTGCGGAAATTGGCCCCAAAGCAATTTTACACAGAGCCATAGAAGTGACCATGGAGATCAAATTCACTTCAGACAATTGTTGAGTTGCCAGATCCAAGGACACATTGTATAGAATTAAATTTGATGAGTGCATTTTTGAGAGGTAAATGGAAAGGCAATTGAGCATCTGCCAAGGCTGAAATTAAAGGTCTTAGGAGTTCTTCGTGTCTCCTGATAACATTATTGACACCTAAAGTAGCGTAAGAAATATAGTGCCCTGCTCTGCTGCAGTTGTTAAACAATATAACATTGATTCGAACAAGAGAAATGCTGCACCTTGAGGGCTTGAATCTTAAAATCAAGCAAGGGCTTGAATCTTGGATTCAGCAGTCTTGGATTCAGTGAGTGAACAGGGAATCCATTTAAACGACTTTTAAAATGTGTATATTTGTCATTTTTTGAAGTCTACATACCGATGATGTTTAGGTCAGATGTTCAGCTGATGTAGATCAGCATAGCTCCATGGACTGGCCTTCGTTTACTTTTGGTAATTATTTTTAGCCGAGATGGGCCTGAACCAAAACCCCAGATCTGAAGCCCAAGAAGCTTGTGGTGGGTTCAGAATCTGGATACAGAGGCAAAATTCACAGTGTGGGCACATCTCTCCTTTATTTATTGGCAAATAGCATTTCAAGTGAAATTCAGGACCACGGTTTCAAAGTGGTCTCTGCAAAACTTGTGATATGCACCGCCAGGTTTTTCAGCAGGAGCAACCAAGGTATTTTATGCCCAAAAAACTCAGAGTTGCTCCTACCGATTGAATTATTTGCACATGCAGAATAGAAGCCAGGTGAAAACTTTGACACCATTCTCTTTGTTTCTCCTACATAGGTGACTCCATGCTCTATCACAATGGACGGTCCTTCTCCACCTTTGATAAGGACAATGACGCTGCTATCACAAACTGTGCTTTGTCCTACAAAGGTGCTTTCTGGTACAAGAATTGTCACCGAGTCAATCTGATGGGCAGATACGGTGACAACAGCCACAGTCAGGTGAGTTTTCCATTTGAAAGCAATGTTACATAAAGATCCACCAGGCATGGGAATGTAGGAGTGGCCATACCAAATCAAGCCACTGGTTCATTCATTCTGTTAGTCAGTCTCTTGTCGCGTATAGTGCTTCAGAGAGACAGGAGAAACCTCATCATTAAAACTGAATAAATCATGGGATGGTAGGTATATTAAATCACATTCACCAAATGAGAATCGTGGTTCAATCCAAACATGTTCTCAACCTTCTTTGTTCATTCTCCCATGAGAGTTCATAGGAATGTTTGGGGCTGGAGCTTTTATCACTTCAAATACAGGTTCTCATGTTTTTTAAAAAGAGCATTCTGTTGGAAATGAAGTAAACATAGGAGAGAATGGTGGAGGAGTGACACTGTTACTCTAGCCGAAGCCCCTGCCTCCTCCAGCAGGGCTCAGTAAAAGGAATGGCATAGGAATACTGGCTTTGATGGATCTCAAAACTACTACAGCCTCATTAATCTCACACCAGGAGTTGCTCTTGGGGACAAAAGTTGTGGGGAACCCACTGCTGTTCTATTCACAGATTGTTGCAGCTGGAGTTGGAACAGGGGGCGTGGTAAATTCTTCACCAGCCTTTAAATTGAGGTTGGAGATCTCTTGCTAAGAAAGATGTCCTAATTCAACCACAACTTACTGGGATTGATGCAGGAATCACTGTGTGAAATTTTATAGTCTGGGTTGCATAGGTCAGATGAGATGATCGTAATGGTCCTTTCCAGCTTTACAATCTATGAGTTTATAATGCAGAAATACAGGAGCATAATAAATATTGCAACCTCTCGGTTATGAGGTTAAAGAATAGAATAACACATGTACCAGCAGCATTGCCTAGTTGACAGAGATCTGGACTGGCAGTCAGGAGAGCTGGCTTCCGTTCTTGGCTCTGTTGCTAGCCTACTGAGGTGACCTTGAACAAGTTATTTCACCACTCCTGTGCTTCTGTTTCCCCAGCTACAGAGTACTTTGAGAAGCACTATATAAGAGCAAGGGATGCAGATTGTACTAATATGGGGTCATGTTGCCTGTGTGTTTTTGCAGGGCGTTAACTGGTTCCACTGGAAGGGCCATGAATACTCCATCCAGTTTGCAGAAATGAAGTTGAGACCCATCAGCTTCCGGAATCTAGAAGGGAGACGAAAGAGAGCATAAAACCCAGAGATGAAGGAACGTTTGGGAAGCCGGGTGGGAGTAGTGGGAGGGTTTTATGGAATAACACAGGGGAGGGGGATAAGGCAGCTGGTAATCTTACCAAAGCATCAATGACGCTTGGCCTAACTGGGGGTCCTCCTACAATCTGAGTGACCAGCCTGATGCAACCACAGCATCTTCTGCAGACCAGCTTTCGCTGCCCATGGTGAATGCCCTTCACACCAAAGACAACAATCTCAAGGGTTCTGTATTGATTTTAGATTTTGGGAGGGTTTTTTTTTTTCCTCAGAGAGGGTCCGTCACAAGATTCTTTCATGGTCTCATGGGCAGCTCAAGGGAGGGGTGGGAGGAAAGGTTGTACATTGGTAGTTTGAGAACCAGCCATATTTTACACACACAAATTTGTATGATTATCATCATTATTATTATTATTAGTTGAACTTCTGTTGGTCATTGGAAAGCTTTTTTAAAATATATATATTGCTATATCATGTATCGCAGAGAAAGATGGGAGAAGGGAAGCAGTACAATTTAAACCATAAGCAAAATCTTAATTTTATATTAATATAATGACAAAATAATGATAATAATAATAATGATAATAATAAGCAACATTTTTGTCATGCTTTCTGAAACACAGCAGGACAGTGTCTGATTGTATTTTTTTTTAAATAAAGCACAATTACTTTTAAATAAACCTCTACATTTTCTTCATGCATCAACTTTGTGCACGTCCAGGGTATATTTCCTTAAGTAAAGCAGGCTGAGAATGATCAGGATGCTAAATTTATTCAGAAAGCGCGCTCCCTTTTGTCAGTGTTTGGGTGTAAGTATTCTGGTGGACTCACTGCAATGGAACACTCGGGAAGGTTTTTAGAGGGTGTTCCTTTTTTCCTATCCAGAAGCACATTCGCTGTGCCATTTAACTGACCTGACTCTTGCTTTCAACTAGGTGGGAAACAAGCGAAATGCAAAGGTGGGATTAGCTACCAAATGGTGATGTGGAACACCTGTGTAAATAAAGGGCTCCTTTAAAAAAAAAAAAAAAAAGAAAGAACGAAGCCTCTGTGTAGTTCCTTTGTACCATACTCTTTGATTAAAGACAATAAAAGACCTTTTGTTTTAAGCCCTGGTCTCTCTTCCTTGCCTTGTCCTCACCATGCTCCTCGGTTGTGGGCTTCTGACTCTTCCTCTGCCATCTCTGGATTGCGGCTTGGAAAGAAAATGCTCGCTCTGTGAGCGCAGACGTGAGCAGATCTGTTCTAACAAGGACCTCACGCTGCTGGCCAAGGTGGTTGTGCCTTGTTGCAACAACTTCCTGCAAAACTCTGTCCAAGAGGGTCTTTTTTTTTCTCCACAAATACATGAAGTTTCTACATCACGTAGGAGCTTAAATATGGTTAGGTTAAAAATACACGTGTGATTAGCTAATGGCATAAAATATATCTGTCTTCCACCACATTTCTTCCTAAAGGCCTCAACTATGCCACAACACCTCTTGCAAACATTTTTACCAGGCCCTGTTCTTTTCAAGGCCACCTTTAAACCTCTGTTTACAAGATCCTCCCCTCTCCCAGCCCCCAAGAGCGTTGCCCTAGTGTAATCCTTTGAAACTGATCAAACCCTGTTTCCATTACAACGTCCCCCGAATGTTATTGATCATTCTCTGGCCCAGAGCCTCTGGCTGAGGGTATGAGCACAGATGTGTAAAGCCAGTTCATCCAGTTGTGGAGCTGCATGTTCAGCCGATGTGGAGATTCTGCAGTACCAGGGGAGAGGTATGGCAGACTCCTTGCCAGCAAGCTGTGGCCACTCACAGCAGTGTTAGCATTGAAGGTACTTTCCCCTGCCTCTTCAGTCCCAATCTTTTACAGGAGAGACTAGAGATTGACAAGGAACAGGAGGGTCCCCTGTTCAATAGAAAACTTCTCGCGAGATAACTCATCATGTCTACGAAACAGTTACTTCTGTGGGTGTGAGTCAAAGCCCATGTGTTCTGGACTGAGATTTTGGAAGAATCAAGGTAGAGACAGCCCACTGATGAAAGCATCCCAGACTTTATACAAGCCCCCATGCGTGGTTGGGCAGCTCACTTTCAGGGAGAATTTCAAAAGCACCTAAAGGATTGGCTTTTGATGGGAGTTATGCTCCTAAATCCCCTGGACAATTTTAAAAATACCCCACTTTGGCAGAGCTGTGCTGACATCCATCCAACAGCTGGATGCATTCACAAAAGCTGAAGTGGAAGGATAGCCCAGTGGTTATGGCGCTAGCATGTAACCAGGACACCTGGGCTCAATTCTTGCTCCCCTACAAACTTCCTGGGTGACCCGGGGCAAGTCACTGAGGCCCAGATCCTCAAAGGTATTTGATAAAGTATATGAAATAGGAGTTTGGTGCCTAACTACCTTAGAGGTTCTGGGATTCAGTCTCTCTGCACCTCAGTTTGCCATCTGTACAATGGGGATAATGGCATTGCCCTACCTCACAGGGGGGTGTTGAGAAGATAAATACATGAAAGATCGGGAGGTGCTCAGATGCTGTGGTAATGAGTGTGAGGAGTGGAGTCATATAAGTGCCTCAAGGTACGTCTATACTACCCGCTGGATCAGCGGGTAGTAATCGATCTATCAGGGATCGATTTATCATGTCTCGTCTGGATGCAATAAATCAATCCACGAATTGATGCCAGTACTCCACCTCGGCAGGAGGAGTAAGCAGCATCGACAGAGCCACAGCAGTCGACTCGCCACCGTGAGGATGGCCAGGTAAATCGAACTAAGATACTTCAACTTCAGCTACGCGAAAGATGTTAGTCATTTGCCTTTAACCCTGACTCTTAGCATGTGAATGAAAGGTTGCCACTCACTTGGGACACAACAGAACCCAGCCCACATCTTCATACAATGTCTGATAAAGAAGGAAAAGACCTATCAGCAACGCCTTGTTTTCGACCCATATTTTCTTCTGTCCCATACAGAAATACAGTTAATCCATTGTTACTGCAGTTTGGTTAGGTCAGAAATTGCTGAATTGACGTGGTATAAAAAAAGTGAACAAAGATACTGGAAAAACTCACATCTCTCCTTTTGACCCCCTTCATCATCACTTGAATCTTTGCTGTTTTATTAAATTGCATCCTTCAACTGGTTTCTTACATTTGAGCTTTGGCTGCTTGACAGCTGTACGGTCTAGGGTGACCAGACAGCAAGTGTGAAAAATCAGGATGGGGGAGGTGGGTAATAGGAGCCTATATAAGAAAAAGACCTAAAAATTGGGACTGTCCCTATAAAATCGGGACATCTGGTTACCCTAGGTCCTGGGGGCATTCCCCTGCAGTTTCCTGGTCAGGACTTTGGAGCAACCGGAGAAGAGACTGCCTATTAGCAAATCCATCCAAGGTTTTATGCTGAGACTCG